>NW_017731502.1:1503233-1586631 GCF_001890085.2 Hipposideros armiger | reverse complement strand
CTCCACAGCCTCGCCAGCACTTGTTGTTTGTTGATTTATTGATGATAGCCATTCTGACCAGATAAAAAATTCTTTATCAGGCAAATTACTTATCTTCATTTCCGTAGGATTTTTTTTTCATGGAGATTTTTCATGTTCCTCCCTTCATTTGAGAGATATTCTTCTATCTTTTCATTTTGACTTTCTATGTTTGTTTATATGAATTTGGCAAAATAGCCATCTCTCCTAGTCTTGAAAAAGTGGCCTTATATAGAATTGGCCTCTGCATAGGCTGTGTGTGCCTGGTGTGCCGGGTGGTTTTGGCAGGCAGTTAGGAGCTGAGCTAAGGTTTCCAGGGCACTGGCCTACAGAGCCTGAGCAGCTCCCTGGGTGGGGAGGCCAGGTGTGTGTAGTAATGCCCTGTCAATCCTGCCTGCTCCCTTTGTTCGGAGCCAAAAGGGCTCGGACATGTCTGGGAATGTGCTGTAGTGACCTTGCAGGTAGGCTGGAGCACGTGGATACAGCCCCTGCCCACCCTATGGAGGTGGAGGGGTACATAAACAATAGCACTCATCACAGCCCACGGAGAGCTCCCATGGCTCCCCAGCCTTCTCCATACAGTCTCTGTCTTATTTGTTGTAGAAAAAGTGGTCTTGTATAGAAGGGACCTCTTTGTAGGCTCAGTATGCCAGGTAGTTTTGGGAGGCCAGTTAGAGCTGGGCAGGCATTCAGAGAGCCTGGGACATTAGCTTGCTAGGTTGGAGTGGCTCCTGGCAGGGTGGCCAGAGATGTGTGGTGACACTCTTTTTTCTTGTTTATTCCCTTTGTTTGGAGGCAAAAGGCTCCAGGCAATGTAGCTAGGAACACTCTGCTCTGCAGTGATCTTGCAGGTAGGCCAAAGCATCTGAATAGAGCTTCCACCAACATATCAAAGTGGAGGGCCGTGTAAGTAATAGCATTCACCAGCTCCTCTGGCCTGAGAGTTCCTGGAGTGTTCCCAAGGTCTCTCAGCCTTCTCTATTCAGTCTCTTTCTCTTGTTTGTTGTTCAAAAGCTATTCATTCAGCCCTCAGTTGTCTCGCAGGAGTAACTTTTCTCTATAGACATATATATTTGAGTTTGATCATGGGAGGGGATGAGTTCAGCGTTCTCCTATGCCACTGCCATCTTGGACCTCCTAAGATGTTTATTATTTGCTTAATTTTCCTTGCATTTATCACAAATTCATGATCCTTAATCTTTCCTTGAAGTGATAAATAATCCGAAGACTTGATTTCCCATCCAGATGAGAATACTTTCAAAAAGACTCATGGAATTCTACAGAACAAGCACATAGTTTTCTAACAAATAAATGGCTTGAAAAAAAGGGGTGGGGAGGGGAAACTGTTATAAAAGAGACTTAAGAGACATAGCAGTCAAATGCCACATGGGGGCCTTGGTTGGGATTGTCCCTCAAACAAACCAACTGTGCAAAGACATTTTAACATAATGGGGGAAATTTGAACATGGATTGGGCCTTTGAACATACTCAAGAATGTCTAATTAACTGAGATAATGGCATTGTGGGTTATGTTTTTAAAAATCCTTATCTGTTAGAGATACATACTAAAGGATTTGTGTGAAATGATATTGTATTTGGGATTTACTTTTAAAACATTCCAGAAAAAGAAGGCGTTTGGGAGATACATGAAAAATTGGCAAATATTGATAATTATTAAAGCAGGGTGATGGGTACATCATCATACTATTCTCTCCAGTCTTGTGTATGTTTGAAATTGTCCATAATAAAAAAATAAAATAAAAATGAAAAAGAAATTCACAAAGAAATGGGAGAAAGGAAAAGGTTGCATGGGACTGGCTGTACTTTTTTGTGAGCTGATTGCAGAAATAAAATGTTTTATTTATTGGGTACTAGCCCCTCTTGGAGGGGCACAGATACAGAAGCCAGGTTCCTGAACCCTGCTGACTTTCCCAGGCTGTCTGCAGTGAGGCAGAGCCAAAAGGCCTGGGAAGGGAGGTGGGGAGGTGGGACCAGGGTGAGAGCAGCCAGTAGCAGGAGTGGCAGGGCCTGGGGGTTAAAGCACGAGAGAGGCTCAGAAACATGCTGGCTGACCAGAGACCCCTCTGCACCCAGCTGTCTCCTTGATACTCTCCATCTTCAGTGTGGCTAGCCTACAAGAGCCTCTCATAGCCATGATCATGAGAGTTCTTGTTGTCAGCTGCCAAGGGCTTATGATCCCTCCCTACCCTTAACAGCTTTAATGAGATACAATTCACATGCATAAAATTCACCAACTTAAGGCGTACTATTCAGGTTTTTAGTATATTCACAAAGTTGTGCAACTATCACCACATTCAATTTTAGAACATTTTTTTTTTTTTAAGATTTTTTTTATTGGGGAATTGGGGGGATGGGAACAATGCTGGGGAATTGGGGGAAGGGGAACAGACAAGTTGCTGTCGTTTTGTTCTTCAGTCTAGTTGTGGAGGACGTTGCTTCACTGGCCCAAGTTGGCACCAGCATTGCGCTCTTCCTGGGCAAGGCAGATGAGTCGCCGGCTTCTGGACGGCCGCTCACGCTGGCTGCTGGCCGCTCACGCTGGCTGCTGGCTACACACGGTAGCCCATGGCAACCCACTGCCACAGGGGCTGCAGCCTATGCCGTCGCCGGCAACTCACGGGCAGCCCAGCTCCAGGTTGAGCTGTTGTTCAGCATCTTAGCTGTAGAGGGCAGTGTCACTGGCCCTCATATGTGGGATCCGAACCGGGGCCCTCTGGCGTCCCAAGCCAGTTCTTAACCATCGCGCCACTCGGCCGGCCAAGAACATTTTCATTTCCCCAAAAAGAAACCTGTACCCATGCACCATCACTCCCCATTCTTCTACCCCCAAGCCCTGGAAACCACTAATCTACCTTCTCTATGAATTTGCCTACTCTGGACATTTCATAAAATATAGGATCATGTATGTGGTCTTTTGTGACTGGTTTTCATTTAGTGTTTTCCAAGATTCATCCATGCCGTAGGTTGTTAGCTCTTCATTCCTTTTTATTGCTGAATAATATTGCATTGTATGGACTTACCACATTTTATTTAGTATTCATCAGTTGATGGACATTTGGGTTGTTTCCACTTTGGCTATTATGAAAAAATGCTCGATGAACATTTGTGTACAAATATTTGTGTGGACATACGTTTTCATTTCTCTTGGGTATATTATATATCTATGTAGGTATGAGTGGGATTTCTGGATCATAAAGAAATGTTATGTTTAACTTTTTGAGGAACTACCAGACTATTTTCCAAAGTGGCTGCACCATATCTCCTCTTCACAAATGGACTGAAGCCCAGAGAGGGGAAATGCCTTATGCAAAACCACACACTAAGTTAATGCTAGGAAGCAGGAGCTAATCATCTAAATGATCTCAACTCCACCCCCACTCTCCTCTGACCTATTATCTCACTGTCACCCTAACACCTTCACACCCACTTTACACCTCCATTCCTTTCCCCACCCAGCAGCAAATCCGTTTATATCAGTCCCTCACAAAAGCTACCCTGCTGCCAGGTAAGAATCAAGTTCTCCTCTTAGGGGTGATTTACAGGGTCCCTGCCATCTGGCCCTGGTCATGGCATCATCTTTTTTAAAGTAGCTTTTCTGAGATATAATTAACATACCAACCATTCACCCATTTAAAGTGTACAGCCCCATGCTTATGACTTTTTATTCTTTACACTTCAGGGTCACTCAAGCCTTATTTCAGTTTCATGAAAACACCTGCCACTTTTGCTTTTGGGGCCTTGCCCACAGTCGCCTCTGCTTGGAATAGTCTTTCCTTATATATTTCCTTGTGATCCTTCACATCTTAAGATGACACTTCTGCTAGGAAGCCTTCCCTAACCACCCAGTCTGGTCAGATGACTTGCAGGACATTCCCACGGTCCCCCTCAGATCACCCGTCATGGCATGGGACACAGTAGTCTGAGCCTTTAAGGTCTGGGAATATGGCTTATTCGTGTGCACTGTTTGTTGAGTGAATAGAAAAATCTGAAAATATCTAGCACGGCACTGGGCATATTGTAGAAGTTAAGGAAATGTTCGCAGACTTCACTGCCTACGAGGACAGGGGTAGTACTTCCTTTTGGGAACATTTCAGACAGTTTGGGTGATTAAAGGGTAGTGCTTCCTTTAGGGAATCATTCTTATCCCACCTTCAATCCTTGTAGTTTAGGCGGGGTTAAGCAGTTCTTGGAATTTGCACATGACCCAAATCAGGTCCATTATCCTTCTACTGAAAAATTTCAGAAAGGGGTGCTTTCTCTTCACTGGGTTACTGAGCTGGTGTTTCCATGAAAAGACAGACTGCCTGAGAATAAAAAAAGCAGATTTGAGAAAGGCACTGAGTCCCGATGACATTATCTGAGGCCCTGCATCCAGCTGTACCCTGCATCCAACAGACCGTTGGACATTTTAGTTATGGAGCCAATTTATATTCCTTTTTAAAAAAAATTGCTTAAGCCAGGTTGAGTTCAGTTTCTGTCACTTGCAACTGCAATTACTACTTACACAGTAATCCTCCATCTTTCACAAACACACGTCCAAAACACTCCTTACAGTCCAGAGGGACCACACTGCTTTTTGCCCCCAAGTACAAGTTTACTTATTGTCCTCAAATTTGCCATCATTGTTTTTCTGAGTTGTGT
The DNA here is from genome assembly GCF_001890085.2 of Hipposideros armiger. Classification (NCBI taxonomy): domain Eukaryota; kingdom Metazoa; phylum Chordata; class Mammalia; order Chiroptera; family Hipposideridae; genus Hipposideros; species Hipposideros armiger. Next base: position 1,581,951 of record NW_017731502.1, on the reverse strand, counting down.
TGTGTAGTCGACTGTCAATATTTAGCCTTCCATACCATGATCAGGAAGTGGACATTTCAGATTGTCCTAAATGCTTCCGGGTGATAAGTCCAGGCTGATGGAAAAGGTCAAACACTCCTTTTGTAGTTTGGCCCAAACTGAACTCCAGGAAACACCATGAAAAGCATCGCTCCCTGAATTTGTGTGCTGGTTCTGTGAAGAGCCTGCGAAAACAAATTTGACTTTTCCTTAACTTGCTGGTGCCAAGGACCTGTGCATTCACCACCAATATGATGGGTCAGAAAAGTTTCAAATTTTACCCACCCAACTCCGCTACGCGGAAAAAGACAAACTGTACGTAGGGGAAAGAGGCAGAATGAAATGCTGAGGATGCCTTGTAGGAACCAGGGTGACATCACTCAATCACCAGTCACTTACTGCATTCCAGCCCAACTGGACCTTTCCGTATATAGCACGCCACTCCCCACTTCTGTAGGGTGCGATGAACTAGATATTTTAATCTGCAGGCCTTTGCTAGTTCTGTTCCCTCTGCTTGGGGTGCCCCTCTGCATTACAGAACTCTTTCAAGGCCCATGTCAAAGGTTAGCGGTCCTGTGAATCCTTGATCCTTTAATATTTTGTTGAAGCAACTATTTTAAATATCAGCATTCTTACCATAGGTCACTCTGAATAGGCTTTGGAGGATCTATCAGTACCCCTGGGGGTTACCTGAGAAATCTGTGTGTCTGTGCCCATATCTGTTACTCTGGAGAAGAGGTCAGAGCTTCCACCACATTCTCTAAGAGATTCTGTGACTCAAAGAAAGATTAAGAATCACCAGTTTCTTATGTGTCTCATGAGTTCATTGAGGGCAAGGACTGCACCTTTTTCACCTTGGACTCCCCAGCACCGCTCCACAATAGACACTCATAACCGTTGTCAGAGGCTGTTAGTGACCCAGAGAGACAACCCTTTTACGGCAAAGAACAGAAAACAGGATGGTTTAATCTGCAGAGTCAAGAGTCGTTTGTTCTTGATTACAGCATTCAACATGCAAATTATATTCACCTCTTAGTACAGAAGTGGCACCCTGCCACTTTTCCTAGGAGTTAATCCAGACAATTATTCCTGGGCAACCCTTAACTATGTCTGCCAGCAATCGCCCCCTCTCCCTTCTTACAGCAATACATAAACTCTCTCTTATGCAGAATAACTGGGAAATGCGGTCTTTCACTTAACTGAGTAACCATGTACAGTACAGCGCCATTGATTTGTCAATGGATTTGATATATTCTGAAATCCAGATCAAGACCTCACATTATTTAACCAGTCTCTGATGATCCCAAAGGCACTTGAGAATCCGGCAGTGGCTCATGGTCACTGATTTTCGCTGGACAGTATTATGAGATAGAGAAGGTTTGCTAAGTCTGTCCTGGCCCTGGGTATTCACTCTGAAAAGAGTTTATTTGAATAAGGTTTTGACACATTTGCTCTTTATGTCATTCTATAGGCTCAAAATGAACAACAAAGGGAGCTTCACTTTGCTCATCCATAGTTCCTATGTTTTTAATAATGAAAATGTATTATTTATGTAAAGAAAGTTATAAAAATACTAACCAGAAATTAAAGGTAAAATGCAGGGTGTTTGGATACCAAGAAAACAGGAGTCTACTGTGGTTAGAAGTCAGGCTGACTACACATAATAATTAGGTATAATTGACAATGCCTTTTCCAAGACTGTATTTTTGTAAAGTTTCATATATTATCACTACCTTGAGTTTTCTCCCTTTCTCTGACTTCATTACTAGAGTCACCAGATGGAAAATTTTAAATGTTTTAAAAAGAGCTGTTTCTGGGTAAGTCACCCAAGCAGACACTCCTCGTATTTCCTCTAGTTTCAAACACAACGGGAACTGGCGCAGACAAGAGTGATGCTTGCCGCACACCTGCCAGCTGACGCATCCTCTGTTTATTCCGAGAGGCTCCTGCTCAAATGAAAGTTACAAGGGTAAGTGCTTCTCTGTGTTCCTGACACAGCTAATCCCTGCTTGGTCTTCAAAAAATAGATGTCTGTAATTCCTTTTTAAACATGCCTTCGAAGTGCAGGTCTTTGGCCATGAGCTCCTCTTCAACGTCATCTAGCGCCCACTGGTGATCTGTCAGCTCCAAAGCTTCCCACTCAGTCTGTAAAGGAAGAAAACACCAGGGCAGGGAGAGGAGGGCTATTACAAAGAGCAGTGCTGACCTATCGTGAGCACCTACGTTGGGCCAGGAGCTGAGTTAAGCTAGTTACATGTACAAGCTCATTCAATGCTATGAGGTGGGTGCTGCTATCTGCCCTGTCCACTCCCACCCCCAATTTACAGACAAGGAGGCTGAAGCTAAAAAAGGTAGAATGTTTGTTCAAGGTCACTGAAGCTAGTAACTAATTACATTTCTCAAAGTTTATTAATGCGAAGTACTTTGCTTTAATTAGTGGGCTTTAAAAATATGTTTATGAAATTTAACATGCAATACAAATGTTAGCACATGGGTAGTTTTAAAAAAATATATAATTCACATAGCATAAAATTCACCCTTTTAATATGTACAATTTACTGGGATTTAGTATATTCACAAAGATGTACAACCATCACCACTACCTAATTCCAGAGCACTTTGATCACCAGAAAAAGAAACTCCATATCAAACAGCAGACACTGCCCATTATCCTCCTCTCCCAACACCTGGCAACTACTACTTTACTTTCTGTATTCCGGATTTATCTATTCTGGACATTAATATGTGGCCTTTTGTTACTGGTTTCTTTCACTTAGCATGTATTCAAGGTTCCTCCCTGCTGTAGTATGATTCAGTACTTCACCCCTTTTTATGGCTGAATAATATTCCATTGTATACACTCCATTGTCCATATACTCATATACCAAACTGTTTTGTTTATCTGTTCATCAGATGATGGACATTTGGATTGTTTCTACTTTTTGACTATTATGAATAGTGCTCTGAACATTCTTGTGTAAGTTTCTGTGTGTAATTACATTTTCAATTCTCTTGGGTTTTTACCTAAGAGTGGAATTGCTGGGTCATATGGTAACTATTTTTAACTTTTTGTAAAAAGGCTAAAAACTGCTTTCCAAAATGGCTTCACCACTACCAGCATATATGAGGGTTCCAATTACTGTACATCCTTGTTAACACTTGTATTGTCCATCTTTTTTATCGTAACTATGAGGAGTGAGTATGAAGTGGTATCTCATTGTGGTTTTGATTTGCATTTCCCTGATGGCTAATGATGTTGAGCATCTTATTCATGAGCTTATTGGGTATTTGTATATCTTGTTTGGAGAAATGTTTACTTAAAACTTTTGCCCATTTTTTTTTTAATTGGGGAATTGGGGGGATGGGAACAGTGCTGGGGAATTGGGGGAAGGGGAACAGACAAGTTGCTGTCGTTTTGTTCTTCAGTCTAGTTGTGGAGGACGTTGCTTCATTGGCCCAAGTTGGCACCATCATTGCGCTCTTCCCAGGCGAGGAAGATCAGTCGCCGGCTTCTGGACAGCCGCTCACTGCGGCTGCTGGCCGCTCACGCTGGCTGCTGGCTACATACGGTAGCCCATGGCAACCCACTGCCACAGGGGCTGCAGCCTACGCCATTGCCTCATGGCAGCCCAGCTCCAAGTTGAGCTGTTGTTCAGCATCTTAGCTGTGGAGGGCAGTGTCACTGGCTCTCATATGTGGAATCCGAACCGGTGCCCTCTTGCGTCCCAAGCCAGTTCTTAATCATCGCGCCACTCGGCCGGCCCAACTTTTGCCCATTTTTAAACTGGGTTTTCTTTTATTGTTGAGTTCTAGATTCTGAATACTAGAGCCTTATCAGGTATGTGATTTGCAAACACGTTTTCCAATTCTGTGGGGTGTCTTCATTTTCTTGATGGAGTGCTTTGAAGTACAAAAGTTTTCGTTTTGACAAAGTCCCATTTATCTGTTTTTCTTTTTGTTGCTTGTATTTTTAATATCGTATATAAGAAAGAAGTCATTGCCTAATCCAAGATCACAAACACTTACACCTATATTTTCTTCTAAGAGTTTTATAGTTTAGGTCTTATATTTAGGTCTTCAAATCATTTAGGTCTTGTTCCTGATCTTAGAGGAAAAGATTTCAGTATGATTATGATGTTAGCTGTGGGTTTTTCATAGATGGCTTTCAAGATTAGCAAGTTCCCTTTTATTTCTACTTTTTATGATGAAAATTAGTGTGATTTTGCTGTATAAAAGTTATACCAGATTTTATCAATTCCAAAATCATTTCATGAAAAGTCTCTAAGTATTGATTTTTAAAAAAAAATGAAATTTATATCTGATATCTACAGGATCTAAAAAAGTTAAATATTCCAAATGCTTATCTAGTGCCTCTGATGGACTGTTTTTACAGCTTCATTTACAGTGTGGATTAAATTTGGGTGAGCATTTAAAACCAGTGAAAAGTACCAAGAATCTCCAATTTACTTAACAGGTGATTCTCTCAGGAATAAGAGACATGTAAACCAAAATACATTTTTGCTAAATTTAAATCTAAACGATAAAACCATACATACTACACTCCCGTCAGTGAACCCATCTTTAAAGCAACTCTCTAGTAATGCCTTCCGGAGCTTCAGTAAAGCTGGAAGAAGTGAGTGTACCTTGAAAGCTTTGTTGGTGTCCGCGGGCATGGCCATGGCTGCTCCAGTCATCTGCTCCTGCATCATCCGTGACTGGTCAGCAGCTGTGGAGTAAGACATGCCTGCATGAGTGCTAGGGCTCAGCAAGCACCCAGCACCCTTGGGGAAGAACAGTCCTAATACAGTGCTTACAGATGGCTCAATAGTGAGTTACAAAACCATATGACAGATTCACTGACTGGCCCTGTCTCACACTGACACTGGGAAAGTCGTTTTACCTCTCCTGAAGAATGGAGATGATAACAGCAGGAGAAGAAAGATAAAGGAAGCACTAAACTTTATTTCAAATTTAAATAATAACAACAGTCACCAGTTATCGAGCAACTACTATATGTCAAGTACTTCAGTAAGTGCTTTACATATTCTACCTCATCCACTCCTAACGACAAACCCTGAAGTTAAATTTTTTTTTTTAAAGATTTTATTGGGGAATTGGCGGAGGGGGAACAACGTCGGAGAATCGGGGAAGGGGAACAGACAAGTTGCTGTCCCTTTGTTCTTCAGTCTAGTTGTGGAGAATGTCGCTTCACTGGCCCATGTTGGTATCATCATTGCGTTCTTCCCGGGTGAGGCAGTCGCTCGCTGGCCATTGGATGGCAGCTCATGGTGGCTCACGAAAACGCACACCAGCTGCCAGCCACCCCCACTGCAGCCTATGCCATCGCTGGTGACTCACAGCAGCCCAGCTCCAGGTTGAGCTATTGTTTACCATCTTAGCTGTAGAGGGCGCAGCGTCACTGGTCCGCATGTGGGATTCGAACTGGGGCCCTGCTGCTCAGAGCTGGCATCCCAAGCCAACTCTTAACCAATGCGCCACTTGGCTAGCCCCTGAAGTTAATTATTAAGGTCCCTATTTTACAAACAGAGGATCGGAATGATTAAGTAACTTGCCCGAGGTCCCAGCCATTCAGACGGCCAGGACTGGTACTGGCAAGCACTCCAGTCAATGAACTAACTGATCTAACCAGGGATTTTTTTCAGCTTCAGGTTTACAGGCTTACATTGCTGGTGCTGGACCCCTCACATGAGGATATCAGACTTTGAGGGACTACATATTGTCTCCATGATTGCCAGGGAGAATTCAGATCTTCAGTTTGACCCTGAAATTTTTAAGACTGTTTCAGAATACCTCAGAAACTTAAGAACAAGTTTAAAGAATGAAGCACTGTATTTGACTATGCTAACAAATAGCATAGTTTATGTGATTTTTCTGACTTGGCTTGGATGATTCATCTATTAAAGTACCTGCTTATTAAACCTGATGTACTCCTTACCATTATCTTGGCCCAGAATCAGAGAGTAAATGCTCCGAAGCCCAAAGACATTGAGGAAGTACCAGGATGCAGAACTCACCCTAAAAAAAGCAAAAGTGAAACAATGTAGGTAGTTATGTCAGAATTAACAGTACTTCACACTTTTCTACCACCCAAAGTTGTTCAGAGTATGTAAAAAACTCACCTGGGATAAGCTATATTCAGTCAAAGCACAACCAAAGAAGAAATACGAGTTGTGAAGGGAGTCTTAAAATAGTTACAGTTCACTGTAGGCAACTGCTACTTACAGCTATGTAATAAATTCTGGCTTCAGTAGCAGGAACTGAGCTCACAACTGGTGTGCTTCCATTTAATCAGGGAATATAAGCTTTGTTTTATTTAATTTTCCTTTCTACATGATGAGTTTTTAAACCCTTTGTTATTTTAATTATAAAAACAATACTTACTTGTTATATATAAAAAATGCAAACAATACGGAAGTATACAGAATAAACTTTAAAAGAGGCCACCTGACCTGAATCCCATTCTCTAGAAAAAAATCACAAGTGGTCATGGGTTTCACACTTACAAGAAAGGATGAAAGGTGACTTTCATGAAATACTTGCAATATTGAAGACTGTAGCTATTGGGAAAGCCACTCCAAGTTCTCAACCAAAGGTTAGGTTTCTCACCTTGCCCCCATAAAATAAATATGCTCAGATATAATAAAAACTAAAAGGAGCATGAGAAATGATACAGACACAGAAAGAATCCACACTTCATTCTAATACTTGGATCACACAACAGCAGGGGTCTATTCTGGTTACTCCATCAGGTTGCAAGTAAGTCAACCGCCTATCTGTACATAGTGTTGCAGATTTATATCTAACAGTAAGTTAGCTGTATATCTGCCAGTTTTAGATTTTTGTTTGTGTTTTTATTAAACAAAAGAAAGTTCTTACCAGGATGCATCTAATGTAAGTAGTTCGATTCCTTGCTGTAGCATAGGCTTAAAACGGAGAGTCAGTGGAAATGGGACCTTGGCTGCAGAGAAGGAAGAAAAAGTTCACAGTCACTTCTAGCTTCTTTATTTTTAGAATAAAGTGTGAATGTATATATTCTTTCCCTGAGGAGGTGGGAACTCTGTGCCATACAGAGTTTGGTAAGAGTTCCATAAGGAAATTTGTGTCACTTTCTGAAGAAATAACAGTCAAATGTCACTCTGTTATAGTTCCTTGAACAACACCAGCTTCTCTATTGCTTAAGAAACAGGGACTCAAACTGTGCCATGACCTAAAAGCTCAAAAGAAACTAGCACTAATTTGTTAAACCTGAAGTGGAATATATACACACACAGAACTACATTACTAAGAAATCAAATTAATTCAAATCAAATCACCTTATAAACAAACGACTCACCCCAACACCTAGAAAATGAAGTCAAAATAGAAATGGGCTTCTCTTCATCCTATTCTACTAGAACACTAAATTAGTTTTGGATACAAACTAGCAAGCCACTCATTTGAAACCCTATTATTAAAAAAATTCCACAATTTTAGCTTAGAATCAGTTTGTGGTACGAGCCATAAAATCATAGCATATAATTTTTTTTGGTTCAAAGAATGTTACCAGTTTTCACTAGAGAACACAGGACCCACGATGTTAGTATCTCAGCAGCACTTGGGTTTCTCTGAGTAGGGACAAGGGAAAGGTGCACCGATGAAGTAAACCTCAAGTCTTCTTGGTCTGTAACTTACTTGTGACAAAGCCTGAAAATGTCATGTTGATCCATCCACCAATAAGAATCATAGGGAGAACATTTGTTACATTGCCTTTCATCATGTCTGTGAGCATAGTGGGATCTAAGACAAAAACACAAGAGACCACTACATTTTAATACTGTTGGCAGGGACTTCCTCCAATTTTCTGTAAATTTTTAATTTATTTGATAATTAAAGTAATACAAGTTCATTGTAAAAAATCAAAATGACATAAAAACAGGATGTAGACAGTTCCTCTGGGCTCACTCTCTAAACAATTTTAATTGTTTGTTACATATCCTTCCATCTGTTTTATTTACATACACACATACACACACACACATACACATACGCACAACAGTTTCTCTCTCTATATACACAATAGAGGGATGCTATGCTTACTATTCTGCTTAATTTAAAAAAAAATTAATGTATTATGAATGGTATTTCCACATTGTTACAATGTCTCTCATTATTTTCAGTGTCTGCATAGGAGTCCACAATGTGGTTATAGTCATCACTGTTGAGTGGACCTTTAGATGTTTCCAATTTTTTCTCTTTGCCAACAAACAATGCTGCCAACAATGACCTTGTACATAAATAAGCATGTTTATATAAGTGCTTCTGTAAGAGAAACTCTTAAAATTTCTAGGTCAAGGGGTTTGAACATTTAAAATGGACAGATATTGTCAGACTGTCTAACAACAGTGAGAGGGCCCAACTTCCCATGACCTTGACTGCAGAAGCTTTGGTCAAGCTTTTCAATCTTTGACATTTGATGAGCTAAAAAAAAAATCTTGTCTTAATTTGCATTCCATAGATTATAGTGAGGTTAAGTATCTTTTCATATATTTATTGGTGTTTTGTTTCTTGTAGGTCTTCTAAAAGACTTATTAAAATCAAGTCTAGAACTTTATGTCTGGGTTTAAAATTGTTGGTTATCTCACCTAAAGAAATGGGTATTAAAGTGAGAGAACAGTCAACACACAATAATAAATTATTCTGTTTTACTTCAGTGATGCTGTATTTATCACATGGCTGGTATCAGTGGAAGTTAAGAAATTTATTAGAGCAAAAATGGTACGGTGGGCCAAGCAATCATGTCTGACAAAGAAATGGCTGGTCTGGGGTAATGAGAGCTCCTCCCCATTCAGGCAGAAACTGGGTGACCATCTGTCAGCAACAGGAGCCAGGCACTGGGTGGGACTGGAATGTTTTTCCAGCTGTGCTCCACAGAGCTCTGGGTCCTGAGGAACAGCAAAGGGGAGAGACCCAGGCACAGTGGCTTTAGTTTCCCCAACCCCTCAGCCAAGAGCTCTTATTTTTCATCCACGTTATACATTGGTGTTCCCGGAAGATTTATTTGAAAAAGAGAACTCCACTTCTGCAGATCCCTGTACTAGATGATCTCTAAGGTCCCTTAGATTATCTTCTACAATTTAACAATTAAATCAAACAACATTCTTCCTGTCCCTCCCACCCCCACTCATGTTAAAAATTTTCCTCAAAGATGAGAGAAGGGAATAAACATACCAGTCATAGGAGAAGGAGGCACTACCTTCCTTTTTGTTTTTTTGAAAAATCCATCCTCCGGATTGTTGAAGTAATATTTTCGTGTCAAGAAAGACTAGTAGAAAAAAGAGCTTTTTAAGTCTTAAAACTGTGACATAGCAAATTGTCAAATTATTCCCCCGAGGTTTATTCAAAAGGCCCTTGGAATATGCTGTTACACTCAGAGCTGGCAGCCTAGTTGGCAGCCAAACTGACATTTTAGCTGAGTCACATTTAAAAACAATTTCCTAAGAAAGGCGAGGTCACAATGACAGCAAACACCACCAGGCCAGTTTAATTCCCGACTTGCCAGCCTTCAGTTTTCCCCAAAGGATCCCCTTATAAAACATTCAGATATCTACTGCCCTCAACAGTGAATTGTGGGGCTTTTAATAAAAGATAGATGAGTACCTGTTTGGGAATGTATTTTCCATTTTCCCTGAGGACTCTGCTTCGAATTAGGACTTGACTGAAAAATACAACCCAGACAATGAGATTTTTAAAAGCGAAACACTAGAAGAAAATGAAAGAATAAAGTAGGAGACCTATTTAAACACAAGAGAGGGCCTATTTGGCAACAGTCTTATGCGGAAACTTTTCAAACCACAAGTACCCTTAAAACCAATCTAACATATTTAACCACAAAATCAGGTTTTCAAAAGAGCATGTTTCAGAAGTGACTGTTTCTGAACAAAGAAATATTTCTGAGGAAGGCACATTTGGAACATTCAGCTTTTTCTTACTTTATAATGAGCTAAGAAGGAACTTTTTCTGAGTGAAAAAAGGAGCAGTTGGATGTTACTCAGAAGATTTGGGGGCAGGAGGAGGGAGGAAGGGTGAGGATAGAAAAAGGAACTTTTTAAACGCCACAGAGAAATGAGTACAGGACTTGAGAAGATTGTTATCTGACAGACAACAAATAGAAATGCCACCCAGGATTCAGACTGTTAGTAAGCTCTAAATAAACATTAACTGAATTAATAAATGAAATTATTTGGTGATATTTAAACATAAGTTACCATTAAAGGTAATAGGCCTCAATACCACAAGTGGCTGGTGCTAAGAATTGTGATCAAAATACTAATAGGTTTTCAAAAGTTGTTTTAATTGGGGGTGGGGGGGAGCCTCCTTAGTTTAATGGAACTCCTTCTTGAAAAGTGAAAAAAAAATCATAGACAGAAACAAATACAAGAAAACTGCTTGGTTCTCTCTACTCATTACAAACCACCTGCTCTAAGCAGTCAGTCAGTACCCTTAGGGTCCCCTTGCCACCTTATGCATATTCTAGCTTCTCCATGTGATGGCAATTCTCAAATACCCCTCTCCTTCACCAATTCTACCCCATCATGACTTAATATACCTTCTTCAAGCCCCACCTTCTCCATGAAACTCTCCAGGAAGTCCAGAGAAAATTCCAGGGCACCCTCACGGCATTCTTTCTTCCTCCTCCTGGCCTCGTTATACTATACAGTTGTCTGCTCCACACAGGTGTACAGAGGTGACATGTAATATGTTCTGTCCCCTGTTGAGCTAATCTAACCCTAGTCAAAGTGTGGCCTATGTACCAATACTGGTCTGTGATGAGTTAAGTACAGACACTGTACTGTATTTGTGATACTGAGTAGGGGTTTAGAAACTTTTATAGTAATTTGACATAGTCACATCTAAATATGTGATCAAAACATTTTATAAGATTATCAGTCTGTGAGAGACTGGGAATTTAAAAACAAAAAACTGGTCCTTCACCTCTGACAGTTTAAGCAGCACTGGGTCTAGAATAATGGGTAAAAATTTAAGCTCTGGAGTTGGGCAGATGGGTTAAAATCCTGGCTCTTCCACTTCTTAGCTATGTAAACTTGGGTGAGTCATTTAAATTCCCTACGCCTCCATTCATATTCTGTACAATAACAGATTTATCCTCATTGAACAAATACTTCTTGAACTTCTGAGTGCCAGAAAGCAAATATCTTGTGAAGGTTAAAGTCTGATGGGGGGAGAAAGATACTAACTGAATAACCACAGGAATAAATATTAAATTTACCTGTTATAGCTTATGAAGGAGAGATGGATGGTATGATGGGAATGTACAATAGGAGGATCTGACCAAGTCTGAGAAGGCAAGGTCTTAGAGAACGCTTTGCTGAGGTTGTATGATTACGTTGGAATCTTAAGGATGAGTAGAGATTGCCTTGGCAAAGTGCTGGAGGGAAGAGCATGGGCAAAAGTCCTGTGGCACTAATAGGCACTATGTCTCTGTGGACCTGAGAAGAGGCCATATGGCTGGAAGAGAGAACTACAGAAAGTGTGGTGAAAACAAGGCTTGAGAGGTGGGCAAGAGCCAGGCTATACGAGGCCATGTGGGTCCCACTGTATTTTCTTTTTAATTGTGGCAAAAAACACGTAACATAAAAATTACCATCTTAACCGTATTTAAGTGTACAGTTCAGTACTGTTAAGTATATCCACGTTGTAAAACAGATCTTCAGAACTTTTTCATTTTGCAATCCTTAAACTCTATACCCACTGAACAATAACTCCTCTTTTCTCTCCCTCCCAGCCCCCAGTAACCACCATTCTTTCTGTTTCTATTAAGTTTACTACTTTAGATATCTCAAGTGAAATCATAGTTATTATCTTTTTGTGCCTGGTTTATTTCACTTAGCATAATACCCTTAAGTTTCACCTATGTTGTAGCATGTGACAGGATTCCTTCCTTTTTAAGGGCCCCATGTATTTTAATCTTTATCTTAAGAGCAAAATGGGGAGGAAAGGAAACCCTTGTTGTTGGGAATGTCAATTAGTACAGCCATTATGGAAAACAGTATGGAGGTTTCTCAAAAAAATAAAAATAGAACTACCATATGATCCAGCAATTCCACTTCTGGGTATGTATCTGCAGGAAACAAAATCACTGTCTCAAAGAGATATCTGCACTCCCATGTTCACTGCAGCATTGTTCACAATAGCCAAGATAAGGAAACAACGTTAAGTGTCCATTGACAGATGAATGGATAAAGATGATGTGGTGGATACATATATACACAATGGAATATTATTCAGCCATGAGGGAGAAGGAAATCCTGCCATTTGCAACAACATGGATGAACCTAGAGGACATTATGCTAAATGAAATTAGCCAAATATTGTATGATCTCACTTATATGGAGAATATATATATATATATATATATATATATATATATATATAGCAAAGTGTTCTCACCACCAAAAAAAAAAAAAAAAGGTAACTATGTAAGGTGATGTATGTGTAATTACCTGGATTGTGGTAATCATTTCTCAAAGTGCATGTCTGCCAAATTGTTACATTATACACTTCATTTAGACGTAAAATGGACTGAAATTATGACATGCTAAAACATGGGTAAACCTTGAAAACATTATGCTAAGTGAAAAGAGTCCAACACAAGAGGACTAATATTGTCTGATTCCACTTACATGAGGTACCTAGAATAGTCAAATTCACAGAGTCAGAAAGTAGAATGGTGGTTACCAGGGGTTGGGCGGAGGAGAGAATGGGGAGTTATTATTAATTGGTTCAGAGTTTCTGTTTGAGATGAAGAAAATATTGTGGAAGTGGATGGCAGTTGATGGTTGCACAACAATGTGAATGTACTTAATGATACTAAATTACACACTTAAAAATAGTTAAAATGATCAATTTTGTTATGTATATTTTACCATAGTCTTTTAAAAAAAAGAGCAAAAGGGAAATACTGAATGATTTTAAGTTGAATTCTTCATATTTATTATCTCATTTAAAGTGATTACCACTGTACTTAGCACATCCTAAGCACAAGATTAATGGTATCTATTATTTTCCTTTTGTGTGTTCTATCCCATGGACTGAAACTTCCTGAGTAGGGTCTTGACCATGTCTTACTTTATACCCACAGGACAGTGCAGGGCACATGGTAGGTTAGCAATAAAAATCTGTTCACTTGGGGTGACCGGTTAGCTCAGTTGGTTGGAGTGTGGTGCAGATAACACCAAGGTTATTGGTTCGATCCCTGCACAGGCTACTGTGAGCTGCGCCCGCCCTAAAAGAGTCAACTATGCCATTGTGGCATGAAAGCAATGTGTAACCAATGACCATGGCTGTTCCCCAATAAAATAAAATAAATAAAATAAAATAAAATAAAATAAATAAAATAAAATAAAGACTGGGTTAAAAAAAAATGTTGTTCACTGTAAATAAGTCAGGACTTCAACAGGCACTGTGATCAATGGAAATTCAACTACATCTCCTATATGCTGATGAGCAATTCTGTAGAACTGGGGTTCAGAATCACGACCTTGAGCATTTCAACCCTGAATCAAGGCAAGCTTAAATTATCCTGTATATTCTAAACTCTGAGGTCTGCAAATTCTACAAGAAAAGTTTAATTTTGCATTTTCATTTCCATTAATATCTAAAAATAAGTGTTTGTACTGGTTATAAAGATAAAGCTTCTCTTTGTTAAGTGGTAATTTGCAACTGAAAGACATTTCTTAAAATAAAACTTCAGTTTCTAAAGTCAGTATTTCTCAAACTGAAGTTCCATATGCTTAAAGATCTGTGTTCTTCTTTTCCTTTCCAAAGAGTCACTATACTCTTGAAGCTTGAGAACCACTTTTTACATACACACTATCCCCAAATACAGCCTAATATATTTTGTTCATATGTTTTAGAAAAACGTTGGTTTAATATGTTTTAGAAAAATTTTAGTAAGTTTTGAGGCAATAAAAGCTTAATAATTTATGAAACCCAATGTCCCATTTTGTGATCATTCAGACTACTGGAAACTATCCTGTATTTAGAGGAATATTTTACAATTAAAAAACATCTTTTGCCTTGGACTTTGGCCAGTTCAGAATCACATGCTCAGCATTCTATTCAAGTTCAAACGATGACCTGGTGGGGTATAGTCATACCAAGTCAGAGCTGGCATGATCCAGCCACCTCACTTAAGGGATGCAGCAATTATAATGGAAATGTAGTTTTCCCTAAAGCAGTGGATCTTCATGGAAGTAGTACTGCCCTCTAGGGGGCCTTATGGAAATCTGTGGAACTTTTTTGAGTGTCAAAATGAAGGGGTGGAGAGGAAAGAGCACAAAACTGTCATTTGTTAAGGGTAAGGGATGCTAAGTATCCCTCAGTGCTGGGGACAGTTGTGAAATACAAAGAACTGTCCCATGTCTCACGCTACTTTTGATATCTCACCAAATTGTTTTTAATTTTCTGAACCTCAAACCTAATTCCAGGGCCGGCCGAGTAGCTCAGTTGGTTAACAGCTCGCTCAAGAGTGCGAGTTCTGAGCAACAGCAGTTCGAGTCCTGGCCCGAGCTGAGCTGCCAACAGGTGGCAGGATGGCTCAGCTAAAAAATAAACAAACAAACAAAAAACACCTAATTCCATTTTTTTTGGTGCAGGGAGGGGAGGTGATTTTTTTATATACTCAATTTCCAGTTATGCAACCATAGAGTAAATATAGGGAAAACTGCAGTTCATTTTGTTCAAAACTTTATCAAGAGTAGTTCACCATTTAGGAAAATCACATCCAAGACAGAACTGCCTTCTGCGATATCTAAGTAGCTAACACACTGTATCACCTTCAATTGAAATCTGTCCCAATTATAGTGATTTTATAACTAAGGGATTGCATCTGACTTCTCCATTACACCTTCTAGGACTGTTGTGCACAAGCACTTATGAAATTAAGTTATTTTATTTTTATTTCTCCTGATTGTTACAGTAGAGCATTATGTTGCTTTTTGTTGTTGTTGTTGTTAATGTTATTGTATGTAGAGTGCATCAACTGTGAATTTCATTTTGGGTTAGAAAAGGGAGCTGTGGGTTTGATATCATTCAGAACCATTACTCTGAAATCACATGGTGAACCAGGAGCAAAAAATTATGGTAGAGAATCTATGACAGCAGCAATTGTGGTCAAGAGAATTTAATTTGGGACTGGGATGGGTTCAAGTATAGGCACAATATTTTACTATTTTGGTTATTTTGGGAAGGCTACTTAACTTTTCCAGGTTTCCTTTTTTTCTTCAATTGTAAAAATGGGTTTAGGATTATCTCAGTTTTAGTCGGAGGATAAAATAAGAACAATTTATTGGCGTCAATAAATAAATAAACGCTGTCTGAGCTCTCTCCACTTTGCATTTTTCTATAGCCTTCCTTTCTGTGTTGAACTGACTTCCTAAGGTTATTTCCAGGTTGGTTCTAGTCAGTTCTGAGCTTATGCCACAGAAAAATAATTGAGTCGCTGCTGTAATGTAGTAGAAAGAGCTTCATACTTGGGAACCAGAAGACTTGGCTTCAAGTTCTGAATGACACCATATGTGACCACAGAACCTCTTAAGCCTCAGTTTCTATCAAATGGGACACCATCTACCTCATAGAGTCATTCTGAATTTTAAATAAGTGCTTAGCATAGTGCCTGGCATAGAATAAGTGCTTATTAATAAATGTTGGTTATTATTATTATTCTCAGCATAATGGGAAGCACAACTGAAAATGATAAAGCAGTGCTTACCAAAATTCTGTCATTCTCATTCCTTAGTTACGATTATCTTTTCATCTAGAACTTGTAATATGAAAAACTTAATATTTCGTATATATCAACTTTTCTACTTACATAGGTTTTAAAAGAAATCTTTAAATTATCAGCAAATGGAAAACCAGTATTATTACTTGCCACAAATAGAAAGCAACTATTAACTACAATAAAAACATTATTAAATTTTAGCTAGATACTGTTGTCTGTGGAAAGTTCTGTGCCTGAGGCTTTCCCTTTGTTAAAATGGGAGATTAGGGATCTCCGGTTAGCTAAGTTGGTTAGAGCGCAGTGCTCACAACACCAAGGTTGCGAGTTCGATTCCTGAATGGGTCACTGAGCTGTGCCCTCCACAACTAGATTGAAAGAACTACTTGACTTGGAGCTGATGGGTCCTGGAAAAACAGTTCCCCCATTCCCCCCAAAAAAGGTATTAAAAAAAAAGGTAGATTAATAAGCAATAGGTGTTAAAGACAAAATAGCATTTACCTGAGATAGTCTCTGAAAATAATCAGAACGATTGACTGAAATTGGTTTTTAATATGGAAGCACACGTAAAATCCACCTAAAATAGATACCACCTAAAATCATCTCAAATTACCTGTCTCCATAGATAAATACTGTGGTAAAACAAAAGAGGAAGAAATTGCCTCCACTGCAGTAGAGGAAGTGATAATTACAACCCTTCACATCTCTATGGCAGTTTTACATTTGCCAAGCAGTTGGTTATTTGGTGTCTCAGCTGACCACCAGAGTAGTTTGGTAAAACGAGTATAATCACACATACCTTATCTATAATTCATAGATAAGCCCGAGGATTTCCAACTAGCCTAACAATATTAACAACAACATTTTTTTGAGCACTTAATTCGTCCCAAGCCCAGTGCTAAAGCCTTTACAGATATCTAAAATTTAATCCTCAAGCCTGCTCTATGAGGCATGTCATGCTGTCATGCCCATTTTACAGATGACAAAGAAACAGGTAACTGAGCTCAGGTCACCCAGCCAGTGGGGTTGCGATGTGAACCGAAGCGAACAGAATCCCTGCACTTTTTTGCCCAAGGTCACGGGGGAGTGAGGTCGTCGGATCCGGGAGAGCGCTGACCTGTCGGAGACTTGTTCCTGGGTGAGCTTCTTGTCGCTCTGCAGCAGGATGGAGACGTAGTGGCGGATCATGCCCACGAAGAAGGTGATAATAACGATGGGAAGTACCACCCAGAGGCGGATGTTGGAGTCGAGCAGCAGCTCCGGCCCCGCCATCTTCATCGAGTTCCCCGCCAGGTGTAGCGGGGTTTCTCTTCCCCCGCGGCGCCCGGGTTCCCTTCGAGATCGTCTCCGGACCTTCTCACGCCCTCAGACTGGTTGGCCAGGGACCCTTCCGCAGGATCTGCCTTGGCGCACTGCCTCCTAGCCGGTCCGCAAGGCCGCCCACTTCCGGCGCGGCAGTTTGAAGTCCCGACGCGGCGCGCCTCGGTGACGTCAAGGTCGCGTCTAGACTGGCGGGAAAGTCGAAAACGAGAGGCGGCGACAGTTTGCTGGCGGTAAGTGGAGCAGAGGTCGTCTTCTCTTGAGGCTCCGCTTTACTGCGGCCTGGTCTGTAGGCCCCGGCAGAGCTCGGCCTTACCCTCCGGGGCTCCGCGCCCTGAACTTCGGCTTCCTCGTCTGTTCTATCGTGAGATAGTCCCCCAGGTACCCTCCTGCATCGTTAAGGTGACGAAATGAGAGGCTTTTATCCCCAACCCCTCCCCGAATGGCCTGGGCGGGGCATCCGGCCCCTTCTCCCGGCCTTTTAGACTTCTCCATAAACGAAAAGGTAGAGCACAGTTAAGGACGTCCCCTGAAGTCCTCGGGCCCTGACTTGCCTTAGTTTTTCCGCCTGCAAAATGGCTGATAATGGTTATAAGTATTAAACGAAGCAGCAGATCAAGAAAACGCTTAGTATGGTGGCTGGTGCATAGTAAATGTTAACTGTTATTGGAAGCCATTATTATAAACAAGACATAGGTGGTAGTTAAGAGGGCGGATTCTGGAGCTAGACTGCATGAGTTAGAATCCCAGCTCTGCTACTGATTATGAGTAATAGTGGTACCTCCCTCAAAAAGTTTTGTGAGGAATAGCTGAAGTATTAAGTATTAGCACTTAAATAGTTTTTGTTAGCAGTTAGTACTTACCTGCCTGCCAGCCATTCTCATTTAGCAAATATTTTCAGAAAATTTTTGTATGCCAGATACTGTGGTGGGCACTAGGGATAGTGAGATAATTGAGTCGGGGTTCCTGCTCTCAAGGAGCCCCACAGTCTAGTGTGATGTGGTAAGGGCTCCTAGATAAAGTCAGTGGAACAGAAAAGCTGAAGTAGCAAACTCCCTTGGGGATAAGAGGAAAATTTTCAAGGAAGATAATGACCTTTGAGTCTTTAAGGATGAGTAGTAGTTTCGAGGCAGATAAGAGCATATTGGGTGAAAAGAACACCTGATGCAAAAGCACTGAGACCAGGAAGGTTTGGTTTACAGGATAGACAAGAAGTGCATGTGGTTCAGGCCCTCCCCCTACCTCTGCAGTCTGGTTTCTAACTCTAAGCTCCTTCCTTTTTCAGTGTTAATTTTTTTCTTTCCTTGACCACTCTTCTTATACCTCTTCTACTGGCTAACTCCTGTTTCAGGTCCCTGCTTAAAATCACTTTTTCTAAGACCGGGGTGTCAAACTGGCAGCCCACGGGCCGCATGCGGCCCTCGAGGTAATTTTTTGTGGCCCGCGATGCTCTGAAATAAAATGAAAATAGAAAAAATTGTTATGAAGAAAATAACGCTTAGGGGAGATTGAGGCAATACCATACACACAATTCCTTCGTTAATCCTTTAACTACTGAAGACGAGTATACACTGGCCCAGTGCCTTTCCTGGGGGCCTGTGGGCGTGTATAAACGGGCTGACTCAGTTCTGGCGACTGAGTCTGGAAGCGATATGTCTGCCACTCTCAGTGTCACGTAATGTAAACAGATCCCAATAGCGAAAAGGATAAAAAGAGCACTTGGGTAAAAAAGAATAATTTTAGTTTTATAAATACATTAAATAAAATAAATGTTTAAAAGCAATTATATAGTGTTTTAATTATCCTATCCATATTCCTGAATCCTCACTTCAGAATATAAATTTAACAAAATTTGTAAATGTGATGTGGCCGGTGTGAATCTTGCCTGTTGCACCAAATGGCCTGTGTTTTAATTGAGTTTGACACCCCTGCTCTAAGACATTATCCCTGAGAAATTGTCCCTGCTTTTCTTCGTCACTTCCACCCCAACTAGACTAAATTTCCTTGTAAGCCCTCATTGCACTTTTCTTTTATGGCACACAATTCTATAGTCATGTATTATTAACCATGGGGATACATTCTGAGAAATGCGTCTTTAGGCAATTTTGTTGGTTACGTGAACATCATAGAGTGCACTTGCACAAACCTGGATGGTATAGCCTACCGCACAGCTAGGCTAGATGGTATAGAACCCATTGCTCCTAAGCTACAAACCTATACAGCATGTTACTGTGCAAAACAAAAGATTAAATCAAGCACAAGAGAAATGATGTAATCAGGAGATGTTGTGTATATGAGATGTATGAGGCTGCTGGTATACTGGCTGTTGCATAGCAAACTTTTTTATGAGTAGAAAAAGTATAATCTAAATAATGATTAAAAGTATAGTATAGTAAATATATAAATCAGTAACAGTCATTTTTATCATTATCAAGTATGTACTGTACATAATTGTGTGTGCTGTACTTTTATATGACTGGCAGCACAGTAGGTTTGTTTACACCAGCATCACTACAAACACATGAATAATGTGTTGTGCTATATTATTATAACAGTTATTTTGTCACTAGGTGATAGGACTTTCTCAGCTCTGTATTAATCCTCCAAGACCACTGTGGTATATGCGTTCTATCATCTGAAACATCCTTAAGTGGGGCATGACTAGTTAAGTAACTACATCAATACTACTCTTTACTATAAACTCTCCGAGGGCAGGCATCATGTCTGTTTCACAGTTGTAACCCCAGCACGTAGCATAGTCCCTAATATGTAGTATTGGATTAATAAAGGAGAGGTATAATTTGGGGCTAGATGATGAAGGATCTTGAATGTCAGATAGAGAACTGGGGTTTTATCCTTCATGAAGGAAGGGGGTCTGGCCAGAAAGGCAACTAAGTAAACAAGTCTTGAAAGCAAAGGAGTGTTGACCAGTTAGATATAGGAGTTGAAATTTTCTCAGCACCTGGATTTAGATAGCATTAGTGTAAAACACTAGAACCACTTTGGGCTTTGGATAGAGTAGTTTTCTTTGATCTATAGCTTTAACTTCTCAAAATTCGTCTAGCTTCTAGAGGGTAACTTCTGTTCTCTGATTTTGCTATAGAAAGTAATTTAACTGCAGAAGAGTGGTCAAAATGATTTCCCAAAGAAGACTGCCAAAATCTGAGAATAAAGAGAGCCTGACAGAAGATGCCTCTAGTAAGTGTCTAGTCATTTGTTATTTCCTGTAGCAAATATGTGAGGCTGTATTTTATCTTTTTGTTTTGTTTTGTTTTTGTTTTTTTGTTTTTTTTTTGTAGAGGGCAGTGTCACTGGCCCTCACATGTGGGATCCGAACTGGGGCCCTCAGGCGTCCCAAGCCAGTTCTTAACCATCGCGCCACTCGGCTGGCCCGAGTTTTACAATTTTAATACAGTTTTTTTCTTTCTTAAAATGTGTATATATTTTTTGGCACCCTCTCTGTGTGTACCACATCTTCTTTATCTAATCATAATGGAATAATATTCAGCCAGAAAAAAACGAAATACTGCATTTGCAACAACATGGATGGATCTTGAGAGTATCATGCTAAGTTAAATAAGTCAAATGGAAAAGGACAGGAACCATATGATTTCACTCATATGTGAGATATAAAACAAAAAGCAACAAACAAACAAACAAAAACCTCATAGGCACCGACAACATTGTGGTGGTTACCAGAAGGGAAGTGGCGTTGCGGAGAGGCTAAAGAGGGTCAAAATACATGGTGATGGAAGGAGACTTAACTGAGTGGTGAGCACACAATGTAATATACAGATAATGTTTTGTAGAATTGTACACTTGAAACTTATATAATCTTATTAACCAACATCATCCCAATACATTTAATAAAATTTAAAAAATATGTGAGGCACTTAAAGAGATATGAAGTTTACTTTCAAGTGTTGGTAGTCATCAAGGCTTAATGGATAGAGAACACAGAATCTGTATCAGATTGGGATTGAGTTTCTGCCCCTGATTCCATGTATGACCTTGGGCATGCCTAGAGTCTCTGAGTGTCAGTCTCCACATCAGTAAGAGGAGTTAGTATTATAGAGCTTATCTACTGTACATCTTCTAGGTGCTGGGACACAAAGATACAACATAGTCCCTACTCTTTAAAAAAACTTATGGTCCCCTTTCTTTCCTTAAAAAAGATTATGGTCTAGATAAAGGCTATGACAGTAATGTATAAAGGAAAGAACTCGTATCAAAGCAAACACACCAGAGGCAAAGAAGCAGCGCAGACTCTGTACATATGAGAATGTTGTTGACAGAGGCCCTGAGAGTTCTGACAAGAAGTTGCTACTGTTTTTCATTTATTACACCCATCTACTCTTTTAAGGCAATTCTAACTTGTTGCATCATTAAGGAAGAAGAGTAGATAATCATATTTAACTTCAAGTACCTGTTTGTTTTTGTTTGTTAGTTATGATTTGTCACTTCTCATGGGTTGAAAACCTTGGGATGAAACCAATCTGGGCTTTGTACTCAAAGATATGTTAAGGAGAACCTGCCCTATTTTTTCTATTCCTGCATTTATTTATTTATTTATTTATATTATTATTATTTTTTATAACTCACTTTTTTTTTTAAGATTATTGGGGAATTGGGGGAGGGGAACAGTGCTGGGGAATCAGGGAAGGGGAACAGAAAAGTTGCTGTCCTTTTGTTCTTCAGTCTAGTTGTAGAGCACGTTGCTTCACTGGCTCATGTTGGTATTATCATTGCGCTCTTCTCGGCTGAGGCCGATCGGTCGCTGACCATTGGATGGCTGCTCACAGCGGCACTTGGCAGCTCACACTCACAGTAGCTCACGGCAGCCCACTGCAGCAAGGGCTGCAGCCTACGTACGCCGTCGCTGGCGACTCACAGCAGCCCAGCTTCAGGTCGAGCTGCTGCTCACCATCTTAGCTGTAGAGGGCAGTGTCACTGACCCTCATGCGGTATCCGAACCGGGGACGTGCTACTCAGAGCTGGCGTCCCAAGCCAGCTCTTAACCAGTGTGCCACTTGGCCGGCCAGCTCTATCCCTGCATTTAGATCATTGGTTCTCCAACTTTGCGCATCAGGATTATTACCTGGAGAGCTTGTTAAAAATTCAGACTCCCAGGTCCAATCCCTAAAATTTTGGTTCCTTAGCTCTGGGATGTGACCTATGGATATGCGTTTGATTTTAGTGCAACGGTTTGTAGGCAACAGCTTTAGAATTTGGGTAGAAAACATTTATATGATTATTCTTGTTAGAAGTGGCACATTTTGAAATTTTCAAATGAAAATAGGTGAAAATAATTATATTTGTTGATTATTTATTTATTTATTTGGAAGCCACTGTTGTTGACCTTTGTTGGACATAAAATTTCACTACAGCATCAATTCCAGTATAATTTTTCAGGAACCTATCAGCTTTCCTCTTAGGGCTATTATTCTAGGGTTTACATTTTTCTCTTTGCTTTACTATTTGTCACATTCCTGAAATTTTTTTCGTTTTCAGACACCAGGAAGCAACCACCTTCCAGAAAGACAAAGAAATCTCGTGTTCAAAATGAAGTTGAAGAAAATGACAGTATCTTCGTAAAGCTTCTTAAGACATCAGGAATTATTCTTAAGACAAGAGAAAGTCAGAATCAACTAGGTGATATTTTAATCTAAATCTTTTCTCTGGGTGTAGTGAAAGGGCTTAGAACTGAATCATGGATTTTCTAAATAGAGAGGCAATGACATTGGAAACGGGAGCACCATTCATCTTGAGACAAGGATGAAAATGAAATGGTTTTTTAGAGAATATTGTTATAGTCTTTGATCCTGATAAATGCATGTTAAGTAAAGTACTTCTAATCCTTTTTTTTTATTTATATACTAGTAGTATTGCTTTATTTTCTCTTGTGAAAAAATAAATACCTAGAGAGCAATTAGACCTGTGTCAGAATAATTTTAGAAGAAAATTTACAAAGCCACGTAAGGCATGTCAGCCCTGCTTGTGGGGTGTAAATTATTCCATTCTACTAAGGTTATGGCATGTCTTTTTTAGAACCTTTAGTAACTATCCTCTATCAAAGCTAAATCTGTTTTACTCTGGGTTTAGAATTAGGTTGAAAGTATCTTTATTCATTTCATCAGATAGGAAACTTAGGTCTGAAGAAAAGTAAAACTATGGTAGGAGATGTTAAAGTTTTTGGTGACCAACTATTCTTCCCTCATAGTTGTGGATCAAATTGTTTTCCAAAAGAAGCTCTTTCAGACTCTGAGGAAACATCCTTCTTATCCCAAAGTATGTATTATTTTCCCCCCCCCGGTATTTTTACTTTTTCCAGCAATACTCTGGAATTGGGAATTTAAAGACACTGGCATAAAATGTTGAATGAGCTAGAATATTTTTAGCTAACCCACAGCAAATGTTAATCTAAAAATCTTAACCTTACTCTTTTTTTTTTTTTTAATGTCATTAAGATAATAGAAGAATTTGTTAGCGGTCTGGAGTCTTACATTGAGGACCAAGACAATTTCAGGAACTGCCTTTTGTCTTGTGAACGTCTACAGGATGAGGAAGCCAGGTGTGGAGAAGGGGCGTGGAGTCTTGCTGAAATTTAGCCTGTTATACTAACTGGTGGGAGGGGGGACAGTGCAGAATGCAGTTTTTTTTTGGAATTTCACTTCTGATTTATAGCTCTCTTTTCTTCAGTTTTATCCTAACCTGTAAATTATTAAGTTTATGATTATGAGACTAAGAACCAGTGTTTTCTAGAATGTGTCTCTCCTGTGTTGACAGAATTTCAGTTCTCTACTTTTCCCTGGCTTAAGAGCCATCTTCTCATGTTCTGCATTTGTTACCTACCAAGTTAGTTTCTTTTTATAGATGATATATTTAACCAATTTTATGGAGATAGAAGATAGAATAAGAAAGACATTAAAACAAGGAAAACAAAATAGAAAACTTTTTTTTTTTTTTTTAAACAGCACGGGCACATGTTACTCTAAGAGCCTTATTAAATTGCTTCTGGGGATTGACATATTACAGGTGAGACTGCAACTTTTTCTTTGAACATTTTGTTGGATGTGATTTGTGGCATATGCCCAAGTATAAATGGCTGGAGCACAGAGTAGAGTAGGCTTAATGGAAGAATTTGGGTTTATAACAGTTTACTGTAGCCCTGTTGCTGAAATGCATCTGGTAGAGCAATATCTAAATCCTTGTACTGAGCTGATTAGCCCAGTGCATCTCAAAGTCTCACTTATTCCTTCAGTCTCTCATTCCTGTTTTGAAAAGATTCATCCTGCGTGCTCTTAGTACCTTGTATATCTCTGCTATGTTCACATCTATGTTATCTCCCACTTAGCTTTTTATTTGATAATTAACTTGATTTTGCCATTTTCCTTTCCTTTCTATCTTTTAATTTATTGAGTAGATATGTTTTAAACATCTCAAATTATAAAACCATATATACATGGAAAGTCTTCTTTCCACCCCATCCTCCATTTTTTGTCTTTTCTTCTCTCCCACTGTTAATCTTCCCATACTCTTATCTCTTCATTGGAAATCTTGAATACAATTTAGTTAGCTTAAATCTAAAAGCCTTCTTTTCCTCTGAAGACAATCTCCTTTTCTTGAAAACTCTTTGATAATTTTTTTTTTTTTTAAGATTTTTATTGAAGAATTGGGGGAAGGGGAATAGACAAGTTATTCAACTCCTTTTGTTCTTCAGTCTAGTTTTGGAGGACGTTGCTTCACTGGCCCAAGTTGGCACCAACATTGCGCTCTTCCCGGGCGAGGCAGATCAGGTGCCGGTTTCTGGACAGCTGCTCACAGTGGCTGCTGGCCACTCATGCTGACTGCTGGCTACACACGGTAGCCCATGGCAACCCACCTGCCGTGGCCGGCGACTCAAGGCAGCCCAGCTCCAGGTCGAGCTGTTGTTCAGCATCTTAGCTGTAGAGGGCAGTGTCACTGGCCCTCATATGTGGGATCCAAACCGGGGCCCTCCGGCATCCCAAGCCAGCTCTTAACCAACGCGCCACTCGGCCGGCCCTTTGATAATCTTTTAAAGTCTGCATTTCATAGGTTAACAGTTGTCATCATGTTTAATGATGTTTTTGATTATCTGATTATTTTAATATTGCTCTGATAGCCAGTTTACAATTTTTCAGAAGATAAATTATTGATGAGTCTTTGTATTCCAACAGCTTATATTCAAAATATAGGCAGCATTCATGTGGACATTCTTATAAGAATTTTCTGGGCCAGCCGAGTGGCGCAATGGTTAAGAGCTGGCTTGGGGGACGCCTCAGGGCCCCGGTTCGGATCCCACATATGAGGGCCAGTGACACTGCCCTCTACAGCTAAGATGCTGAACAACAGCTCAACCTGAAGCTGGGCTGTCGTGAGTCGCCGGCAACAGCGTAGGCTGCAGCCCCTGTGGTAGTGGGTTGCCATGGTCTACCGTATGTAGCCAGCAGCCAGCGTGAGCAGCCAGTAGCCACAGTGAGCGGCCGTCCAGAAGCCAGCGACTGATGTGCCTCGCCCAGGAAGAGCGCAATGATGGTGCCAACTTGGGCCAGTGAAGCAACATCCTCCACAACTAGACTGAAGAACGACAGCAACTTGTCTGTTCCCCTTCCCCCAATTCCCCAGCTCTGTTCCCATCACCCCAATTCCCCAATAAAAATCTTTAAAAAAGAAAAAGAAATTTCTGTTATAGCAGGATTTTTCCTGTAAGAGTGCTTGTTGGAGAGAATTATGGCTAATGATACATTCCTGTTGTATATTTTGAGACCATCTCCTAACTCCCTATGTCTTCTTTTTTCAGCCTGCAATTATCAAAACCTTATTTGAAAAGTTGCCAGAATTTCTTTTTGAAAGGTAAGTGGAGGTATTCTGGAATGCTTAAAGTACCCTGGTTTACTTAAGTTTGTGTCTGAAAAGATTAAAGCATCATTGGTTTCTCTGAAGGTCATATTTATGATGCCAGATTCTTAAGTGACTACTAAAATTTTATGATGGTGTCTTTGAAATTTCATCTATTTAGAAAAATACATATTCCCAGGAGGATACACAATAAACTGGTAATCGTAGTTGTCTCCAAGGAAGGGAGCCAGTTGGCTGGAGTCAGATAGTTTCTGAATTCTGTTCTTTAACTTTTCAATTTTATAGTGTACTATTTTTAAAAATTTACTTACCACCTTTTAAAAAATTTACTTTAAAAAAGAACTAAGGAAAAAATGAACAGAATAGAAAAGTAGATAAAGGTCATGAGCAGACAATTCACAAAAAAGAAATGCAAGAACATCAAACATTTTTTTTAAATGCTCAATTTCATTAATAATCAAAGACAAATTTAAAACTACATTTTTTTCCACTCTCAAAGGATCTCCCTTGTTGAGTGTAATGAATAGGCATGCTTATACATCACTGATGAACACATAAATTGGTTCAATCATTCTGAAGGGTAGTAGGTTGTGTATCAAAACCTTAGATTTTACATACCCTTTAATCCTCAACCATGTCTCCTAATTTATCCTAAGATAATAATTGTGAATGAAAACATTAATGAATAAGATTACTGTTTAAAATAACAAAAATTGTAAACAACTGAGATGTTCAACTATAGGATATTGGTTAAGTAAATTGGGTATATCCACGCAATGGAATATCATGTAGACATTAAAAATTGTAAAGAGAACTATTTAATAATGCACATTAATTGAAAAAAAAAGTCAGGTTATAAATCAGTATTTACAGTACAGCCCAGTATTTTGTTTAAAAAAAAAGGTATATCCATACACACATACACATAGGTACACATACATATGCATATTAGTAGTGGATATCTCTGAATGACAGGATTATAGGTCTTTTTTTTTTCTTCATATGTGTTTTTTTCTGGGTGTTGTATACAATAATAATAAATTTGAAGATTTACTTTTAAAATGTAGTGCTTTACCTGAATGGCTCACTAGATGCTTTATGCCCTGACTAAGTCTTTTCCAGCAGTTAAATTTGACTAGTAAGCAAAGACCGAGAATGTTGTCACGTAAAGGAACTGGGGGTGGTGTAAAACTAGATATTATAGGTTGGGAGGAAAGCAGAGGCTGTCACTTTGGGGGGAATAACTGCTGAGCCAACATTTTTTCTTCCATAAATGGTTTTCAATACTTTCACAAACATAATCTAATTTGAGCTGACATGTTTCCATAGCAGTAGATGATTACCTTTTTCACTATTCATCACATTGATATAATTTTTTTACCTTTTTAAAATATTCATCTTACTCAATTTCTTCAAGTTTATTATCTGTAATTTTTAAAATTGTTTAAATTATTTTAGGAGATACTCTCCAGAATGTGAAACTTCCCCAAATGTAGCCACGGTTAACAGATTTCAACTTTTTCCAGACATTTTTCTCAATGTATATGTTATCTATGCTTATCTCATGCTTTTTTTAACCACCTGTGTGTCTATCACAGTGCACAACACATAGTAAATATTCAGTAAATGTTAATTGAATGGCTGCAATGTTTTGTGCAGTATTAATGTTTGCTGTTGTATAAGCCAGAAAGGCTAAGTTCCTTGTCTTCTCATCCTAACATTTTAGAGTGAACTGTGATGGAATCAGCATGCCTCTACTCATCATCAGTCAACTGAAATGGCTTGACAGAGTTATGGATGGCAGGGTAGGCTTTGGGACTTCTTCTTTCTCTTAAATTTAGAGAGTGTTTTCCACAGTTAAGCAAACTTTTGGAATTTGGAGGTTTTTTTTCCCTTTCTAAACAAAAATTCACATTTTTTTATTCGTCCATTAACTTTTTTCAGCTTTAATAATTTGAGAATCATGGGTATTTCACCCTTTACATTTCTCAAAAAAAAAAAAAAAATTTACGGGACCTGCCGAGTGGCACGTTGGTTAAGAGTTGTCTTGGGAGCGCCACCTCTGAGCAGCAGGACCCCGGTTCAGATCCCACATGAGTTCCAGTGATTCTGCACCCTCTGCAGCTAAGATGGTGAGCAACAGCTCTACCTGGAGCTGGGCTGCCGTGAGTTGCCGGCGGCGTAGGGGGCTGCAGTGGGCTGCCGTGAGCTACCATGAGTGGCTGGCAGCCAGCGTGAGCGGCCAGCAGCTGGCGTGACCTGCTGTGAGCCGCTGTTAGCGGCCGTTCAATGGCTGGTGAGTGACTACCTCACCCGGGAAGAGCGCAATGATAATACCAACATGGGCCAGTGAAGCGATGTCTTCCACAACTAGACTGAAGAACAAAAGGATGGCAACTTGTCTGTTCCCCTTCCCCAATTCCCCAACGCTGTTTCCTCCCCCAATATCCCAATAAAATTAAAGAAAAAAAAAAGAGAGAAATTTACCTACTTATGATGACTAGATATCATTTATTAAGTAAATTAAATATTTGGAAAGAAATTTAGTTTTTAAAGTATAGAAATTACTGTTTTATTTCTCAAAAGCAATGAGATCCCAAGCCACCCTACTTTACTGCAAATGTTTTAATTTAATTATATACAGCAGTCCCCCTTATCTGCAGTTTTGGTTTTTGTGGTTTCAGTTACCTATGTTCAGCCATGATTGGAAAATATTAAATTTTTACAACTATTGACATTTTCTGCTTCTGACAGCCAACCATTGACATTGCATAACTCGATGATCTAGCATCACCTAAAGCAGATGATCCTCCTGATCTGTTGTCAGAAGGTCCATAGTAACCTAATGTTACATCATAATGTCTACATCATTCACTTCACTACTTCTTATCACATAGGCATTTTATTTTACCACCTCACATCATCACAGGAAGGGTGAGTACAGTACAATAAGGTATTTTGAGAGACAGACCATATTCACATAATTTTCTTTACAGTATATTGTAATTGTTCTACTTTATTATTATTGTTAGTCTCTTGCTGGGCCTAATTTATAAATTAAACTTAATCATAGGTATGTATGTATTGGAAAACCATAGTATATATAGGGTTTGGTATTACCCATGGTTTTAGGCAGCCACTGGCTGTCTGAGAACATATCCCCCAGAGTTCTTAAAATCATTCTATTAATTTTTGTCAGATAGTCCAAGGGTAAATCTTTACTTGGAAGAACATGAGCTTTGGAGTCTTAATCTGGGATGGAATTTTGGTCTGCCATTTATTTTTATTTTTATTTTTTTCAGTTGGGCCATCCTGCCATCTGTTGGCAGCTCAGCAGCAGCTCAGCTTGGGCCAGTAATCAAACTGGCGAACCTGTTGCTCAGAGCTCGCACTCTTGAGCGAGCTCTTAACTAACTGAGCCACTCGGCCGGCCCTGGTCTGCCATTTATTAATTGTGTATCCTGAACAACACATATCCACACATTTTAAAAATAGGAATTGTTACAGAAACTCCATAGAGTTGTGAAGATAAAATGGAAATAAAATATACAAGAGCGATTAAATAATATACCATCCACCCTACTTTTTTTTCTATATAATACCATCTTATGTGTGAAAATTTCTGGGTCACTCTGAGTTTAGGCTTCGAGTTAGAGTGTGTGTATAGTTATATTGTACACAAAATAATTCCAGCTCTACATTTCATGAATTGGAAGTCTTTCTCTAGTCTATAATGTGCTCCAATTCTAATAATCTCCTCCACTGCAGGATCTCACCACCAAGATCATGCAGCTGATCAGTATTGCTCCAGAGTACCTTCAGCATGACTTCATCACTAGCCTCCCTGAGATCCTAGGGGATTCTCAGCATGCCGATGTGGGGAAAGAGCTCAGGTGAGTAAGCACCTTGTTGCCATTCTAAGCAGGACTGTACTCTGGGAGCCTTATCATTGCAGCATGTAAAGAGTAGTAACGTGTTCCTTTTTATATGATAGAGGATGATATTTACCTACTATGAGTAGGGTATGAGATTTGATTGTTTTTCTAATAATGAGTATATACAAGTAGATCCATTTACTTTTTTTTAAAGGTATATACTCATATTATCTGTTGCAAATATGAAGTCTGGTTTAGGATTAGTTATATAAATTTGGTCTATGGAGATTGACACATGATCCCTTTGCTTCATTAGCATTTCCTCCACCCAGGTGTCCTCAATCATGTCTGCACATCCAAATCATTTGTGGAGCTTATCGAACATCTACATACTTTGGTTCCTAAATGATTCATTCCAATGCACATTGCTGCATCAGATCCACTGCCGAGAGTCACTGATTACTATCATTTATAGTAAATGATGAAATTTAGAGTAAAAAATGAAAAATAGTAATTGGTAAGGTAGTAATTAAGGGGAGAAAAATATACTTAATAATGTTTCTATTTTAATGCAGTTTCTTGCTTATCCTAGAAGTAGTAGTTAAAAAAAATTGGTTTGTAATACTCCCTTTTCTATAGCTGTCTGCAGAACTACCTCCAAAAATGTTTAGTGATTTCTTACCTTTATACTTTTGGACAGGACACTCCCTCTGGGTGTAGCACTATATCATCTACTCTACCTGCTTAATTCTAGCTTATCCTCCTCTTAGAATTTATCCCTGTCCTTCTCTACCCTGTGCTCCTGTAGCATCCTGCACATACATCTATCATATTTATTACACTTCATTGTAATGGTAAGTTTTCTTTTTCCTTTTCTCAGGAAGGATATGTACCAAACTCAATAGTGGGTTACCTCTGGGTAGGGGCATGGTGAGGGAGGGTTTCTTGTTTCTACTCTGTTTGTTGTTTGAATTTTTTATGATGAGCATTTTTTTACTCAAAATTTTTAATGAAACATACTATAAACAGACATTTACTGGGAACTAACTATATCCTTTCTTCCCATACTCTTGAGTGGTTTTCCCAAGTCATTATCTGCCCAGCTCTTTTAAAAGTTGCACAACTTTTCTTTTTCCGCCGTGCACAGTGACCTTCTAACAGAGAATACTTCACTCACTGTCCCAATCCTGGACGTCCTTTCCAGCCTCCGACTTGACCCAAAGCTCCTGTCTACGGTAGGACAGACTCTGCTTTCCAGAAGCAGAGCTAGCTTTCTCACCTTTCATAACCAATGTTAGTCAGTCATTGCCTTGGAGCAATTGTGTGTAATAAAAGTTTCCTTTTGAGGGCCGGCCGAGTGGCGCACTGGTTGAGTTGGCTTGGGGTGCCAGCTCTGAGCAGCAGGACCCCGGTTCAGACCCCACATTAGGGCCAGTGACGCTGCGCCCTCTATAGCTAAGATGGTGAACAACATCTCAACCTGGAGCTGGGCTGCCATGAGTCACTGGCGACGGCATAGGCTGCAGTGGAACTGCAGTGGGCTGCTGTAAAGCTACCGTGAGTGGCTGGTAGCCAGCGTGAGTGGTCGGCAGCCAGAGTGAGCTGCCATGAGCTGCCATCCAGGGCCCGGTGACCGATCTGCCTCACCTGGGAAGAGTGCAATGATAATACCAACATGGACCGGTGAAGCGACATTCTCCACAACTAGACTGAAGAACAAAACGACATCAACTTGTCTGTTCCCCTTCCCTGATTCCCCAACGCTGTTCCCCTCCCCCAATTCCCCAATAAAATTTATTTTTTTTTTTAGCTGAGCCATCCTGCCAGCTCAGACCCATGTGGGAATCAAGCTGGCGACCCTATTGCTCAGAGCTCGCACTCTTGAGCGAGCTCTTAACCAACTGAGCCACTAGGCCGGCCCCCCAATAAAATCTTTATAAAAAATAAAAATAAAACAATTTCCTTTTGAGACAATATTGAATGACTTTTGAGCTCTCTTTTCTTTTTGATGAATTTCATATGCCATACTGTGATAAATTTGCTGCCCTGTTTTAAGCAGTAAGTTTGAGTAGAAATCATCTATATTGCCTGAATATTTTCAAACTGCTCCCCTTTAGTAATCACAATTTTTTATGCCTTCCTCTAACCAGTGAAAAATTCAGGCTCCAAAATGTAAGGTAATAATGCATTTATTACAAGAAGCTGTGGTGTTAACAATTGAAAGCTTGTAATTTGGTAAAAAATAAAACAAGGGCGTTTTTCTTTCTAAATTGCAAGTTAGAAAACTGAGTGAGAGAAGTAAGTTTTCTAATTTTACTTGCCAAGTCAGTAGGTTGAGGTATTAAGATGAAAATATTTAAGGTTTTCATGCTTTTTATGTTTAGGTCCGTCAGTTGATGATGAATAAGCTGTCATCTGTCAAATTGGACGATTTACCTGTGATAATCAAGTTCATTCTTCATTCTGTAACAGCCACAGATGCACTTGAGGTACCCTATTATTTCCTAACAAACACCAGTGGGGTGCTAGATCCTGAAGACTACAAAGAAAAGCAGTGGTGACCTTGTGAAACTCACTCAGCAATCAGAAAAACACGAAGTTAGATGAAGATAAATTATTTAAATTAATAGATTCTAATTGTTTTTCTCTGTCCCCAAACTAATTGATAATGCTGATTAATCCAGATGGTATTTAGGGGAGAGAATGGAGCTACTAACCAGTTTTATTGTTCTACATAAGATGCTATAGGTTATATTTGCTATTTCAGTGTAATACCTCAAGAAGTTCTGGAATTTTGAAAGGCATGACATACTATACTTGCATTAGGTATTTTCACCAACTCTCTTTTTCAGAATGCCTTGTCTAACATTTAATAATTCTACTTCCTCAATCTTTCAGGAGATTGTTATGGTTATCCTATTGAGAGAGTGGACTGTGCGTGTACATTATGCACGTAGCTTATATTTGTTTTCCACAGGTAATTTCTGAGCTTCGGGAGAAGTTGGATCTGCAGCATTTTATTTTGCCGTTATGGTTGCAGGCTTCCCAAAGCAAGTTGAAAAATAAAGTACGAATAAGGTATAAGCTTATCAACAGTTACCACCCTTTTTTTCACATAGGCAAGGGAAGTTTTCTGACATTTATCCTGTAACCAGGACAGCAGATATTAACCAGACAATTGTTAATAGTGGTAGTAATATCACACTCATGTAATTGTATACATCTTTTAAATTACACACACACACACACACACACACACACACACACACACGGTGCCAAAAAAATGTTTACACATTTTAAGAAAGGAAAAACTATTATTTATAATAATATATACTGATAACAAAAGATGAATACAAGTCACGTTTGACTTCTGCAATTACAAGAGGTACTCAAAGTGGTTACCATCAGCATCCAGACACTTCTGATTACGGCAAACTACTGCTTAAGCATAGATAACATCTCTTAAAATGTACATTTTTTTGGCACCCTGTTTGTGTGTGTGTGTGTGTGTAGATACATAGATATAGCGTACTCGTGTGTGTATGTATATATGTATGTATTCTCTTGACTATTCACATCAGTCTCTGATAGACTGCAGAAGTTTATTAGCCATTTTACAAATGTAGTTGTGACTTGTTTCAAGGTACATTGGCTAGTAAACAGGAATCCAGATCTTACAGGTTCCTCTCTGTTAAGCAGAAGAATGATTTTTTTTTTCCCCTTCTGCTACTTGTAGTTTTTCAGGAAATCAAGAAAACAGCCATCAGGACTGTGTTTTTCTTCTCTTTGATGTAATAAAGTCGGCAGTGAGATATGAGAAAACCATTTCAGAAGCCTGGATTAAGGTGAGTGAGATCTTTGGAACTTTAAACATTAAAAAGAAAATGGGTGGCAATCAGTGACAGATGTATAAGTAAAGGTAGGTTGAAATAAAAGTCTTAAAAGTCATTGAAGTAGAAATGATAGGTGATGTTGCCAGGTGAGCAGATTGGTTCTCAAGTAAGAGAACAGAGCATGCTGAATAAGGCTGGAAGTGTTTTACTTATGTGTTGTAATATATTTGTGACCCTTGTTTTTCCAGGCAATTGAACACATTCCCCCAGTGTCTGAACACAAGGTAATGTTCATGTACTATGAATTTTAAGTATTGCAGACCTAAAATTACTAAAATTGGCTAGTGCATTTTTCCTGCTTTCTTTTGCTCTCTCTAGTCATCCCTTCTGTGCCCTCTGTAGCTGCTAATAAATATTACCTGTCTGGGGAAGATGATATGAGTGGGGGTGACTTGTCAGATGGTCTTCCCTACTCATTTATTCTGGCAATAAAATAAACCTAAAATATCCATAATGGGAAATATTGACATTCCACACAAGCATAGTGAGTTGCAGTTAATGAAGCCAAGTCCCCACTGATGAGAAGGTGAAAATGAGTCCCCTGGATAATGAGACAAGTCTTTTTATCTGCCCTCCCTTCCACCAAACAGAAT
This sequence comes from Hipposideros armiger, assembly GCF_001890085.2. Lineage (NCBI taxonomy): Eukaryota > Metazoa > Chordata > Mammalia > Chiroptera > Hipposideridae > Hipposideros > Hipposideros armiger. Next base: position 1,547,573 of record NW_017731502.1, on the reverse strand, counting down.
TTGTCAAGATAATGGCTTTCCTTTGCCCATGTAGACCTGATCAAAATGAATCCATCCATTGTCAAGGCGATGGTACTGAATCTGTCTAAATTCTGGAAATATTTTCTTCTGTCTAGAAGCCAGATTATTGAGTTTCTTATGTACTGCTTGGTTTCCTTTAAGGTTTTCTTTTAGTTGGAATCTATTTTATTTTGTGACGTTTTATTTTTTGTTTTTTTTCTTAGCTGAGCCATCCTGCCACTTGTTGGCAGCTCAGTGGCTGCTCAGCTCGGGCCGGGACTCGGACCGCTGTTGCTCAGAGCTCAAACTCTTGAGTGAGCTCTTAACCAACTGAGCCACTCGGCCGGCCCCTGTGAGGTTTTTTTAGTTTGATTATTTAATCATTGGATGACTATTTAAAAAACTTTTATGATATTGAATAAAGCAATGAAAAAGTCAATAACTTTTTGTGGGGGGAAAAAATAAAAATATACTAACACAACTGCTTTTATTTTTGCATGACCCTGGCTACCTGCATACCTATTTTTACAGATTTCTAATCATTGTATAAATATAATTTTGTATTCTGATTCTTTTCTCCTTATATTATGCCAAAAACATTTTGCATGCTTCTACATTTTCACTTTTAGTAGTTATATTTTGTTCTCAGTCTCAATTTTGGTATCTAAATGAGTGGGACCTTTAGGAAGGGATGCCCCAAGTAATTTTGTTTTGTTTTTTTTAATTAGAACACCTAACCTTTATTAAAATATCTTCTTTTAGTTGAGCTATAATTGACATATTAGTTTCAGGTGTACAACATAATGATTTGGTATTTGTATGTATTGCAAAATGATCACCACAATAAGTAGTTAACATTCATCACCACACAATTATGACTGTTTTTTTCTTGTGATCTAACCTCTTAGCAACTTTCAAATATATAATACAGTATTTTTAACTATAGTCATCATGCTGTACATTGCATCCTCATGAGTTATTTATTTTATAGCTGGAAATTTGTACCTTTTGACTCCCTTCACCAGTTTCGCTCATGCCTCACCCTCTGCCTCTGGCAACCGCTAGTCTCTGTATTATATGAACTAGTTTTTTTTTGTTGTTTGTTTTTTTTAGGTTCTACATATAAGTGAGATCATACAGTATTTGTCTTTCTCTCTGCTTTATTTCACTTAGCGTAATGCCCTCAAGGTCTACCCATGTTGTTTCAAATGGCAAGATATATCACATTTTCTTTATCCATTCATCCATCAGTGGATGCTTAGGTTATTTTTATGTCTTGGCTATTGTAAATAATGCAGTGAATGTGGAGGTGCCAATATCTTTTTTTTTTCTTTTTTCTTTTTTTTATTATTGGGGAATTAGGGGAGATTGGGAACAGCACTGGGGAATTGGGGGAAGGGGAACAGACAAGTTTCTGTCCTTTTGTTCTTCAGTCTAGTTGTGGAGGATGTCGCTTCACTGGTCCAAGTTGGCACCATCATTGCGCTCTTCCCAGGTGAGGCAGATCAGTTGCCGGCTTCTGGACAGCCGCTCACTGTGGCTACTGGCCGCTGGCTATACACGGTAGCCCATGGCAACCCACTGCCACAGGGGCTGCAGCCTACGCCGTCGCCGGCGACTCATGGCAGCCCAGCTCCAGGTTGAGCTGTTGTTCAGCATCTTAGCTGTAGAGGGCAGTGTCACTGGCCCTCATATGTGGGATCCGAACCAAGGCCCTCTGGTGTCCCAAGCCAGTTCTTAACCATCGCGGCACTCGGCTGGCCCCGCCAATATCTTCTTGAATTAGTGTTTTTGTTTTCTTTGGATAAATACTCAGAAGTGGAATAGCTGGACCATATGTTAGTTTTTTTAATTTTTTGAGGAACCTCAGTACTCTTTTCCATAGTGACTGCACCAATTTACAACCCCACCAACAGTGCACAAGGGTTCCCTTTTCTCAGCATCCTTGCTAACACTTGTAATTTTTTGTTTCTTTGATAACAACCATTCCAACAGCTGTGACATGATATCTCGTTGTTTTGATTTGCATTTCACTGATGAGTAGTGATGTTGAGCATCTTTCATGTACCTGTTGGCCATCTTTGGAAAAGATGTGTGTCTTTGGAAAAATGTCTGTTCAGAGCCTCTCCCCATTTTTAATTGGTTTGTTATTTTTGCTATTGAATTGTGTGAGTTCTAAGTAATTTTTTTTCCTTTTTTGTCCTGCTCGACTTTTTAACCTTTTTAAAAAACATAGGTAATATAAGCTAATTGGGGAGGGAAAAACTCCCCACAAGGAATCTAAAAATGTTAAAAATAAAGTTTCCTCCCAATTTTTGTCCTGTTGTTCAAGCATAATCATTCTTCTAGATTTTTTTCCTATTCATACACAAGTTGTATATGTGTGTGAGTGCAGGCATGCGCACTCTTATATGTACTTATTTATTGGGTTTTTTTTCTTTCTTTTTAATTAGTTTCAGGTGTACAAAACAATGTGATAGACATTTCACTCCTCACAAAGTGATAACCCGCCCTCCCCAATCTATTGTTTTTACAAAAATAGAATGTTACTATGATTATTGTCTTGCAGGTTGCTATTTTTTTTATTGCTCAATAGGTTGTCAAAAAATAGTCTCATTCTTTGTAACGGCTGTATAATATTCCAAAAGTGACTATCATAATTATTTAATCTTTTTCATATTGACAGACATTTACAATCTCTCCAACTTTACACAACGTAATTTTCCTAATAATAATGAAAATATATACTGATGTTGGCAAGTGATTTAATCATTTTCTTTAATAAATGAAAATATTCAGTTATTTCTAAAATATCACTTTCACTTGTACTCCAGTGTTTTCTTAAAGATACCAGTGGTTAATAGTTGTGGCACTTTGTTTCTCTGAAAAATATTTCCGGGTTTGTGAAAATGTAGGTTCTCACAGGGGCATGTTGAGCAAATGAGTATCATCCATTCTGTGTTTCAATGGGAAACATTTGAGAGCTGCTGTTTCATTGTAGTAAATGTACTGATTTATTAAACTATTTTCCTGTTGTTGCATATCTCCTGACAATAGAGTTTTGACCTGGCGATGCTTATCATCATCTATAGCACCAACACTCAGACAAAGAAGTACATTGAGAGGGTGCTAAGAAATAAGATTCGATCAGGCTGCTTTGAAGAAGAGCTGCTGCACAGTACATTTTGTATTCATTGCTTTGTAAGTGTCAGAAAATTGGACAACATTACTGTGAAAGTTACAGAGAGGTTGTTTTAACCTTTCCTACCCAGTGGGAATCCTGACAATACCACCTTTGCTGGATGTGGATCTTTGACAGGGAGTTCAGTATTTCAAAACATTATAGGATTCAAAGTATTATAGGATTTTTACTTACCTTAATTGAGATATTATGATGTTGATAAAGCCAACCTAAGATTTTTTTTTTCATCTTTTTAGCAAAATGGTCACAAAATTGATTTATGTTGAGCTTAGAGCCCCAATTTTTTTTTTGTAGAAGTATTTGAATTCTGGTCTTAATTATATACTTTTATGTAACTTGATTTTTAACCTAAAATGGAAGGCGTTACAGCTCCCATATAAATTTCCATCTTGTTCACTTCAAATCCATTGAGACTTGCACCTTAATTTTGCAGTAATCATTTTAATTAGCTCTGTAACCTGCAGCTTTGTTAAACTTGCCTTCTGTATCTGTTCTAAGCAGTTTTTTTAAAACCCTGAGCATAACAGGACCAAAGGAATGCTAGTAGGGATATAATTATGCATCAACTGAACCATAACTATTTGGCCATTCAACACTGTGACCTTAGATGATCATTTATGTTGAGATGTAAACCATTCAAATTAGAATTTTGTAAGCTAGTAATGGTGTTTTCAGGTTAATATTTAGGATTTTAACAGTGTATACCTTCTTAGAAAACTGGTAGACCAGTGGTTTGGGGCTTGGCATAGGAACTAATGGAAAAATGAAATTGGGTCTTTAAGATTTTGTATTTAGAAATGAATTTAATGTTTGTATTATTTTATCTTATGGTTCTTTCTGACAAAGATATGTTTTGGGCTATAATTTTCTAGAGAGCAGAAACCATATATAATTTTTTTTACTACATTTTCCTCAGTAAAGCATTATACCCAGTTCAATGCTTAATTTAAGATTTTTTTTATTGTAATGATATCCATAAAGAAGCTGGACTTAATAACTTAATAACAGGTTTTTTACTCTGGGTCCGTTAAGGCATCTTAATATCTTAAAAACACTGTCATGAACCATTCTCTTCTTGATCTTCTTTAAAAGAAATCAATTTAGTTAGCATTGAACCTTATAGATTGATTTCACATCATAACTACGGCAGAGCAGGCCTAGTATATCCCCAGGGAGGCAGTATGATTGAATGAGGACATTCTGATTTAGAAGACATGGATTCTAGTGCCAAATTGTGCAGATAGGAACAGTGCTATTAGGCTTGTAATTTAACATAATTTGAGCTTCGAGGTCAATTGTTATTTTTATGTTGAATCCCATTGATCCTGAGAGAAAACTCAGAATTATGAACGATTATTCTGAGTAAAACAAAGATTAAGGTTCCTTAAGTTAAAATGAGAGTTGGTGAGGAGAAATCTCACATTCCATAAGGGTTAGCAACTCTTGGTGCTATACTAAGTTTCTCCCATAGCTTTTTTTTCTTCTCTCCTCTTTCCCTGTCAAGGTTCTTAAGGATCTTTGTCCGTCGATTCTGTCGCTGGCTCAGAATTTGTTGCACTCCCTGGACCAGAGTATAATTTTGTTTGGCAGTCTCCTATACAAATATGCATTTAAATTTTTTGACACTTACTGCCAGCAGGTATGTTGAAATATTTATTTTGGAAAGGAGGGAAAAGGGAACAAACGCAATTCCAAGTGACTTGCATGTGATCTGATGTTTATTTCTTGTTGGTTGGAGGCATTGAAGGAGAAAGAATTCTGAACTGGGAGTTGGGAAAACTTAGTTCTAGTCCTGGTCTCAATAAAATGAAGAGATGGGACTGGAGGCTCTAACTCTGTGTTTTGAGCTCTAAAATTTTCTAAGTCTAAAATAAAGATCCAGATCCAGTGTACTTCAAGTAAACCACAGCTTAAAGGGTGGGGTTGACAGGTAGTTTTCACAGTACAGGAATTACAGTTTTAAAATTTAGTAGCAAATAATCAACTGCCAGTTGATCCTCAAGTGCTCTAGAAAAAAATGTGGCAAAAAAACAAATGAAGGAGAAAGACAGAGGGCTTAAACCTGTTCTCATGAACATGAGACACAAAATTTAATAGCACATATCCAGAGAGGGAGGGCTGTACTTGTGGAAAGTGGTTATAAAAACAAAGAACGAAGTGTCTTATTCTGTATTTGTTATATATGCTATGCCTATTATTAACAATATTAAAACACATTTGAATGGAACTCTTAAAAATGAAGATAAAAATTTAATACAGGGCAATTGACTTAGCTGGCATGAGCTAGCTATTGCAGTTGAGAAAGCCATACGACTCAGTATGGAGCAGCAGTATAAAGGAAAGGGAGAATGCCTTTAAAACATTTTTGGGAACCATCTTAATGTCTTAAAAACACTATCATAACCCATGTTTGCTTGAAACATACAAGTCTAACCGATAAAAACTTTCACAATCTTTTACTCTTTAAGTGCCATTTTTTTTGTAGATTAAGTACAACTACAATTTAAAGGCTAATATTTAACCCATATGAGAAAGAGAAAGACTACATCAAGGAACAAAATCAGCAGGGCTTAGATAGTGCTCACTGATAAGTTATGGGAAATGACCAAATGGTAGCGTAGTTAGATTGGCATAATCCTAAACCCCCTGAATCCAACATTAATGTAAATTAGATTTACATTAAATAAAATTAGACTATGGGTTAGGGTTGGTTGGGATTTTAACCAAGCTGAGATTGGAATAGCCTCAGACATGAACCCCTTTAAGATGGCCCTACCATATTTTTGCTTCACACTGCCCTTTTGACTCATCTCTGTATAGGAAGTGATTGGTGCCCTAGTGACCCATATCTGCAGTGGGAATGAAACCGAAGTTGATACTGCATTGGATGTCCTCCTAGTTCTAAACCTTACTGCTATGAGGCTGAATGCTGTCTTTGTGAAGGTATCTAGTCCTATTGACATCTATTGGATCATTTTTCTTTTTTGCATATATCTGAGGGATAGTTACTATCTGTTAGCAACAATTTATTTTGTACTCTAAACATTGAGAACTATAATTGATAGGAGGGGGCAAGAAGGAGGTGAGGTGATGGGCAAATAATAGAAAACAATAACTCACCTATCTATGTATTAATTCATGCAGCAAGTACTTCTTTTACTTAACTATGTGTCAGGCTCTATTCTGGGTGCTGTGCATACAAAAGTTAGTTCTGACATTTAATGATAGAAAGTAAGACACATAAGCAAGTCATTATAAATACAACATGATGAATCCTCTAATAAAGTTCTTTAGATACAACAGAGCAGAAATAATTAATTTGGATTGGGGAGCTGAAGACATCTTCAAAGAGGAGATAGCATTTCAGTGATTCTTGAAGGATGGGAATGAGTTGATGAGAGAAAGTAAGGGAAGTACATGTAGGCAGAGGGCAGTTTGAACAGAAACAAATTGGCACCCAGTCCATGGTGTACATGAGGGATGACAAGTAGACTAACATGACTGGCGAATAGGATATATGGTGAGAGGTGGTGGGAGGTGAGACTGGGAAGACATAGGACAGAGACAGATTATGAAAGGCTCCAGATACCATGCTAAAGGGTTTCACCTTTATTTTGTAGACATTAAGGACCTCGTCCAGGTTTTTAACAGGGAGTTGACATAATCAAATCTGGGCTTTGCAAGTTAACTGTAGGTCATGTCATCCCTATATTAGGGATGAGAAAGCTGAGGCTTTGCCCAAGGTCAGAAAGTGAGTAGTTCCCCTGTGACCCCTTCAGAAAAAATAATTCATGGAGTAGAAGCTGAGGAGGGGTGATGCGATAAGAAATAAGGTAGAGACATGACTTTTGGCAGAATATTGTTTTCACTAAGAAAAAGGGAAGGGTGGAGAAAAAGAATAAGAAGAACTAGGAGGTATGTTAGGATGACTAAGCAGAATGTCGGCCCTCTGGTCCCTGAGCATACATAGCTTTAGAGAACTTGAGCTTTTGTGGAACAGATGCCTGGCTATCTATGTATACCTCTTATAAGGATTTAATGTTTTTTGATTTAAAGGAAATAAAATGTTAGTTGTTAACCACATTGTTGGCATTTTCCCCCCCCCCACAGGGCATTTTAGATTACCTGGATAAAATGTCCCCTCAGCAAATACGAAAACTCTTCTATATTCTCAGTACACTGACATTTAGTAAACAGCATGGAGGCAGCAGTCATATCCAGGTAAGAGGCAGTGTGTTGAGAAGGAATTTTAAACCTCTTCTATTGAAATTTACTGGGAAAAAAAAAACATCACTCCAGCCTGGGTAGTAGTAGAAACAGAGTACATAACCATAGTCTCCAGCATTTGTTTATTCTTTTCTTACCACAGACATTAAGTGCCTACTGTGTGCCAAGCACTGAGATGTTAGGTATATTAGACCTTCTGCCCTTAAGGAACCTACTCTGTTAGGGTAGAAATGGGTCTGTAATCAGCTAACTATGAAACTGAGTAAGAAAAGCCATTCGGTTCTATGCTGAGTACCTTGGCACAGAGAATTCTCTTGTTCCCTAAGGAATATCTACATCTAACGTGAACTTCACCTGGGCTTGCTTTCATTTTTGGACACCATTTATTGAAAAAGTCAGGCAAAGGACTAAAATAAGAGAAGAGATTTAGGTTGGAATCATAACTCATAGCTCTTTTGTATCTTTGGTGCCACCCTGTGGCAGTAATCCATACTAAACTATGACTTTGAATAACCAGCGCCATTTTTTAATTAAAAAAAAAAATGGTTTAAAAAAAAAAGGCTAGGTAATATGCATGGTACAAAATTCAAAAGATATAGAAAGGTAGTGAAAAGTAAGTTTCCCTTTCAGTCCTCTAGGGATCTAATTCTCTAAAGGCAATCACTTTTACCATTTCATAGCTTTCTGAGATGTTTGAGCATTTACGAACTTGTATTTACCTGTATTCCACTCTTTACCCTCTTGCTCTGCATCTTGAGTTTTTCATTTAGCAATGCATTTGGAGATTGCCTCACATCATTAATATGTTGTCATTTTATTTTTTAGTTGTGGTAAAATACACATGACACATTTTACTATTTTAACCATTTTTAAGTGTACAATTCAGTGGCATTAAGTATATTCACAGTGTTGTACAACAGTCACCACTATCTATATCCAGAACTTTTTCATCATCCCAAGCAGAAATTCTATACCCGTTAAACAATAACTCCCCTTTTCTCTCCCCCCACCCCCACTAACCTCTAATCTACTTTTTGTCTCTGAATTTGCCTGTTCTAGGTATGTCATTTAAATAGAATAATGCAATATTTGTCTTTGTGTCTGGCTTGTTTTTCACTTAGCATAGTATGTTCAAGGTTCATCTATGTTGAAGGATATTTTAGGACTTCATTTCTTTCATGGTTGAATAATATTCCATTGCATGTATATACCACATTTAGTTTATCCATTCATCCATTCATGGACACTGGCCTTTTTCCACCTTTTGGCTCTTGTGAATAATGCTGCTATGAACATGAGTGTAAAAGTGTCTCATTGAGTCCCCATTTTCAATTATTTTGTGTATATACCTAGGAGTAGAATTGCTGGGTCACATGGTGAGTCTATGTGGTGATTCTGTAACATTTTGAGGAATCACCAAACTGTTTTCCACAGTTACATTCCCATGAACAGTTGAGGGTTCCAATTTTTCTACATCCTCACCAGCACTTATTTTTTATTTTTAAATTATAACCATCCTACTGGGTGTGAAGTGGTATATCACTGTGGTTTTGATTTGCATTTCCCTAATGACTAACGATGAGCATCTTATCATGTGCTTACTAGTCATTTGTATATCTTCTTTGAAAAACATCTGTTCAAGTCCTTTGCTCATTTTTTAAATGGATTGTTTTTCGTTGTTGATGTGTAGGAATTCTTTATATGTTCTGGATATTAATCCCTTACCAGATACATGATTTACAAATATTTTCTCTGATTCTGTGGATTGTCTTTTCACTCCTGATAGTGTCATTTGATGCAGTTTTGATGAAGTCCAATTTATCTATTTTTGTTGTTGCCTGAGTTTTTGGTGTCCTAGTTAAGAAAAACTATTGCCAAATCCAAAGCCATAAAGATTTTCCCCTGTGTTTTCTTCCAGGAGTTTTAGATTTTTGGCTTTTAAACTTAGATCATTGATTTGCTTTGAGTTAATTTTTGTATATAGCATAAGGTAAGGGTTCAACTTCACTTTTTTGTTTATGGGTATCTGGTTTTCTTAGCATCTTTTGTTGAAAACAGACTATCCTTTCTCCATTGAGTGGTCTTGGCACCATTGTGGAAAATCATTTGACCTTTTTTTTTTTTTTAAAGGTTTTATTGGGGAATTGGGGAAGGGGAACAGTGTTGGGGAATTGGGGAAGGGGAACAGCCAAGTTGTTGTCCTTCAGTCTTAGTTGTGGAGGGCACAGCTAGCTCAGCTCCAAGTCCATTCGCCATCCGGCCACCTGTCAGCAGCTCGCAGCCACTCACTTCAAGGTGCCGTGTTCAATCTTAGTTACAGATGGGCTAGCTTACCATCCCATGCAGGAGTCGAACCGGCAACCTTGTTGTAGGAGCATGTGCTGTCACCAGCTGAGCCATCCTGCCACCTGTTGGCAGCTCAGCGGCAGCTCAGCTCGGGTGCAGCTCACTGGCCCATGTGGGAATCGAGCTGGCGATCCTGTTTCTCAGAGCTCGCGCTCTTAACCAACTGAGCCACTGGGCTGGCCCTCATTTGACCTTTTATGTGAGGATTTATTTATGGATTCTGGATTCTATCCATTGGTCTATATGTGTTATTACATTAGTAGCACACTGTTTTGAGTACTGTAGCTTTGTAGTAATTTTGAAGTTGGGAAGTGTGAGCCTTCCAAATTTGTTTTTTTTCAAGGTCATTTTGGCTATTTGGTATTTGGGGTTCCTTGAAATTCAAAATGAATTTTAGCATGGGTTTTTCTTTTTGCAAAAAATGCTATTGAGATTTTAATAAGGATTACATTGAATGTGCCTATCACTTTGAGTGGTATCATTATCTTAACAATATTAAGTCTTCCAATCTATGACCGTGGGATATCTTTTCATTTTTTAGTAGTTCTTTAATTTCTTTCAGCAATGTTTTGTAGTTTTTAATGTACAAGCCTTTTGCCTCCTTGGTCACATTTATTCCTAAGTGTTTTTCTCTATTTCATTATTTTTGCTGAGCAACCAACAACATTATGATAATTCATATATGCTTATTGAGCAGCTATCACAACAGTAACAATAATAACTTGTTATTGAGTGTCTGCCATGCACCAGGCATTGTTTTAGGAATTTTTCATAATTTGTCTTTGATCCTTTCAAAACATTCCCCATTTTATAGATGAAGAAAATTGAGACTCAGAGAGATCAAATTACTTGCCAAAGGCCACATAGTTAGTAAATGATAAACCCTTGGTGTTCTAGGTTTTTTGGCTCTGATATCTGTAGGCCCTTTTGCTGTACCATTCCAGCATCTTCATTTTTCTCTATCATTGTCTCCTTGCAGGATGACATGCATTTGGTGGTACGGAAGCAGCTCTCTAGCACCATATTCAAGTACAAACTTATTGGTATTATTGGTGCTGTCACAATGGCTGGCATCATGGCGGCAGACAGGTATGCATGGAAATTCGGACTTCTGTGGCTCAAGTTCAATTAATCAAGTTGCTGCCTTACAAAATAAAGTATTACATTGTGTAGACATCATTATAACAGTAGACATTAAAATCATAAAATAAGAGAAGTGAGCAAATGTTTGTTGCTACTTTTGTATGTCCTTTTCCAGTCTTGACTGTATATATCATATACAGTTTTTTTTGTTTTTTTGTTTTTGTTTTTTTTTTAGCTGAGCCATCCTGCCACCTGTCGGCAGCTCAGCTTGGGTCGCAAATCGAACCAGCTACCCTGTTGCTCAGAGCTCTCACTCTTGAGCAAGCTCTTAACCAACTGAGCCACTCAGCCGGCCCTACCACATATAGTTTTTACAGAATTGTGATCACAGTCATTGTAATCTGATAAATAAAAACTAGGGATTGCCAGGCTGGCCGAGTGGCGCGTTGGTTAAGAACTGGCTTGGGACACCAGAGGGCCCCGGTTCGGATCCCACATATGAGGGCCAGTGACACTGCCCTCTACAGCTAAGATGCTGAACAACAGCTCAACCTGGAGCTGGGCTGTCATGAGTCACTGGCGACGGCGTAGGCTGCAGCCCCTGTGGCAGTGGGTTGCCATGGGCTACCGTGTGTAGCCAGCAGCCAGCGTGAGTGGCCAGCAGCCGCTGTGAGCAGCCGTCCAGGAGCCGGCAACTGATGTGCCTCGCCCGGGAAGAGCACAATGATGGTGCCAAGTTGGGCCAGTGAAGCAACGTCCTCCACAACTAGACTGAAGAAAAGGACAGCAACTTGTCTGTTCCCTTTCCCCCAATTTCCCAGCACTGTTCCCCTCCCCCAATTCCCCAATAAAATCTTTAAAAAAAAAACCCCAAAAACCTAGGGATTGCCAAGAAATAAAAGTTCTAGAAATTTTTCCACAAAAGGGGAACCCTGATCCTTTTGAGATGCATTTTTCTGCACCTGCTTCTATTCCAAGCACTAGACAACACAGGTTTCTCTATTGCTGTGTTATTCCTGTCTGGGACATCATGGTTGATACAAATAAAGTATTCCTATGGATTTTTTTGCCCTTGTACTTTGATGCAACAATTGTTGCATCTAAAGAAGTATCAGATTTGGGGCTTGATAAGACATTGCCATTGCTAAATGATGTTGGAGTATAGTTCATGCTCCTTGGAAGTGATTTGTCAGGAATTCCTGAGGCCTCAGGAGACAGTCTTAGAATCAGCATTAGTAATCCTTAGAGGCTACACAATGTACTAGTTAAGAGTTCATTCTCCAGAGCCATACTTCTTGCCTGGGGTCAAATACTGGCTCCATTATTTATTAGCTGAATGATCTTGGGCAAGTTACTATACCTTTCTGTGCCTCTGTATTCTCACATCTGTGAAATAAAGATAATAGTAGTATTTACTTCATAGAGTTGTTGAGAGCATTAAATGGTTAGAACAATGCCCAATGCTTGCTCTTGTGATTATTACTAATTTTAGTGTACCCTTCAAAAAAGTCTGGAGAGCCATTGTTTGCTCTAATCCATAGTTTGTATGGCCTAAATAAATACTCTGTGCCTTCATGCACTTTTATCTCCACCCCCATCCCAGGGAAGGCAGGATTCTTAAACTTATTGCCGTTTGTTATAAAATATTACATAAGTGAAGCTAAAATCCCTTGTTTTTAGAAGTAGATCTTCCAGTTTGACCCAAGGGAAAACAGACCTGAGCAATGAACAGTACACACAGGTGAGTTCTTAATAATGTAGTTGGATACATTTATGAGGAATTGATATTGGTCACTGTCACTTTACCAAAAAGTGTGCAGCTTTTTTCAAAATGTTTTCCTAGACTCATAGCTTTTATGATTTGTACCACTCGTACGGCAATTATCATCTACTGGCTTGGGTTGCATTTATTTCTGTATTTGTCTAATCTCCCTAATTAAGTCATAAATTCCTAGAGAGCAAGAAAGATGGGCCATGTGTGAAGAATAGCAGATTGACTAGAGCATAGGGACAAGTGAGTATAATTGGAAAGTTGGAGATAAAGCTAGTTTGGAGATAGAAAACAGAGGGCCATGAATGTGAATCAAGGCATTTTGATTTAATTTTTTGTGCATAGGTAGTCCTTAAGGGTTTCTTAGCATAGAAATGGCATAATCCAAGCTTTGCTTTCGAAAAATTAGTCTGGCTGCATGTGTCTGATGGATTGGAAAGAGACAGACTGGTTCAGAGGTTCAGGAGAACCTCAGGTGAGAGGTAGTAAGAGCTTTGCCAGTGAAATCGAGAAAGGGAAATCCTACTGAATAGCTAGATGGTGTTTAGGAAGCATTGGCAGCCCAAGGGCCAAACCACCCTCTCTTCACTGCTCCAGGTGACCTCCTTACTGCAGTTGGTTCATTCCTGCAGTGAGCAGTCTCCTCAGGCCTCTGCACTTTATTACGATGAATTTGCCAACCTGCTCCAAGAAAGAAAGCTGGCTCCAAAAGTCCTGGTAAGGCCAAGTGTCTTTTCTTAGAGCAACAAAACATGAGGGCTCTTTACGGTACATTCTTCAAGTCTTTCCCTCTGTTGCACTGCAAAAATAGATCACTCTGTGAGCTCTCCCACATTCTAATTGGGGAGGCTGTTCTGACTTCTGTCCCAGGCCTGTCCACTAATGGTGAGGTGTTGATAACTTTGTTGTTGATGATGTTGATAGCCAGCATCTATTCTACGCCACGCACTGTGTTAAGCACTTTTCATGCATTATGTCTTTGCTACTTCATAATAATTAGGTGTGTATTATTGCTATTTCCTTTTTAGAAATGAGGAAACTGAGGCTTAGAAAGGTTCATAATTTGTCTAGGGCTTCATAGCAAGCACACCCTGGACTACACAGCCTTTTTTGTTTGCTTCCTGAAGGAATGGGTTGGGCAGACCATCCTTAATGATTTCCAAGATGCCTTTGTGGTGGACTTGTGTGCTGTTCCAAATGGGTAAGTACTGTTTACTCACTGACTTGATTGTACTGGTGAAGAAATTATGTCAGTAGCAGGTACAGACATCAGACTGCCCTTGACCTCAGCCAAGTCTAGCCCATTCCCATAGCTTCTTTCCTTCCAACTCTAGAACCCCCAGCTCCAGAATTGCTAAAAGGTTCCCCACTATTCTTTCTCCGGTTTCTCATTTCTCCTCATAATAGGGGAGATTGATTTGTTCTAGTGGTTTCCCCCATAGATTTGCATACTCTTGAGTTGGGGGCATAAGATTCTGGGTTCTCTCCACAGTGACTATCCATTTCCTGTGAAAGCTCTCTATGGACTAGAAGAATACAATAGTTGTGATGGGATTGCCATCAACCTCCTGCCACTGTTATTCTCTCAGGATTTTGCAAAAGATGGGAGTAGAATGACTTCACAGGACTCAGACAACAAGTCAGTATACTTTTCTTTTCTAAAACCTCTGCTAGTGTTTTGAATATTCACAGGGAATTCCACAGTTCTTGGAATCTGTGAGGAACTTGATAGAAAAGGGTCTCTTCAAGACGGGAGATATTTGGATGGGTTAGTGAGAATTGGGTAGATGCCTTGTTTTTTTTCTTGGACCCTGGGGTTGGGATTTGCATTGCCTCATGACAGCCACCAGGTTTCTGTGAGGCTATTTTCGTTTTCTGTTCTTTTTTCCCTCCCATGGACATAGTTGTCTTTATCTCTGGCACTCTCCCTCCTTCCATCTTACCTCCGTTTCTCCTAACGTATGGGCATTCATTCTACCCACCTTCTATCTTCTTCCAATTCAGTTTATTTATTACTTATTTGCTGAGTATCCATTAAGTTTCTTGTCATAAGTTCTTAAATGTAGACATTTATTTTGGGCAAAACTCAATTTAATTATAAGATTGGGCTCCCTATAAATGTGGACTAATATGCCTATAAACTGTGATCTAGAAATGGATTTTTCCTTCCCAGATTGGTGTCTCCGTTGTGCCTGCCTCCCTATTTCCGGTTACTGAGACTTTGTGTGGCGAGACAACATAATGGAAACTTGGAGGAGATTGATGGTTTATTAGGTATAGGATGAAATGATCAGATCCTTTCCTCTTTGTAACTTTTCTTTGGTAAACTTGAGGAAAGGGCAGACCAATTCATGGTGTGTGTGGGAAGGAATTTTCTAACTTCACAGACTAGTATAGCAGTAATAATGGAGTTCCAAAGTCAAAATAATACATACAGAATTCCATCACGTTAACGTATCAATTGTTATTGTAGTTCCATGTTGCTTTCTGGTCATTGCCCCAATAATTGTTGCAAAGACTTCTTAATTATATTTGTTGACTGCTGCATAATATGGAAGTATTTTTGAGACTGATCAAAGCTTGATCTTCACATACAAGTTAAAGGGGAAAATAGGTAGAAAGAGAGCTAGCTCTAGGGGCAGTATCCAGGTTCTGTTGAGTTGAACTAAAAGGAGTTAGATATGTTTGTTCTCTTTCAGATTGTCCTATATTCCTCACTGACCTGGAGCCTGGAGAGAGGCTGGAGTCCATGTCTGTTAAAGAGCGTTCGTTCATGTGTTCGCTCATATATCTTACTCTCAACTGGTTCCGAGAGGTGAGCAGAATTAGTGGAACATTTCACCTATTATCTGTAGTTCCTCTCAAAAGGAAACTATTTTCTTGGTTCTCATGAGAGTCCCTAAAAAGTCTCCACCAAGCACTTACCCTGTGTACTTCTGCAGCTGTTAGGTCTCCCTCTTCCCTAATTGTATGTACCTTCTGATGTAGAGAAATCGAAATACTAGAATTCACTTAAAATGTTGCCCATGGTTTACTACCTCCACACCTTCTTACAGTATATACTTACTTCACTTACTTCTGTCTGGAATAACTTCACCTTCTCCACTGTGAAAATATTATTCATCCTTGCACAGGTATATAACGTTTCGATTCAGTGAGATTAATTGAACGGTAGTTGTCCCCTTCCTTTAGAACATATTGGTACTTAATGAAATGTATAATAAGGAAAATGAAATGATGAAAATGATAGTAACATCTTACATCTATATTACACTTTTCTCATGCATATTATTTCTGAGAATGTTCATCCACTTGAATTATCTCTTCTTCTCATAATTATATTATGACGTAGGCAAGAGTGGTTATCCTTTTTATACATGGAAGTGCAGGTACAGAGAGTTCAAAGTCATTAAAAGTTATCGAACATTTTTACTGTGCCAAATGCTGGGTTAATTTCTTTATTTACACTATTTAACATATAACAACTGCACTCCCATTTTATAGTTGAAGAAATAAAAGCTCAGAAAGGTTAAAGACTCGGCCAAGGGCACACAACTAGTAAGTAGCAGAATAGGACTTGTTTCACCAAAGTGTGTGCTCTCTAGCCACTCTGCTATTCCATCTGTTACTTAACTTGTAATAAATAGAATTAGGATGAAAAGTCAGATCTCCTGTATTGGCCCAGGGCATTTCCTCTACAGCACCTTGCTGAGAACACTTTACATTACAGACTAAATTCACAGACCCTGCTGCCAAAGAGCATCTTTTAGCTCTGGATGAACAATGTAAACAAGGTTAATATCTGAACAGCTCAAAGTATGAGAATAGAATTTGTATTTTCGCAGGTTGTAAATGCCTTCTGTGGGCAAACGTCACCTGAGATGGCAGGAAAGGTGCTCACCCGGTTAAAGCACATTGTAGAGCTACAGAGAATCCTAGAAAAGTACTTGGCAGGTAAGGGAAGTGTCCTACTCAGACAGCAGTGAGGAGATAAAGAACTTAGCTCTTCAGCCAGGCTCAATGATAGCTGTGCCCTACTCATGCGTAACACAATTTTAAAAATGAGTGCATCCATTTTCCTCCCACTGTTAACCTCCAAGAGCTCTTGCTGCTTAAGAAATATAAAACATTGGTTGGGCTTTTGTAAAGTTACTTTTCTTCTTTGGAGATCAAACTTCCAGTGCCATTTGCCTTCCTGAACATAATTATGAACCAGTAGTAAAGCCGAAAGCTCTTGATACCTTTTGACCAGTCAGTAAACTTGTCCTTTTAAAGTGGTGAGTTTATTCTCTGGTGAAAACATGAAGCTTCCCTCAGTCACTCATCTAATAAATAACTGTGTGTAAAACCAACTGTAATGTGACCAACTATTGCTAATATCTTTAGATTATAAATATAAGTTAGTTTATTTTTAGCTCATATCTGCTTGGATATTTTATATAATTATTTAGAATGGTTTTATGTTAATCATAATCAGTTAATATGATATTCCCATAAGTTATCTGTGGCTATTTTCTTATGCCAAAACAGTTAATGTCAGATGACTTGAATGCATCTTATAGGCAGTTACCCATGCCTGGTGTTCTGGAAACTAGTTTTTATCCAATTTGGTGATGAAGCATTCCTAGTGTAATGGTGGTATATGGTTGTTATATGTTGAGCTTCTGCCTGCTATCTGTTTCAGTTACCTCCGACTATGTCCCTCCCCTTGCAACCTTTGACTTGGAAGCTGTAGATGTAATACCTCATACCAGTACTGCTGTTTCAGCTAAAATCAGAAAACAAGGAATGATAGGTAAGTATGTTCTTATCTTCTTATTCTGTGTCTCCATGTGAGCTACACTGAATTGACCTAAGAGGTTATACGCATCAAGGCATCAGTAATTGGAGAGATTATGTAATTGAACCATTTCTTTGGCATGGTTATAAATGTACTATAATTTGGGGTTGTAAAATTACCTCCTCTGTCTCTAGGTAGTCTTTAGCTGGTCGTTTCCTGAAGGCAGTGATATTTAGCAAACATGATTTTTGATTTCTTGAAACACTTTTATTTTTGAAACAGGAAGTGGAAGGAAACGAAAAAGAGGTGACAACAAAACATCCTCCCATGACACACTTTCAAAGGAGGATGGTTCAGAATGTGACCCTACACCATCTGATAGAGGCCAGCTGGAAAAGGTATTGGAATGATGCATATCCATGAAGGTGTGTGAAAGCCCAGTGAGATTAACAAAGGGCCAGCTTTATTCTCTGCATTTTATAGAGGGAAAAATTAGGGAAAGGAGAAGCAAACAAACTCTCCTGGGCCTTGCAGTGTCCCTCTCAGTAGCAGAGTTCAGGTTAATCTCCAGGTTCTTATTACTACCACACACTGTTCTTCCTTTATTTTCTTGAACATTTTACTCTTTTTTTTTTTGCACCATAGCAGTACTTTAAATTCTCTCTTGTAGCAATTATCAAATTCTGTCTTCAGACGTAGTTATAGATATACTTCTTTTAGCCTCTTTCCCCTTCTGATCTCAGATTATCAACTTCTCAATAAATTGAGGTAACACGAAATGCTTTGTACAGTTTCTGGTACTTAATAATCAGTAGTTCCCTTTTCCTGTAACTCTGTACCCCTTATAGTAGGTTTTATGTGTTTATGGTATTGCCTGAACCACATGGATCCCAATTATTTCTGTTTTTTAGCTACTATTCATTGAGTATTTATTATGCATAGCTCCTTTATCCTGCTAAAAACCCAAGGTTAATAGTCATAACCACATTTGATAGATGAGGCAACTGAGACCCAGAAATGATAAGTGACTTGGCCAAGGTCATCTGGTTAATCAGTGCTTGAGCAAGGACTAAAAGCCAAATTTTTCTTTTTTTAAAAAATTAATTTTGGGCTGGCCAAGTGGCTCAGTTGGTTAAGAGCGCAAGCTCTGAGCAACAGCGTCACCAGTTTGATTCCCACATGGGCCAGTGAGCTGCGCCCTAGCTGAGCTGTCAACAGGTGGCAGGATAACTCAGCTAGTGAGAGCACGTACCCCTAACAACAAAGTGTCCGATATGACTCCCGCATGGGATGGTGGGCTACACCCACCTGCAACTAAGTTTGAACATGGCACCTTGAGCTGAGTGGCCGCGCTCCACAACTAAGATGGAAGGACAACAACTTGGCTGTTCTCCTTCCCCAATTCCCTAACACTGTTCCTCTTCCCAATTCCCCAATAAATCTTAAAAAACAAAGAAAAGAATAAAGAAAAAGATGTTTAAAAAAAATTTAATTTAGGGCCGGCTAAGAGGCGTGATGGTTAAGAGCTGGCTTGGGATGCCAGAGGGCCCCAGCTCGGATCCCACATATGAGGGCCAGTGACATGCCCTCTACAGCTAAGATGCTGAACAACAGCTCAACCTGGAGCTGGGCTGCCGTGAGTCGCTGGCGACGGCGTAGGCTGCAGCCCCTGCTGCAGTGGCTTGCCATGGGCTACTGTGTGTAGCCAGCAGCCAGCGTGAGCGGCCCGTCCAGAAGCCGGTGACTGATCTGCCTCGCCTGGGAAGGGCGCAATGATGGTGCCATCTGGGCCAGTGAAGCAACGTACTCCACAACTAGACTGAAGAACAAAAGGACAGTAACTTGTCTGTTCCCCTTCCCCCAATTCCCCAGCACTGTTCCCATCCCCCAACTCCCCAATAAAAATCTTAAAAAAAAGAAAAATTTAATTTATTTTCTAATTACAGTTGACATACAATATTATATTGGCTTCAGGTGTACAAAACACTAATTAGACATTTATATACCTTACAAAGTGATCATCCCAATAAATTTTTATCTGACACCATACATAGTTATTAAATATTATTGACTATATTCTCTATGCTGTATTTTACATCCCCGTGACTATTTTTATAACTGGCAGTTTGTACTTCTTAATCCTTTTTACCTTTTTTATCCATCCCCCCAAACCTCTTTTCATCTGGCAGCCATCAATTTGAAGAAGCCAAATTATTCTGTCCCCTAAGCTCACAGTTTTCTGTACCACACCGTGATGCCTAATTTGTCTAATAGTTCATCTCTAAGTAGAAACTTACCAAGAACCTCAATGTATGACCTATATCCCAGTATTAAATTAGGTGCTCTGTTTTAGGAGTATTTAAGGACTTTGATGGAAGTTGGTGATGTGATGAAAATGTAACTTAGCATAAGATGAATGCATTATTGCGCTTCGAAATCTTCATTAAAAATTACACTAAATAGAATCCTTATTTGTTCTGTTGGTTGCTGCCATTTTCTACCCAGGAGCTCAAAGGGAAAGAAGAGAAGACAGTGGCACTACAGAATTACCATGCTTTTTTCCGGGAGCTGGACATGGAGGTCTTCTCTGTTATGCATTGTGGGCTTGTGACCAAGTTCATCTTAGATTCTGAAATGCACACTGAAGTAAGTGACCGAGATGAAATCCCAGAACTTAGTCTTCTTTCAGAAAGTGCCTCAGCTCTTATTTCAGAAAGAACACCATGACATTGTGAGAAGTTGGACTCTGCATTCCAAAACCTTTATGTGAAAGTAAAGATGAATAATCATCCTTATCATCTTGATATTTATACTTCTAAGTTTTTTATGATGTGAGACATTATAAAAGATCGTGCTGATGGGGTGATCCTTATCTTCGTTGCTAACAATAAGCTATTTAGATTACCCTTGTAGAGCAGCACTGTTTCAGATTATAGAGGTCAATGCTATTTTCACTTTTTCATGGCATTTGTTCAGCATCTACCAGATGATGCTTATCGAGACCTTTGTTGTGTTTGCCGCTAATCTAGACATTGGCACCTCAGAAGTACATACAGTATGATGCTTGCCTTCAAATAGTTCATAATCTAATAAAGGTAGTAGACATAACTAGCAGTACGTGTTATATTGATGGTTTGAACCAAGTACCAGTGAAACAGGAGAGAATAGTATTTATAAGGAAATTGGAAGTAGAAAACATTTTCACAGAAAAAGTTAACTTGATACGGGATTTCACCAGTGAGTAAGAGTTTCTGCAGTTAAAAAAAAAAAATTTGATAAATAGCGTGGATTTTTACCATAGATTTTTACAAGAATGTAAGCTGCTTCAGAACAGACAGTATCTTTTTTTCAATCTTTCTATATCCGCTTGTGCTTGGAGATTCTCCATAAATATATAATGAGTGTATAGTTTGAAGTAATACTGTATTTGACCCATTCTGTTTCTGGTAGTGTAATACACTTTAGAGATCCTGCCCAGAGTTGGTAGCAAAACATTAGGGGAAAGAAAATGAAAGGATTATTTAAGGAAAAGAGAAAAGCAAAATTCCCTTGAGTTAGTCATTTTTTATCCCAGGGTACATAGAAAATGCACCTTGGGTCCACAGCTGGAAGGATACACAGAGGCATTTATTTCTAGAGAAAAAGTGTCTTCTAAAACTATGCTGCCTATTAAAATTTTATTTTAATAATTTGAAGTTTTGTTTTAATTTAGAAATGCTTGACTTTTTGATTTGTTGACAGAGTACAACAGCCATTTATACGAAGTGGGGGAAATTTTTCCTTTTTTGATAATGGTCAGATTTTTCACCCATTGGGAAGAGTAAACATGAAATGTGCTCCCCAGAGTAGATGGCTAGGACATGCTTTAAATTATTCTTTCTTTCCCTGTGCCAGGCTACAGAAGTTGTGCAACTTCAACCCCCTGAGCTGCTTTTCTTACTGGAAGATCTCTCCCAAAAGGTGGAGAATATGCTGACACCTGTTGGCAGGAGAATCCCCTTCCTCAAGGTTAGTATAAGTGGAAGCACAGTCCCTAGTCTTAGTGGATTTGGAAACAAGGAGATCTTAGTAGCGAATAAGTTGTCACTTTCTCTGGCATTGTGTTTGGGTCACTGGGTAGCATGGTGGCAGCCTCATTGTCAGACCACATTCACCTTGCTTTCGAAAGGAACTCTGAAATAGAAAACAAAAAAGCCACCTAAAATAGGAAATACAGTAAAACCTTGGATTACGAGTAGGGTGGTTTGCACATGTTCCGCAAGATGAGCAAACATTTCTAATACATTTTAACGTGGTAAATGAGCGATGACTTGCAATACAAATAGTTTGTTTCCAGAACAAATTATGCTCGCAAACCAAGGTATTACTGTATATTTCTAAATGCCCCAAGCATTCCTGAATCCTGTTCTGTGCTTGGGTTTTGGTTTTAACAGCCTCCTAAACTAAGCCCATGCCCAAGTTTCAGTGTAGTAGTTGGCCAGAACCTTGAATGTGTATATAATGTACAGATGTGCAGATGTGCCATGGCATCTGATGAAGGAGTTGGATGATGCAAACAACAAGATGTGAAAATTTAAGGTGTAGACATTTAAACAGTCATATATCCAGCTACTTGATTCTTTCTTCTTTGTACTCACTATTTGCTCTACGTTCTTATTAGCCTGAATGATTTGTATTTCTGTGTGAGCTTTATCTCATTAGTAATTATGGGTCTATACTTTTCAAACACTGGTCGTACTCTGCAAAAGCCAATCTCTTTGTTACTTGATGATGGAGCAAGATTTTTCTTCAGAAAGAGTCTTAGGCAAGCAGTTATAATAGTTTGTTTATCCGCCTCTATTTGGTGGCACAGGTTTAACTAAACCCCATAATAAACTCTTAGTTTCAGACAAGTTATCCAGCAGTAATTCTGAATTTATTATAGAGTAAAGGAAGCCAGAATATTGGATTCTCACATCTCCATCAGAGATCTGCCAATGAAGTTGCTCGTTGTGTTGTTCAACTGCTGACCCCAATGTGTAATCATCTGGAGAACATTCACAACTATTTTCAGGTCAGAAGCCTATCTTATCATTATAGAGACTTAGAAATCACTAAGTGAACAAGATATATAATTTTTGACTAAGAAAAATGGAAGGAAAACGAGAGCAATTGCTGAAGCAACTGTCCCAAACACATTTTTTCCTTTTAGTGCTTAAATGCTGACGATCAGGGTATAGTTGATGGACCAGAAATGCAAGTTCAGGAGTACCACCTAATGTCTTCCTGCTATCAGAGGATACTGCAGATTTTTCATGGGCTTTTTGTTTGGTGAGTATGTGGCAGTTATGGTAAGTAGAAGTAATCCGGTGTGTACTGGATTTTACTTGATAGTCACCAAGGCACTAAGGTATAGAAAAAAAGGAAAAGGCTCCAAAGCCTTATGTAAATACGGTACTTATTCTTTTTGGAGTGTTTTTGTCTGCATCCTTCCATTTGATCTTACACCCTCTGTGTCTCATGGAGTCACTATTATTAGCTCATTTGAAAATTAGGTGACTTGCTATTGGCTAACCTGTAACAAATCTGGCCATATGATTCTTAGCCGAGTTTGCCATGACAAGCTTTCTGTAATAACACTGGAGAGATTGTTACTTAAGAAGTTGTTACTAAACAAGTTCTGGATAAATTCCAGATTATGTGGTAAAGAGCTTAGCACAGTTGGAGCTGGGGTGTTTAGCAGTGGGACTTCATCAGACCCTTGAAGGGTAGATGACCTTTTGGGATGTAAAGGAAGGGGCTGGAAGAGCCAACATGGATGAAAGTAGAAATGAGGGAGGTGTGTCCCCTAAATGCTTTTGTTCTTCAGGGCTGGGCCCTGGCCACTCTGTTCTTATTATATAGGTTTCCTGGGCAGTTGCACCCAAGCTTAAATTTGTGCTAAATTTTTTTTTCTGAGCTACAGGCATTTATATCCAACTGCCTACTCAACACCCCCTCAGATGTGTCATTTACACCTCAGACTCACCCCATCTAAAACAGACTGTGTCATCCTTATCACTGCTCCTTCAGCTTTGCCTGGCTTGGTCAGTGGCACCACCAGCTGTCCGAGCCAGAAACCAGAAGTCATTCTTTGCCCCTTCCTCTACTCTCTTGCTTCTCTCTCACGTGGGTCACAAAATTCTATTGATTTTATCTTCTAGATAACATCTAAATAGCCACATGTTCCCCTCCTTCACCACTGCTTCTAGACTTCCGTTATCTCTCACCTACTAGATTATTTTCACAGTTGGTCTCTGCCTCCAGTTGCCTTCCCTTGGTCCATTCTTCACATAGCAGTTAGAGTGATCTTCCCAATGCAAACCCAATCTTATCCTATCCTATCTTTGGGCTCTGATTGCTCTTAGGTTTTTCTTGAGTTCAAACTCTTTTTACCTAGCTTATAAGACCTTTTTTTAAAAATTATTTTATTTTATATATATATATAAAAATACGCGCGCACACACACACATATATATATTTTATTAGTTTCAAGTGTATACAAGACCTTTTATTATCTGACTCCTGCTAGCCCACTCATTGCCTTGTACTCTGCCCTCTAGCTCTACTGAATTAATTTCAGCACCCTCTATAGCTTTCATCTGAAATGCTTCACACATACTCATCCTTCTACTAGGATCCCCACCCCTCTTGATCCCCAGTCTTTTCTAACTCAATCTTGAGATCTAGATTTAAACTTCCTCAGGGACACCTTTTCTGATCCTTAGGCTAGGTAAGCCTCCTTCCTGCCCCTCTGACCCCTAGTTTTTTCGTAATACTCTGGTATCTTCTTATGATAAAACTTACTACATGGTATTATAATTACATGTTCACCTGTTTTCCCTGCTGTATTGTGAGCTCCATGAGGGCCGAGACCAGTCATTGTTGTATCCTCAGTGCCTGACAAAAGACTTGAACAGATATTTCATCAGGGAGACATATGGATAGCAAATATACACATGCAAAGATGTTCAATAGTATTGGTTATTTAGGAAATGTAAGTTAAAAATCATAGTGTGGCTCAATTAAAAAGATTTACCTTGCCAAGCTTGGTGAGGATGTGGAGCAACTCAAATTCTCACATGCTGCTGGTGAGACTATGAAATGGTACACATACTTTAAAAAACACTTTTGCAGTTCCTTAAAAAGTTAGACATACACCTACCATACAACCCAGCCATTCCACTCTTAGGTGTTTACCCAAGAGAAATGAAAGCATATGCCTAACACAAAATCTTGTGCACAAATATTTATAGCAGCTTTATTTGTAATAGCCCCAAACTGCAAACAACTCCATGTCCATCAGCCGGTGAATGGATAAACATTGTGCTATATCCATGTGGTAGAATAATACATGCAGCAATATGGATGAAAAAAGGATTATACTGAATAAAAAACAAGACCCTGAAAGTGTGTAATATTTGATTCCATTTATATGAATTCTTAATAAAGCATATAATCTTGTAGTGACAGAAAACAAATCAATGGTTGTCTAGCATTGGGCGGAGGATGAAGGGAGGGGTGGATTACAAAGGAATACAAGGAAACTTGGAGGTAATGGGTATATATGTTCATTATTTTCATTGTCATTATGGCTTCATGGGTTTATTTATATATAAGTCAATTGATCGAATTCAACATTTTAAATACATGCAGTTTTATTGTGTGTCAATTTTACCTCAATAAAGCTGTCCAAAGAAAAAAGTAAAGAACCTGACCCTTAAACTTGGGGAAAAAAATTTAGAAAGAACCTGACCCATAATAGGCCCTCAGAGTACACTTGTTGAAAGACTACCAGTGGTGTTGTGGAAATGTTTCTAGAGGAGTAGATCTAGGGGGTCAGATTGTGCTGGGATTTGAGGGTCAGGCAGAAGAATTTGAATGTTGCCCTGGGAAGCAATTTTGGAGTTTTATAATCATAGCCATGAGGTAATGAAAGCGGTGTTTTAGAAGAATCCTTTTGGCAGCAGTGTGGAGGAGAGATTAGAAGGGAATGCAAAAAGATGAGTTAAAAGGTGTGGCCATGATCTACACATGAGATGATAAGGGCCTGGCCTAGAGTGATGGCCTCTGCTTGGAAAGGAAGGGACCATAGGAAAGAATTGTCAAGACTTGACTTACTAATATAGAAGAAGGAATAAGTTCTTTATTGAGCACCGACTATGGATTAGACATTGATTTAGCAGTTTGACAAAATTATTCCTGATTTTTTTGAGAAAACTGAGACTTATCTCCAAAATGTAGGGAATGAAGGAGAGTTTTTTTCCCTTGAAACTAAACCTAGGTGGATTGTTAGGTCTTTAAGGAAAAACTGTTTTGGGTACACTTCACCTTATAGTCTAACACTCAGAGCTATGACTGAATTTGGCATTGAGTACTTTCAGTACATTAATTCTCCTTTTTCCTCTGTTGACTTGTTGATGGTACAGACTAGAGGCCACGATCCTCAAATGCTGTCCAAGAAATCTTCTTGAAAATAAACTAAATCATCTTACCTTGATTCTCCCTTAGGAGTGGGTTTTCTCAACCTGAAAATAAAAATTTACTGTACTTAGCCTTTGAGATCCTTACTAACCGACTGAAGCAGAGAGAGCCTGACCAGTCCTTGGAGGAACTGCTCACGTGAGTCTGACTACATATCCCAGAGAGTTTCCCAAGATGCTCCTAGGAACAAGATTGGCAAGATTTCTTGGAAATAATTTGGGTGTCTCTCAGTAGTTGTGAGGGAAATTGATATTTTCAGTTATTTTTTCCTCAGTTATATAAGCTTTCTCACCTATGTATTCAGATAAATCCTGAAGCATCAGAAACCATTGAACAAGTCATACTAAATCTTCATGTATCCTTCATCTTGTAAAGTTTGCTTTTTCAGGTAATAATGATGACAGCACTGACCATCTATAGTCAACTCTTGTTAATCCCGAGATGTACCCTGTCCCCCAGTAGGGTTGGGTAATTAGGCAGCAGCTGGCTATCACTGATTGCCTGTATCCTTCCCCCAATCTTGGAAGAAGAGGAGCCTAGGTTGAGGGCTAGGCGGTAGAGGAGGGAGCTGGGAAGGCGCTCCAAGGGGCATTGCTCCCAGCCTCCTACCCCAGGCTTCAACCAGACTAATGTGGTTTTTCTCTCATGTCCCTTGATAGCCTAGGCTATCACTGGGTCTGCAATCAGTGCTTGTCATCTCTACCTTTAGGGAAGGACCTTCTTTCTTTCTTTTGGACCTTATTTTTTAAATTTGTTTGACCTCTTTCCCACCAATCAATCAGGAGTTGACTCTAGTTTTAGTTCAACTACAATTTTAAATTAAATAAACCCTATCTCCCATTGCTTTAGTGTACTGAAAGGTGACCGTTTATGGTACATTTATTAAAAGCTCTGCTGTCTCTGCCTTATAATTTCCTTTCACTTTGTCCCTATGGACCCAGAATTTAAACATTTTCTCAGTGTGTTGCCTAAGACCTTAAAGGGCCAATAATTGATCCTGGGTTGCACATATAAGCATGGCCTAGACTAACACTTGGGACTCTTGGAACGCATGACCCCTTCAAGGCCTGCATCCCACTCTCTGGACTCTGTTCTGCCCTAGCTTTCTCCATACAAAGTTATAGTTCTCTATCAAGGTCTTGAAAGAAGGTTGCTACTAAAGTACCTGAAAATGATTCTGATTAGACCTTCAGACACTTAAGTGTACTTGAACAACTCATAAATTTAGATATACCTATAACACTTTTTTTTTCTTCTTTCCTTACAGCCAGAGCTTCCATTACTTGCAGAATTTCCATCATAGCATTCCCAGTTTCCAGTCTGCTCTTTATCTCCTCAGACTTTTGATGGTCATTTTGGAGAAATCTACAGCTTCTGCACAGAAAAAAGAAAAAATTGGTGATGGGCCTAGATTCTATCTTTTTTTTTTTCTTCATAAATAGGATTAATAACTCAAGCTTATAAGCTTGGGGCTTTCTCAGACCTTGTATGTTTTACATGTAAATCCCCCCAAAACTGTGGATGGCAGTGCCCTCTTGCTATACCAAGAAGGACATTTTCCCAGAAGGAGCCATGACTGATCTCTGGTAATATTGCTTAGTCTGAATTTGGTTAGTTCAGTTGACTAGATAATTTTTTGTTTGGCTTCTGTTTATTCATGTCCTTCCTTTATTTAAATTATCTGAGACATTTGACAAAAAGAGACATAAACCACGAGGTTAATAAAATGGGAGAAAAAGGAGAAATCAGGATTAAGTGTAAAGAAAGTACTGGCCTCGTCCATGATCTTTTTCTTTGATTATCTTTTATCATAGCTCTTACAATGCAGCTCACTGATTATACATACTGATTGGCAGCACAGACAAAAAGCAAAAAGAAAGTGCAAAACAAACCTTTGGTTATTCCCTGTTGATTAACACGGGAGGGTTTGGTCTGAATCTAGATGGCCACTGCTTGTTGGCCTGCTCAGGAGGAACAAGATTAGTTTTCCCACTGCCTGGCAACATTCTTTTTCTCTGTGTGTGTCCGCAGTGTGTGTGTGTGTGTGTGTGTGTGTGTGTGTGTGTGTGTGTAGTGAGAGGGTCTTAGACAAATGGGTTTATTTCTGGTAGACCAGCCAGTGGAGCAGGAGGAACCCATGACAGCTTTTTTTCAAATTATCTGTCAGACCAGGAACTTTATAGTCAATATAAAAGAATAATTCTTTTGATCAATAATCATCTCCAAAAGCCTGAAAAACAAGAGTGAGGTCTATATTCCACACATGAGATAACTTGGTGTTGTTTCTCCAACAGCTTCTCTGGCCAGACAGTTCCTCTGTCGGGTGTGGCCAAGTGGGGAGAAAGAGAAGAGCAGCATCCCTAACGACCAGCTCCAGGCTTTGCTTGGGTGAGGTGCTCAGTTTCTGTCAAGAAGCCAAACAGTCTTCCAATTTGCCACTTTTGCAGTCCCTCATCTAGTCAAAGACTGAGCAATTTCCTTGGTTAAGGAGAACTTGGAAGCAATAAAATAGGCTTGAAATAACAGAATTTTGAATATGTGGATCATAAACTTCTAGTTCTGTTTTCTATTGTCAGCTAGTTTCTTATTATTAAATCATACAGGGAGTAGAGGAGTCTGCAGTTGTATCCTGTCTTGTTAACCAATGAGTCAGATATTTATTTATTACCTACCATATCCAAGACACATTCATGACTTTCAAGGTATCTAACTATTTCCAGTTGAGACATCATTTTCTTTACCTCCTGTCAAGTATCTGGAATCTTTATTTTATTTAAAAAATTTTTAAACGTCAATAGTTGTTTTGAAGTTTAATACCTGGTAGTATCTTAAGAAAGAGTCTTGATTTAGGAATTCTGTAATAACGTGTGTTTGTACTCCTGTGGCTACTGATGCAGCATCTACCTGGAGCACACAGACAGTGTTCTGAAGGCCATAGAGGAGATTGCTGGTGTTTGTATCCCAGAACTGATCAGCTCTTCTAAAGATGGGTCTTCCTCCACATTCCCTACACTGACCAGGTAAGGGAGTTCTCTCCTCCGCTCTTTCCCTAAGTTAGATTCACACTGTCCAGTATATGTAGTTTCCAAATAACTGCCTTATTCTTCATTTGATTCTGATAACAGATGGTAGGTACAGTCATTCATTTAACACATAGAATGTCTACGTGTATTCTTTCCAAGGGGCTCTCAGCCAACCCATGTGACATGACCTTATTGAGGAATGAATTTTCAGTAGTTACAGCCTTCAAAGGCAATGAATATTTAGTCACCAAACTTCACCTATCAGTACTTTCATCCTTTAAACATGAAATTATTTCTCCAATATTTTAACCACCTTTAGAAAGATAAAGTGATTGTTGTATCTAATCATGTGTATCTCACTTAATGGGTTTTGTGCCACATAATATTAATGGTTATTTTACATTCGTATGGCATTTATAGCCTATAAAGCACTTTTACATTGTTTATCTCATTTGATCCTTTTGAGGATTTTGTGAGGTAGATATCATTAACCCTATTTTGAGCATTAGAGGAAACTTGCTCAAGCTTATACAGGCAATAAAGTAAATATGGAGGTAGGAACCTAAAGTCGGATCTTCTCACCACTACTTCCTGGCACTTTCCATCTCCCAGCACACTATCTCCCTTCATAAAGTTAATTCCATTGTTTCACAGACCATCTACTTGGGCTTATTTCTAAATCCTTCCTACTCCCCCATCCTATTACAGTGGACCCTAGTGAAGGAGATGCAGAAAGGCGTGAAAGGAAATGACTTGGTTCCCTAGCTTCTTCCCAGGAAGTTCTTTCTAATGAGGGCATCATTGTGTGGGCGTGCATGCTCTTCCCCCTTTTAGGCACACCTTTGTCATTTTCTTCCGTGTGATGATGGCTGAACTAGAGAAGACGGCGAAAGGTCTTCAGGCTGGCACAGCAGCAGACTCGCAGGAGGTGAGTCAAATACTCCTACCTCCAGAAGTAGACTCTGGATTACAGTAAGTCTTTACTTAATGTTGTCAGTAAGTTCTTGGAAACTGCAACTTGAAATGAAATTTCCTTTAACAAAACCAGATTTACCGTAGACTAATTGATGTAAATAAGAGTTAAGTTCCTACGGCATATTTCTGATCACAAAAAATCACCAAACTTCTAAAAGAAGACCCATAACACTTCTAATATTAACCATGAAATAAATGTGAGCTATATGTACATTTAAGAAAGATTAATAAAAACAAGTAAGATGATTATTTTCTAACCCACTTGTTCTAGTTCAGGGTTGTGGGTGTCCATAGCCCATCTCAGCAGCTCAGGACGCATGGCGGGAACCCACCCTAAACAGGATGTCCTTCCATCTCAGGAACACACTCACACTCACACTCACACACGCTCATCAGACTGGGACATTAGACATGCCAATTAACCTGAAGTGCTCATCTTTGGGATGTGGCAGGAAACCAGAGTACCTGGAGAGAAAACCTACTCAGACAGTCTACACAAGACTGTGGCCCCAACCATGAGTAGATTTTTTTTTCCTCATAACAAAATGATGTTGAATGAAACAATGTTATTTGAGGACGAGCTGTTTTTGAAAGCTGTTGAATCTTTTAGTCCCTTGGTCCAGGGTTTATCCTAAACTATTTCCTTGGTTTACTGAGATCCAGGATTTTTTTTCAAAGAGCTCCTGGCTTAATTTCCTTTCCCTTTAGTTGGAGGTGAGGATTGTGCTCTGTTTTCCCTGGCTACTGCCCAGAGAAAAGCTTGGACTGCTCCGTAGACCCCGCCCTGGTAAAAATGTCCTTGTTTGCAGTTTCATGTGCCTGGCAGAGTGCTGCTTGTGAACTGGCATGAGGTGAGCAAGCCTGTTTGAGGTGTGGTACCGAGCCTTGGTAACCTGCTAACCAGAGCTAAGACTGCTGAGAACTCAGGCTGGCATAGGGAATCAGAGAAGTCACAGGGAGCTGATGGCCAGTTGAGGCTTTTTCCTACTTGGAAATGACTGAAGAGGAGTCATCTTATTAGTCTCTATAAGTTACCCTAATGTTTTCATGTACACAGGCCTCAGAACCATCTTCCAGGTGCACTAGTTGCCACATCTCTTTAGGAGGATAATTAATTGCCTTAAATCTCTGAATAGCTGTATAATTCAAGAACCGTGTATTAGTAGGAGTACAGTAAGATGTATTTGGCTTGTATATTTGGCTGTTTGCAGATTCATGAAGAGAAACTCCTCTACTGGAACATGGCTGTTCGAGACTTCAGTATCCTCATCAACCTGATAAAGGTAGAAAATGGAGGCTCCTTGACCCATCTCATTGGCTGACTGCAGAAACCAAGAATCCTAGTTTCCAAAATGGACTCTCCCTGCTCCTCTCCTCACCCTTCCTCGGGGACCTACTCTCCCCATCTTTTTCCTTGTGCCCCTACCCATCCTGTATAACCCCTTCTTCTTTCCCAGGGCAATGTCTTTTTCCTTCTCTCCCTTCCTCCTTGTCATCTGTGTCACAGTGTTCACTATTAAATGGCTCCTTCCACACATCATTCTCCCACTCTCTCTCACCTCACCTTGGGTCCTCTGTGATCTGGGCACATGTCCCACTATCTCCCTCTTCCAACCCTGAATGCCTTCTTTATCCCTCAAACACACTCTGTGCTCTGAGCCACTCCATGATTTTGCTCAGGCTGTTCCCCAAGCTTAGAATGTCTTTTTCCCTTTTCGTCTCTAATCTGCTCTTTCTTAAGGCTTCAGATCGAGGTTTGGGACCTCTACAATGCCATCTTCTTAACATCCCCAGTTGGAATCAATTTCTTGTTCCACTTTGCTCCCCTCTTCTTTTTCTTGAACTTTAATTATAATTATTCTGCTTTGTAATTAATTTAACTGTTGACAGACTTTTATTTATTTTTTAAAGATTTTTATTAGGGAATTGGGGGAGGGGAACAGACAAGTTGCTGTCCTTTTGTTGTTCAGTCTAATTGTGGAAGACGTCGTTTAACTGGCCCATGTTGGCATTATGATTATTGTGCTCTTCCCTGGTGAGGCAGTCACTCGCCGGCCATTGAACAGCCCTCACTGCGTCTCAGGAAAGCGCACGCCAGCTGCCGGCCAGTCCCACACAGCCTACGCTGTGACTCCCTGCAGCCCAGCTCTAGGTCAAGCTGTTGTTCACCATATTAGCTGTAGAGGGCGCAGGGCTAGTGTGTGATCCGAATGGGGCACTGTTGCTCAGAGCTGGCATCCCAAGCCAACTCCTAACCCACACACCACTTGGCGGGCCCCAGACCTTCATTTTAGAATTCTCTGCAATACTGAGAGCTGTGCTTTGTACAATGGGAAAGAGGCTGGGGTGCTCAAAGGAGCAGACCTCAGCTTTGGTTTCTTATCTTTCATCTCTCCAGGTGTTTGATAGCCGTCCTGTTCTGCATGTATGTTTGAAGGTGAGAGACTAACCGGGCCCTCTTTAGTATTTATTCTTCTGTGAGTCTCTCTAGAGGGCCTCAACTGGGAGGAATTGCTTAATACCTTGCCTACAAGCCACAGTTTTCCAAATCTGTGCTAACAGGTGGTAGTTGAGAAGAGACATTGGATACATTTCCCTATACTAGTTGGATAACTAGACAAGCCAATTTTCCTATGAGTTTGAAAATTTTTGGTTTGAGTCTTAGAATTAGGAGGAGTGGCTTCAGGGCAACTGACTTCAGGAGCAGTAGTCAGTCCCTGCCATTCCTGTGTAGACAACAGAGAGGAATAAGGAGTGCATGATTCTTTTTGTTTTTAAAGATTTTATTGGGGAATTGGGGGAGGGGAACAGTGTTAGGGAATTGGTGAAGGGGACCAGCCAAGTTGTTGTTCTTCAATCTTTGTTATGGAGGGCGCCAGTCGCCATCTGACTGCCCATTGGCAGCTCGTGGCCTCTAAGCTCAAGGTGCTGTGTTCAATCTTAGTTGTGAGTGGGCATAGCCACCATCCCATGCAGGAGTCGAACCAGCAGCCTTGTTGTTAAGAGAGCACACACTATACACTGAGCCATCCGAGCGGCAGCTTAGCTCAAGGTGCCAAGTTCAGTCTTAGTTGCGGTTGGGCGTAGTCCACCATCGAACAGGCAATCTTGTTGTTACACCAGCTAAACCATCCTACCACCTGTTGGCAGTTCAGCGGCACCTCAGCTTGGGCGCAGTGTCACTGGCCCATGTGGGAATCGAACCAATGGCCCTGTTGCTCAGAGCTCGCGCTCTTAAGCCAACTCTTAACCTACTGAGCCACTCAGTCAGCCCTGCATGTTTCTTTTTAAAGCCCATTGGTGGCCTCATGAATGTGGGAGCTCATATCCTCATAATTGCTGAACTCCTCTGCCATGGGAATAGCCCAGATTAGCCCTAGATTTACACAATGGGTTAAGAGCTAGTGAATGCTATGGGGAGAATACTTATTCCTCACTTCGTATGGTTCCTTCCAAGTGGGTATCTCCCTATTCTTCTGGCCTCTCTCTTCCTTTTTATTCACTCCACCCTGGTGCTAGTGTGGGAGATGGGTGAGTAGGGGGAGTGATTTATCTGGTTGGTAAGCTTGGCAGTTGGGCATGTACTTTCTCGGCTCTACCCAATTTTTTCCTCTTGGGAGTAAGTTGCCCTCAGGGTGCTGGGGTTCCTGTCTGTTCTTCTGTGTCCTCATTCTTTAGCTGAGCAAGGCCCCTGCCCATTGGCTGTGTCTAGGGTAGGTAAATGTGCCTAATTCTGGGCTTAGTTAACAGGTCCATTTAGTTTTTGCATTAAGCTACATTCTCCAAATTAACCTTTTGGCCCCTTCCCAATTTATTTTTTATATACAAAAATAAGAAAATATAATCCTGGGCTGGGTGAGGCTATGCTGCCTGAGGTGGGGCCTTTCAGGTGAAACACCTCAGCTAGAGGTCATTACCAGTGTGTCTCTTCTGTTTTTCAGTACGGGCGTCTCTTTGTGGAAGCATTTCTGAAGCAGTGTATGCCGCTTCTAGACTTCAGTTTTAGAAAACACCGGGTAAGAACTGAGAGTAGAGAACAAAGACATGCTCTGTACAGTTGTTCAGAAGATATTGGGTTGTCGGAAAAGTCATGATGCATTTTTTTTTTTTTTTAAAGATTTTTATTGGGAAATTGGGGGGATGGGAACAGTGCTGGGGAATTGGGGGAAGGGGAACAGACAAGTTGCTGTCGTTTTGTTCTTCAGTCTAGTTGTGGAGGACGTTGCTTCACTGGCCCAAGTTGGCACCATCATTGCGCTCTTCTCTGGCGAGGCAGATCAGTCGCCGGCTTCTGGACGGCCGCTCACTGCGGCTGCTGGCCGCTCACGCTGGCTGCTGGCCACACACGGTAGCCCATGGCAATCCACTGCCACAGGGACTGCAGCCCACGCCGTCGCCGGCGACTCATGGCAGCCCAGCTCCAGGTTGAGCTGTTGTTCAGCATCTTAGCTGTGGAGGGCAGTGTCACTGGCCCTCATATGTGGGATCCGAACCGGGGCCCTCTGGCATCCCAAGCGAGTTCTTAACCATCGCGCCACTCGGCCGGCCCATGATGCATTTTTGCAACGAAAAACAGAGAAAAAATACATCATGACTTTTCTGACGACCCAATATGTCTATGGTGACTCCTGGGTTGGGTGGGTGTGGGAACAGTCCCCCTGCCCAGGTTCTGGGCCACAGTTCTACTTCGGCACCTGGTCCACTTCAGAGATGCCCATTTAGAACTGAATATTCCAAAACAGGCTGAACTCCTCAGACCCACTCTGGTTTAAACCCACCTTTCCTTCTACTTCAGATCTGGGGGGTGGTTTTTCCTTTTAGCTTGATTTCATTGTGTTGCTGTACTTCCAGGACCTCATGCATCAGTGTGTTTGCTTATTCCTTTGTGCTTCTCTAGGTCTACTGTCAGGGATAATAAAAAAAAACCTCATTGATGTCATAAACCCTTTGCTCTCATAATGGACAGTCTTGAGAGTTTTTTTTAGCCAAGTGGGATCCAGGGCTAAAGTAGTGAAAGAAGGATAGAAACAGAGATTATTTCTCATACATATTTAGCAAGTTGAACTTTGCACAAAACTCTCACAATATTTGATTGGTCCCTCATAACCCTTAAAGAGAAGGGGGAAGATAGCTAGCCAGCAATTCTTCTATTTGGGGACCAAATTAAGTTGATTATTGATATACGGCCAGAATTGGCTAGATTTATCCTCTTTGGAGCCTTTGATTGCAAGGATATCTGGCATCTAAAATAAAATGAGAGTATTTAATATGGTGTTTATGAATTTTGTTGGCTATAGGAAGATGTTCTGAGCTTACTGGAAACCTTCCAGTTGAACACGAGGCTGCTTCATCACCTGTGTGGGCATTCCAAGGTAAGAGGTCCCATCACCAGCCTGCCTGTTGGCTTAATCAACAGTTGGAATTGGGAGATACACAGGCTTCAATTCCTTCCTTTTTATACCCTTTTTGAGCCTTTATGTCTGGGACTGTGTCTGTCCAAACGCAGTTTATTCAAAGTGGTTAAATCCTTAGGTGCTGGTTAAGATCCTGCAGTCATTTAGAGGGGTGTTTCTGCATCTGAAATTTGACTCAAACTCCATAGTCCTATTTCTTTTGGTGAGCAATATGGAATGTTGGTGCATGTGTTATTGCTACAAAGTACACTGGGTAGGAGGAATATTATGTAAGTGATGACTCTGCTGGAGACAAGAGGTGGTTCTAAAAATAGCTATCTTTAGAGCTTTTCAGCTGTACTACTTAACTTGTTAAGGAACACATCTGTCTCTTGTGAGAACATTTTAGCATTAAAGGACTTTTCCACTTGAAGCCTACAGTTGAATCATTGTCACTTTTTTCTAAAGAAGCATAGCAACATGGAGTTCTTTAGTCACTTGCAAACCAAATGATTCTTTAATCTAGTTCCTATTACTTACTTCCTCCTCTGCTTCTAACTTTATAAGGTGCTGAACTGGGAATTTTAAGGACTCTCAGCTAAACAGCTACTCTGTTGCTTAATATCAGTATAATGTATGTTCAAGAATATTATAAGTAAATTAATTGATAATTGGTCAATAAGAGGTTGAGAAGGGGGACCTAGAGGTATTGGTGGTATGTTTTCTAGGCTTTCTTAGCTTGAAGGACAGCTGCCATTCTCTTCGAAATACTCTGCCAAACTGCTGCTGTTTGATGGAACGTGTCTCTGGCCTGTACTAGCAGGGCTTATGCTTTCATACAGTGTTCAAGATGTCAGGAATGCGAAAGTTCCTGTGTAGGAAATGTGGAAGCATGATGATAAACCCAAATGAGTTAGGTGCATTTGTTTCCGTTCAGATTCACCAGGATATGAAACTCACCGAACATGTGCCTTTGCTCAAAAAGACCCTGGAGCTGTTAGTTTGCAGAGTGAAAGCCATGCTCATCCTCAACAATTGTAGGGAAGCTTTCTGGCTGGGCAATCTCAAAAACCGGGACTTGCAGGTAAGCCTGGGGCCCTACCAGCAATTATCTCCTACTCCTATTTGCGAGAACATTGGAAAGCATATAAGGGAGGTCACCTGAGCCCTGCCCTCTCAATAAGACTGCTTTTCTCTTAAGTCTGGGCTGTTTAGCTCTTAAAGTTAGAGTACATTGCCTGTGGGCCCTGGTTAGGGGCTGCACCCCTTATTCCAACCAGCAAAGGCCTAAATGTGCCACTGATAAAAACAAGGCCTCAGAGATAGAGGAGCCAGATTAATAAAACCTCTTCCCTCAGCCAGAGGGGCACCTTTAAGTCCTACTGAGGGTAGATTCATAACAACATTTTTGTCTATGGACAGACTTCTTTTTGGGGTTTTTGCTTAAACCAGTCTGTCTTATTCCTGAAATTATTCTCTGGCTAATTTTAACAAGTGATCATTTCTAAGGTCTTCAGTTATCTGATTAACTGACTGAAATCTTGTGTTGCTTATAGTACTGCCTTCGAGTGATAGCATTTTTCAACTAGGGCCCAAGCCCTTATTCATGTTTACAATACCTGAGTTTTATAATCTTATATTTGAAAAGAATATCACCCCAGAGAATTAGCTTCCTTTTGTGGCATCAACCTTATGAGGTAGATACTATTGTTTCCATGAGAAAATTGAAGCTCAGAGATGTTAAGCAACTTAGCTAAAGTCATTTCAGCAATGAGTTGAGCCAAGGTTTGAGTCCAGACAATCCTGTTCCAAAGTTGATGTTCTTAAACCACTTCAGTGTACTACTGTCCTTCAGCCTCTAAATGGCCATTCATGGTTGGTGTGTTGGTGCTCATATACGTTTAGGTATTTGAGAAATTTTAGAGCTGTATTCACATTAATTGAGTTACCAATACAATCTGGCCTTGTAAAATCTAGTATGATATTAGAATACAAAAAAGGGCTTTTTGTAAAAACTACATATTGTATCAAAGCCACATGCATCTCAGAAATCTCGGGTTGATTATCACTTCTCTAGATGCTGGATCACAGTTTGGTGCCCATGTTTGACCATGTTTAAATGACTAAAATGTCTTCTTTTGTATTTATTGCCTGTAAACTAAGCCTTTTCCCCTTGAGGCCCCAAATGTGATCATTATAACCCACCATTTGTCTTGGCCCATCCACATTTAGGGTGAAGAGATTATATCCCAGAATTCCCAGGAAAGCACAGCAAATGAAAGTGAGGATGAGACATCATCCCAGGTCTCCAAGAGCAAAGCAATGGAGGTATTTCTGCATAAGGCACCAGAGCATGGCATTGATGTTACATTTTCTGAAGTATTCTGAGTTGGTAGAGAGTGCAGACCTTTCCCCACTTATGTTTATAATCAAAGACTTCTATGCCCATCTCCGTTCTCTCCAAAAAAGCTTCTCTGCTTATATGAATTCCGTGGGGGACCAGGAAAAAAAAAAACCGGCATAGTCTTTTAATCTGAGTATCTCATATGTTACAGAGTTGAAAATTCCCTTCCATTATAGCCCCCTGTTTCTCTGAATTCATATCTAAAATCATTTTAGAGAGGAGAAAAGGTCAAAATGTTCTCTGAGTATTGAGAAGAATGAATTAAACCATTTAAACATGCTGTTTGACTAAAAAAGAAATGTGAACACATTTGATGAAAGCCAAAGCACAGAATCAGAAGCTGCCACCACTGAGGACTAAAATACGAATAGGGATCTTTATACTTTTCTGGGCTGCTACCGATACTTCCAAAACTTTAAAGAAAGCTATAGAAAAATGTATACGTTTATACAATTTTGTTACAATTCAGGTGGGTTATGGACACGGAGAAGCTCAGATTTAAGATCCCCTGCTGTGGAGCCTCCTTATAATGCAATTTGAGGCTGATGCAGAAAGATCTCCTAGTACGAAAAATTATTTTATTACATGGTCTTCTGTTTTATTTGTATAGAGTATCTCTACCTTATTCTCATGAAAAATTTGAAGCAGACAGTATCCTGTTAGTTTGGTACTTTCTCCTATGCAAACCTCCTGGATTAGAGTTGCAGACCAGAGAGAATTTTACACTGGATTCCTCTTGAAATACACAAAGAAATTTTATTTATTTATTTTTTAAGATTTTTATTGGGGAATTGGGGGAAGGGGAACAGACAAGTTGCTGTCCTTTTGTTCTTCAGTCTAGTTGTGGAGGACGTTGCTTCACTGGCCCAAGGTGGCACCATCACTGTGCTCTTCCCGGGCGAGACAGATCAGTCGCTGGCTTCTGGATGGCCGCTCACTGCGGCTGTTGGCCGCTCACGCTGGCTGCTGGCTACACACGGTAGCCCATGGCAACCCACTGCAGCAGGGGCTGCAGCCTACGCGTCGCTGGCGACTCATGGCAGCCCAGCTCCAGGTTGAGCTGCTGCTCGCCATCTTAGCTGTAGAGGGCAGTGTCACTGGCCCTCATGTGGGATCTGAACCAGGGCTCTCTGGCATCCCAAGCCAGCTCTTAACCAACGCGCCACTCGGCCGGCCCTACAAAAAATTTTAATTTAACAAAGATTTCATTCTCTATTAAATGCCCACTTTGTTCCTATGTTACATACATGCAGTAGAGCAAGAGGGCCATGGCTTATTTAAAAATTATGCAAACTTGGTTCACTTGCAGAATGGCATAAATCAGTATCAAAATGGCCTCCCTTCATGGTCTTGGCTTAGAGGTCATGATACAAGGAGGAGGGAGCCTCTGACTCATTTTTTCAAATGAATAGTTTAAAACCTATTATTTGTTTTAATGATACAGTGCAATTTTATTTATTTTTAAATAAAATTTATTGGGGTGACAATGGGATACAGTACAATTTTAAATACTGAGGGGGTAGTATTTTAATTCATGGAGTCATCCAGATGACCTGAAGTATTTAATTATCCTTTGCCCCTTAGGTTGATGAAGAAGACAAAGCAAGTGATGGAGAGAAAGAGCAAGATAGTGATGAGAGTGATACCGACTCTGATTAGACCACAGAGAGAATGATGCTCCCTCCCCATCTCTGCCAGCCTCTTACCATTTTGTGTTCAGGATTTGAAATCTGTCTGCCTTTCTCACTTGGAAGCATACTATTTTGTCCTTAAAGTGGGGGCTTTAATGGGGAATTTTGTAGATTATCTAACATCATCAAAGACCCTGATTCAGAATTCCAAGGTAGCATTACTTATCAGTTTGGACAGACATGGCAGTGCTACACGTCATGAGTCTGGGCTTTGAATTCATGTTAGAATTTAGGTTTGTATAATATCAGTTTTACAAATTCTGTTTTAAGCTCTGCCTCAGCTATCTCTTCCCTTTTTCTGGATTTCCTTTGTTAGTCAATGATTAGATGGAATTGCATTGGGTTTTGAGCAGAGAAATAATGAAGACTGGTGCCAACACATCAGTTCTACCAGTTAAAATCGTGTTCCCTATTGTAAGGACCATCTTTTTTTGAGATGAGAAGATTGTTTTGATCTTTTTGGAGGAGTGATAAAATTTGTCAATGCCCAAAGAAAGTCAAAAGGAACATTTTGGCTGCTTTAAAAATTTTTTTGGTTGTCATGTAGATATAAGACAGGGGGAAAGGTACTTTCAAACTCATGTTGACTTTGTATATGTAATGTTTATTTTATTTCCACATTCTGAGTTAAACCTGTAATCTAGTTACAATGATGCTACAAAATTACTTGTAGTTTATTAGAAATAGAACATTAGAAGTACACTTCAGCTAAAATGGGGAGCTCTCACGTCTTCTGCCAGAAAGCCTAGTTTCAGTGCTGCTACCAACTTCTTTCTTGCCAAGCTATAAATATTAATATGTTAATATTTCTATCCACTTTTGTATTTTCCAGTGGTATTAGGGTGTGGCTGATTAGGGTTTTTTTGTTGTTGTTTTGGTGGGGGAGGGGAGTTGTTTTTTGTTTTTAAAATTAATCCTTGAACCACATATAGGTTTTTGACCCCTTCATCCTCCTATATGTAAAAATACATATCTTTTTTGACTCCCCTGTTTCCATAATTCATTATGGTCTGAGGTATTTAAGTGAGTTCACACTAGACTCATTGGTTTATATGGTTTATTTAACGGTTCTTTATCACATGTACACGTCAGTGCTACTTTGACTCTTTTAAATGGTTGTTCAACTTTACAATGGAAATGTTCTCCCTTGCTCTGTCATTGGCCCTTTTTTGGAGGGGAAGGAAAGAAAGGGACTCTGGAATTGTCGCTGCTTGACAGAAAAACAGGATGGCTGGGGCAATGTCACAGTTTACATGGACAGGTTTCTGTAAGCTTCAGGCACATAGCACAGGGCACGGTGTGAGGAACGGGAATCAGATGAGGACCCTTTACTTGGAGTGTTGCAAGGCAAGGGTACACTTCTTGTATGTTGAATACAGCAAGAGGATAGAGCGCAGCATCTGCTTGCACATGGTCACTGTCATCTGAATCTGAGGCTCCTTAAGTCCAATGGGCCACTGGTGCTCCCGGCTGATGATTTTGCAAAAGGCTGACTTGTCTGAAACTCTGAAGGTCCCCGTCCACTTTGGCGGCTGAGCCGTGATGACCCTGCCAAAGACGGAATCCACTCCACTGAGGCGGACAGGCTGGGGCCTCCTAACCAGCCATTTCTTATTTTTCATGGTTTGGAGCTCTGATGTGTAGCAGGGTAACTTGGGACTCACCCCAGGTTCCAGGAATTGGCTGTCTAGAACTAGAGTGACCTCTTGAAAGCATAGCTGCACTTCAAGGTCAGAAGGGGTGTGTGGGAAGCAGGGGGAAGCCCTAAAGGGGTGCTTGGAAGAAGGTGTGGGTGTTGTATGCCGTAGCCATTGGAAGCTCTCGTCCAGTGGGGTCCATGGTGCCCAGAGCTGGTATCCTGCCATTGACAGTCCTAAAGGAGAGGAATCAAAACATGGAATTTCCCTGGCAGGGTTTTGGTGAGGGTACCGCTATTCAAATTCACATCTCTTTCTCTCATTATTGACTTTAACTTACTCTGTAGTTCCCATGAACAGATTCCAATAGATGTTAGGGTTACTAGTCATTCTATAAAGGTCAGTAGAGAATGGTAACAAGTATTGAATCTGGCAAGTGCTATGTGTACTAAAACTTTATTAAACCTTATTACAAACCTCTAAAGGTAGGCTTTAACCCGTTTTACATATGCGGAAATGGATCTGTCCTAAATGGGGTATCCCAGTTCACCATTATGACCTGTGCTGTGTTGATAACTACGAAAGACAGAATCTACACCTGAGGTTGTAGAAGCTGCTGGCACTTCATGATGAGACATTTGTGGTTAGAAGCTCAGAAAGGCCACATCTTACCAAATATTTGGGACTCTGAATCCCATGTACTTTACACGAGTGGTTCTTAAAGTTTGATCCTGGGACTAATGCAGTCAGGGTCCTCGAATCAGCCTATAGAATCAGAAATGGGGCATCAGCCTATAGAATCAGAAATGGGGTAGGGCCCTACAATCTGTACTTAAACCCTTTGGGGATTCTGAGTGCACTTAAGTTTGAGAGCTTATGCTGTTTCATTTAAGGAACTTCAGCTTTCACTATTCTTAATTATGGAGACAGTCTCCTCTTGGCCCTAAAAAACCTGTTTTCTGACACAAGGGAGCTGCTGTCTGAGCCCTGAACTACTTATGACCACCTCAGAGGAATTATACCAAGCTAGGAGGATAAAAAAGTTTCCAAAGGCCAGTCTTTAAAAATTTCTAAAGATTTTTCTGGTTCTTCTAGGTGTGTTTTGGTTTTTGTTATCCATGGGAGACCCACTGGTTAAGAACTTGTTTTTTTTTTTTCCCCCCTTTCAAGATAAAGGAAAGGGCTGGGAGGATGTTGTTAACTCAAAACGTATCCAAGTAGAATTTGGATTTTCTATTTTTCTACCTTAAAATTGCCAATATATAAAGGGTTTTCCTGAATTCAGGAGAAGCTAACATTTTTAACATTTAACATTTTTTGAGCATGTACCTATTATGTTAAGGGACATAGCAAATTCCTTTTCTTTCCAGCCAAGTTTATTTCTCTGCCCCTTCTCTCTTCTCCCACAAAAGGTAACAGCAGCAGATCTGATCCCATCCCATCCAGTAATTGCCAAAAAAATGCTGTGAAACATTGACACCTCCACCATAATTTGTGAGATAGTAAAGTTCACATTTTAAAAAGAATTGTTGGTGATATTTCAAACCAGACCTGCCCCTAAACAATGGTTAGTATAAAGGAGTTTGTTGATTTCCTCCAACTGGTGTGTTTCTCCTGACCTATGCAGGCCCTTTTGCATACTGTGTTCAATTATCTGGGCTGCCTTAGGATAAGAAACTGACACCCAAGGAATAGTTATCTATTCCAAACAGCCTATGAAGGGCTTCTGATGCTGGAGATCATGACCCTAAGAGCATCCATCCAAGATCAGGGTACATCACCATGGCAAGGTGGGTGGAGGGTGAGCATATGACCAAAAGAAGTATTTCATCCCAGCATCCTTTTCCTGGCTCACCTCCTAAGAGCAAATGGAGCCAGAGGTAAAAGGCTATGTCAAATCTCCAGCCTAAATATTCCACAGAACCAACATGGGATGAGAAGGGCTTCTGACCCCAGGTCTTTCCATCACTGTCACACAAGGTTTACATAAAGATGGTTCACCCCGCACTCCCACCACCCAGGAAGTCACCATCATCCACTCCCAGAGGGGTTGAACCTAGGAAGTGGGCTCAAGCTGCTCTAATAGCTTTCAGATAGGGAACACCTTGCTCTGGCCAAAAAGTCTTCCCCTTCATAAGGCTCCTTCCGTTTCTAGGAACCGGTCCCCCGATGTCCCCACCTGAGAAAGGGGAAGGCAGCGTCAAAGTGCAGCTGAGGTCTTGGTGAACTGTGAACTGTGATACCGAGGCGCTGAAACTGCCCGGAGTGTGGGACGCTTCCTCTCCCAGCTGGAAAAAGGGGTTATCCCCCGGGGTTCCCTAGCTGGGGGCGGGGGCCGCCCAGCTCAGGCCGAGGTGGAGGTGGCTGTGGGAGCCCAGGTCCAGTCCCACGGTCTGAGCTGGGAGCTCACCTGCCGAACTCCGCAGGCCGCACGCTCCAAAGTGGCGGCTGCTGTTCCCGGGCCGCATCTTTTCTCCACCGGGCGCCTGGCAACCGCCTTTGTGATCCATGACCGGGAGCCTGAGCCGCAGGGGGTGGGGGTGGGGGAGGGAGGCTTGAGGTGCGCAGCTGGGGGACGTCAGGACTGGACTCGTGGAACCACGTCCTTGGAACGCCAGGTTCAGGACTCAGCTTTCAGGAGTGAGGGTTTGAATTCCGTCCCCTTGTTCCTCTCCCTCCTCTCCACCGTGCCACACCTGTGTGCCTTTGATCTAATCTCAGAGGACCGGCACGCTGTGGTCAGGAACCTGCATAAAAGTCCCGGGACCTGTACGTAGTGTTAAAAGTCCTTATCAAACCCTGCTCAGTGGATTTTCAGACTGAGTTATCCAGAGTTTTGAAGGCTTTTGTTGCTGCATTGGAATGATCCCAGTGCAAGGAGACAGAATCTATAAATGCTTGTCTGTGAAGAGAATGACTCATGTCTTCCATTGACTTCCTGACTGAAAACCTTTCTCTGCCTTCTATTGAACCTCAAAAAAGATGATGCTGGCCCATTCTCACAAAGCTGAAAAACTGATCCTTTCCCTACAGTGTGAATGATCTGACAACTTTGTAAGCATCACTACAACAATTAACAATTATCCTGAATGGCTGAGGGCACACAGATCTACCCAGCTGACTCCTGTATTCCTGG
The DNA here is from genome assembly GCF_001890085.2 of Hipposideros armiger. NCBI lineage: Eukaryota > Metazoa > Chordata > Mammalia > Chiroptera > Hipposideridae > Hipposideros > Hipposideros armiger. The sequence goes on along the minus strand of NW_017731502.1, from coordinate 1,503,403 downwards.
TACCTGGCTATCTCAGTACCTGGCAGGGTACTAGAAGTACTTGGGGGAAGGAATTAATTAATGGCTTTCCCTTATACACCCAGAAGTCGCCCTTGCACTTTTTTTTTTTTTTTTTTTTTTTTTTTTTTTTTTTTTTTTTCGGATCTTTGGGGGGAATCTTCTGGTTCCTC
>NW_017731502.1:1494705-1503212 GCF_001890085.2 Hipposideros armiger | reverse complement strand
GCTGCTCAGCTCGGGCTGGACTCGAACCGCTGTTGCTCAGAGCTCAAACTCTTGAGCGAGCTCTTAACCAACTGAGCCACTCAGCCGGCCCTGCCCTTGCACTTTTTGCAAACTGTACAACACAGCAGAAATGAGAGCTGTCATCCTTTGTCTGGCCCTTTGGATGAAGCTGGAGGGGGGAAACTGGGGGCCTCGGGATGGGGTCCAGCTGAGATCCTGGTTTGGAAGTCCAGATAGCTTTGAAGGACTCGTCAAGAAGTGTTAGATGCCCGCTTTGCGTGTGTTTGTGTGTGTGTCCCTGTGGAAAGAGAGGTAAGTGGAGAGTTTGGAGGAAGAATCAAAATGGAGAGAGGGGCAGAGAATGATGAATCTTGAAAGAGACTAAAATGATTTTGAATTATGTGGGGGTTTTTTTGGTAATATTTTTATTTTTCTCTTGAATGAAAGAGACACCTGTTATTTAAAAAGCAAAGAAAGCAGCTTTCATTGCATAGTTACGTTTTTTTAAATAGAAGCCCCCAAAGCAAAATTGTATGATTAAAAACTGTTGGATAGAGAGGGCTTTCTGCTGCTATGACCATCTGTACCACAGTCCCCTGTGTAGTCTGCCCAGTTCTAAGGGATGTAGTCTCAGAGGTACCATTTGCCATCACCGCAGAGTCTGATACTCCACCTAGCTCCATGGCTACCAAGCCTATATGGAAAATCTCCCACACTACACATTACTGATGATCTACTATATCAGCCTGGTCTGTTTCATGCAGCGCTCAGCATTCTGGTTGCGCTGTTCTAGGATTTTAATGGCAGTAGCCACGTTGGCTCTGCTGAAAGCCAACTTGATACTTTCTTTTTTTTCCCCCCTCCCCCCAACTTGATACTTTCAAAGCAGCTGGCAACATCGCCATGGTGCACATGCCATATCCATAGTTGTGCAAATGATGGCCCTAGTGCACTATTACAAAGGTGGCTTAATGCGACTGACACACTTCAAGAATTTGATTCCACACTGATTATTATACCTTGAGTCATTGACAAGATCCCCAAGTCCCATGAAGCATATGACAGACTCAAAGAGAAGACAAGGGACCTGATTCCTTTATGCTGAGGCAATCTGCCTCCCTGAAGCACTCCTTGTTACACCAACAGCATTCCCAAAGGGTTTGCCTCTGCAGCCCTGCATTACACTTTGGAAACTATTTTTTTCCTCTATTTAAAAAAATTTTTTATTGTGAAATACACATTTTTTAGAATTAGTTTCAGCTGTACAACACAGTGCAATAGTTATACTTTTTACCCCTCGAGGTGACAACCCTCCTGTATATTCACTTGGAAACTATTTTTACAATGAAGAGCTACCATGCTGGCAAACCCATAACTAGAGGACTGACTGCCTGAAAGCAAGCTCCATGAGGCATTTAGGAAAAAGCTCCAGAAATTCAAAGAAACATTCTGCACTCCAGGACAGCATATATCCTTGAGTTGTTTGGAACTACAGGGGAAATCCTGGAAAAGGTGGATAGGAAGTCAAGCAAAAGGAGAAGAGCTGAGCCTGACTTATCCATGGAAGACCATTAGTCTTTTTTTTTTTTTAATTAGCTTGTGAAGGTCCACCACTTAATTGGCTATGTGACCTTGAACTTCAGTTTTCTCACCTGTAAAATAAGAAACCTCTTCCTGACTTCCACAGGGTTTGTGAGGGTCCAGTGAGGTAATAGCTATAAAAGCAGTTTTATAGCTTGTAAAATTTTCTGAGTAAAACTGTTAGTAATGGTTTTTCCCCAGCTACTGCTAGAAATAATGACTGTTTAACCACATTTTTAAAGTAAAAGACATTTATTGAGCAAATCAGATTGTAAATATTCCCTTAAAAATAAAATTGTCCATAATTCCACTACCTTAACAAACCAGATATTGACATTTTTGGTATATCCTTTTTTATTTTTGTTTTTATTGAGGAACAGCTGGTTTTCCAGAACTCATCAGCTCCAAGTAGTTGTTTCAATCTAGTTGCGGAGCATGGGCTCAGTGGCCCATGCAGGAGTTGAACTGGCAACGTTGGTGTTATGAGCACTGCATTCTAACAAACTGAGATAACCGGACGCCCCTGATATATATATATACCCTTCTTATCTTCAATCAGTCATAATGTTTGCATAGTTGCAATTAAAGAAAAATTTATATTTTATTTTTCCCTTCAACTTCTCGTGTGTTATGTTGCCATAGTGTTCATAATTAGCATTTAAATGACTGCATATTATTGCTGTAAATGGTTATACCATTGTTTACTCATTCCCCAACTATGGAAATTTAGAATTTAGTTGTCTTTTAAAAAAATAGATAATGTTTCAAAGAGAAACTTTGTGCTTAAAGCGTTGCTTCTTTTTCAGTTATTTTCTTAATGAAATTATTAGGTCAGAAAGTCTGAATATTTTTACAGCTCTTGTTATCGATTTACAAATTTCCTTCTGAAGGGATTGTGATAGTTAACAATGTGACCAACTACGAGTCTATCAATTTCCCCTCAGCCTCTCCATCACTGGGTATTATCATTAAAAAAATACTTATTCACTTGACAAATGCAGGGGGAACATCATGCTGTGTTGTTGAAAGGCATTTTTTAAATGACTTGTATTTAATGAGGTTTAATCAGTTATGCCCAACTTATTGCTGACACAGACCGCAACCTGTTCGGAGCAGCTGAGTGAGAGGGTGACGCCGGACCACACGCCTCCTAACTAACTACCCTAAGCGCCAGTGACCCGGTATATGGTGGGTGCAAGGCTCTTGGCACGTCCGTGGCACCCTCCCCGCCGGAGTTCAGGCGACTTTTTAAAGGAGTAGGAGCATGGCAAAAACGCAGGCGAGAAAGTGATATCGCGCAGGCGCACCACAATGCCCGTTGATTCGTGGGTGCCAAGGGATGGGTGTGGACTGGCGGCGCAGGCGCACGGGCGGCCTGGAGGGTTGAAGCGCCTGCGCAGTCGCTCTTCATTAAGCAGCAGCCATGGCAGGACAAGAGGATCCAGTGCAGCGGGAGATTCACCAGGACTGGGCGAACCGGGAGTACATTGAGGTCATCACGAGCAGCATCAAGAAAATCGCGGACTTTCTCAACTCCTTCGGTCAGAGGGCGAGCAGGGGGAGGCGGGATAGAGGGAGGTCTCTGAGGCAGTTTGACGGGGGCGCGGAGACGCTTTGAAAGGGTTCTCTCTGGGAGCCTCAGCTCCTGCTGCTTTTCGCTTCCTCCTTCAGGCCCCCCCTTCCTCCTCGCTCCCTCAACCTCAGGCTCCACTGGGCAGTTCCTGTAGGGTTGCCCTGCTCCAGGCTGAGCTCTTCAGCTTCATTGCCGTTACCCCGGATCCATTAACAAAACAAGTCTTTCCTTTTTCCAGACTCGTCAGGGCAGCTCCATCCACCTTCTGCGGCTTTTCTTCTCTTCAGTAGTCTCCCTGCTTCCTTTGTGCTACGCTTTCCTTCCAGTTCCCACTTTGCACTCAGAGTGCCTTCCAGAAGGCATCCTTGGCCGTGTCGCTGCCCTGTTTAAAGGCTCTTGATGGTTCCCTGTCTCAGTCGGGATCGAATCAAAACCCTTTAAATGCCATGCTTTTTAGTCGCCCCTTCAGCCACTTTCTTGCCCGTCGCTTCTTGTCTTCCGTGTTTGCTATGATGAAAGTGGTAGATGAGGTCAGAAGTAAGGTCCAGATCGTGTAACGCCATTGGAAATCTGTATTGCCAGTATCTAGTTGGCAGTGGGTGTTTTGTCTGCTTCTAGCAAAATCTTTCCTAGGTATGGCAAGTGTTCTTCAAGTGTTTCTTTAGGAGAACTGGCACAGGGTAGACTTTCTTATGTAATCACAAGGTGTAGAGATGGCATCGAGTGATATTTTTCCAACTCGTGTGCTTCTGTTCCACTAATTCAGCAACATTAAGCAATTAAGATTTAGTAGGGCAAATGATGTAAGAAAGATTTTTAAATGTATTATTTATTTTCTAGCTTGAGGACTGAGGAGTTCTAAGGACAGAACATTGTCAAAAAGCGTTTGACAGAATTTTATCAAAAAGCATCAGCAAGAGAAACTAGATCTCAGTGCAAGACTTAGGCACTGGGGGGAGGAGGAGGGTCACAGAATAAGAACCTGTTTCCTGCATTCAAAGAATTTCTGTCTTGAAGACGAAATAGTACCTTCAGAACAAAGCAGAACATCGTTTTTGTTTAATACATTTACATAGAAGGCGTCTAGAACTATAATGTTGATGTGTCTTGGTTGGTGGATTTCCTTACCAGGTAATGGGGGTGAAGGTAGTGTTATTGGGAGTAGGGAGTAGTATAAATATGTCAATAAAACATTGACACACATAACTTGCTACAGAGTACGTTGTAGTAGGAAATGGTATCAAGAAATCATAGATCTCAAGTATCCTGAGATTTTTTTGAGAACTATGAGTGAAGGAACATGATTTAGTAAAAAAGAAAAGTGGTTCTGGGGACAGGAGACTCAGGTTCATAGAGATTAGACTAACTGATTTTAATGAACTGAAAATATTTGAGAAATACTGACCTATTTACCTTTCTACTCAGATAGTCTGAGTTTCCCTAGAGACGTTTTAAATTCTATGCAAACTCTTTAAATGTTAGTTTTCATAATTGGTTTCTCCTGCTTTCTTGGAGAGCTAAAGTATTATTGGGGGTTCTTCACAGGATTATTTACCTATAACATTCCCTCAGAGGAAGGGCCAGATAAGAGAAACCAAAATATTGCATGCTAGGGAAATGGAATGATGATGACAGGATCATAGCTTTGGCTTAGTCTGGAGAGGCAGTGGAAAATAGTTGGAAAAATCACTGATGTGGAGAGTTTTTACTTTAAAAATCAGAATTAAAAGACTTCATTTATCTGGTAGTAGTTAATATTTGATATGTACACACAGAATATCCAAGCAAAAGATTAAGAATGTCAGTTCAGTCAATAAAGCATCTAAAATAACAAGTCAAACTGGGGATATTTTTCAAAATTTTAAAGTAATCTAGTATCTCAGTCCCCCAAATTTGGATTTGGTAATGTAATATCTTCATTTCTGAGCATTTAATTATATTAATAAACTTTTAATTTACATACATTTATCTTTGACATAAATCTTAGCATGTCACACCCACTAAATTTATATATAGTAGGTGAGTCTTGAAACTGACCGAAAATTGAAGAATTTGAGCTTAAGATTTGCAGAAGAGAAATGTCTCTTTTCTTGCTTTATTAGCAAGGGAATACCTGCTCTGAGATCTTATCAAATGTGTGTGCATCACATTTTGTGATCAGGTAGAGAATAAAGACTTCTTTTCATTTGAGATTTACAGCAAGCACTAGGCTGTGGAAATGGACACGAAGAATTCCAGTCTTTAGGAAAGGGAAGAAATGGCTTCCCTTAGCTTAGACTATTATTCTCCCTTAAAGTGATGATAATGGCTTAATGTTTGGAGTAATTAGGTGGTTTTTGAAGATTTTAGAGTGTGAATTTAGTCCTCTTAAAGAAAAGAACAATTACAAATAAGAACAGAATTATGAAGCAAGATTAAAAGTTAAAGCAATTTGATTTAGCAGTTAGGTATAAAGTTTGCAAAGACTGACAATAACATGATATAAGAGTTTAGACAAAGATCATCAGGCTGAGAAACTGGATAAATCATAAGGATACACTTTGTATGTTGTCTTGTCATTGAATGACCCAGGATGAGCATGTATGGGATGTATTTTCCCATTTTAAGCCCTTAGTGTGTAATGCCTTTGTGCTTGATGTGTATCTTTGGGGCTTGTATTGAGTTTATGATAATATGATTTGGTGGCGCAAAGATTTAATAGGCATTTACTTTGAGGAGGCATCTGGAACTCTTTGAAAATGGCAGCAATTCTATAGTCCTCACCCAGCTACAGAGCCTGTAAGCCATGTGGTTTGGAGAGGGATCTGTTTTCCCAAGATAGCTAATGACATTCTTGAACACCACTTATCCTTTGATTCCAGCTAGTGAGAATAGAGTGATGATCTCTCTGTGGTTTTCTCTTTGTGTGTTGGAGCACCACCTGAACCTGAGGACACACAGATCATAATACAGTGAGAACATTCTAATACTAGGCCTATTCTGTACTTTGAATTGGTGAAGTTTCTAAAAATAGATTGCCACAGATGATAGCTTTTTATTTTTATTCCTTTTTTTCCTGATTAAAGCTATGTACAGAGAAGTGTAACAAAAAATAGATACTGTGACTATTTTTAAATCTATTTTTATATTTAGCCAACAAATATAGCATGCCTGTTGTGACCCAGCTGTGTATCAGATGCTATGATAAAGGAATAAATAAGACTAAATGGACATAGTTATCACTCCTAAGAAATGTAGAATTTTGTTGGAGAAATAAAACTTACCTGCAAAAACAATTCAATAGAAAGACAGTGTTGATTTTTGTAGGCTAAGGCTATATACAGTGACAGTTCAGAGAAGGAGCTGTCTGCTAACTGGCATCTGTCAGCAGTGATAATGTATATAGTTGTCCCCCCTTATCCACTATTTTGTTTTCCAGTTTCACTTACTAATGGTCACCTATGGTTTGAAAATATTAAATGGAGTATTTCAGAAATAAACAATTTATAAGTTTAAAAATTGTGTGCTGTTGTGAGCAGTATGATGAAATCTCTTGCTATCTGCTCAATCCCGCCCAGGACATGAGTCATCGCTTTGTCCGGCATCTCCATGCTGTACCTATAACCCACCCGTTAGTCACTTAGCTGTCTGGGTTACCGGATCCACTGCTGCAGTATCACAGTGCTTGTGTTCAGGTATCCTTATTTTACTCAATAATGTCCCCAAAGCACAAAAGTAGTGACGCTGGCAATTCAGATATGCCAAAGAGAAGCCATAAAGTGCTTGTTGCATATCATCAGAAGGTCAGTAGTAGCCTAATGCCACATTACAGTGCCTATGTCACTCACCTCACTTCATCTCATCACACAGGCATTTTATCATCTCACATTAGCACAAAGAAATACAATAAGATTTCGAGAGAGAGAGACCACAATCATAGAACTTTTATTACAGTATCTTATTATAATTATCCTATTTTATTATTAGTTATTGTTAATCTTACTGTGCCTAATTTCTAAATTAAACTTTATCATAGGTATGTATGTATAGAAAAAAACATAATATATATAGGAATCGGTACTATCCATGGTTTCAGGCATCCACTGGGGGTCTTGGGACTCATCCCCTGCTTATAAGGGGGGACTGCTGTATACACATCATCAAGCACCTGATAAGGACAAGTGGCATTTTCAGTTAAAATCTGGTGATAACACATACATGCACTCTGGTTTTAGATTTGTCTAGCTGCTGCATGTTTTCCCAGTGTTTTGTTTGAACCAGTATGTATTTAATGGGACCTGAAATTTAACCAAAGTGTCTGAAGTTCAGCGTTTTCTAATTCTCAACATTCTGCATGTAGGCCAGTAGCATCATGTTGTTCTTGGATCCTGATTCATTACCAGATTGATGGAGCTAGAACAGAACAGCCATCCGGAAGAAACCCTCCCTCTTACCACCCTGCCTCTCTGGATAATTTTGGCTCTTTCTATGGGAAATAACAGGTTGTCAGTGACGATATTCATGCTGTTACTGAATAGCATACATGATGTACCTTTGAGCTTCTAAAAACAAGACTGAAAGAAATTTGGTCCTGTTGGGGAGTCCTAGCAGCGGCAGTGTATCCAGGAAAAGGAGGGCGCTGAGGTGCTTCTACTCAAACTAGACCTGGGAACTAGAAGAGGCAGTACTAGCAGATAAACAAGATTAAAAGGGAGAATGAAGAATGTCCAGAATAGGCAGATCCCTAGAGACAGAACAATTAGTGGTTGCCAGGGGCTGAGGGGAGGCAGAATGGGGAGCGATTACTAATAAATAGAGGTTCCGTTCAGGGATTATAAAAATGTTCTAAGATTAGATTATGGTGATGGCTGTACAACTCTGTAAATATTCTAAAAACCCTTGAATTATATATTTTAAGCAGGTGAACTTTATATAAATTATGTATCAATGAGGCTATTTTTAAAAAGAATAATGAAGAGTAGTGGTGAAGATGGATGAGTGGGAGAGGATCTAATATGGAAACAAAAAGAAAAAAATGAACTAGAAAGTGGAAGAGTTGGACTGTAAGCAAATTTTAGGAGATGTGGGGAATAAATTACAGCCCCAGAGGCTCGGCTCAGAAGGGTGGTAGCAGTGTGCAGTGTGATGGGAAAGAGGGCCAGACTAGGCAGTGAGGGAACTGGATTTGAGCTCAGTTCTGCTATTCTTTGTCCCATTGGTGACCCATGTTGTGCCCTTAACTTACCTTGGCCTTAATTTTCCCATTTATAAAATTAGTGGAGTCACACTAAAATCAATCTTTTGTTCCACTAATATACCAGAATCCATTTTTTTTTCAGTAAACATCTGTGTGCCAGGCAAGACACTAAGGTTA
>NW_017731502.1:1477419-1494223 GCF_001890085.2 Hipposideros armiger | reverse complement strand
GTAAACAAATACTAAATTATAAGTACATAAATATATAGTATTTATATATTTTATATATATATAAAATTATATATAGTACTTATTAAAAAAGTACATAAGTATATAAAAATATTTGGTGGTGTTGCATGAACATTTTCTCATGTGGTTAAATATTCTTCAAACATGTAATTTTAATACCTGTTTTAATAGTCTCATATATATGCCATGCTTTATCAAAGCATTCCTAAATAATAGTGGTGAACATTTTTGTTTGATAAATTTTCCCAAAGGGAGAAATGATAACCTACGACTAAGTGCATAAATAACTTACAAAGTAGAAATTCAGCCATAAATGTTTAGGTAAATAAAGAAGGGAGAGAATTATATCCATCTGGCAAAGACCTCTCAGAGGTCCAGTTTAAACTGAGCTTTGAAGGAGAATGTTTAGACAGGCAAGATGAGTAAGATTTGGATATGATGAAATGAAAATTGAGGCAAGATTAGGGTGTAGGAAGATTTGTCTCAAAATGGGTGCCGAAGCGCTTTTGCATAACAGGAAAGAGATGAAAAGGAAGGTTGTGAGCTAAGTGTTAAATCACTGAGTGGGAGGGTGTCTCAGAGTGGATATTTTAAACTTAAAAAGTGAAGATTATTGAGAGATGGCTGAACAACAGTGTTGAAGGAAGTGGTAGGAAATAATTAGCATACCGAGAAACCATTTTCTCCTGTATATTGAGAATAGTTGGAGAAAAAGTAATCAAGCAGTTTCTGTTAGAGAAGTTTGCAGAGGAAAAGGTATTTTAGAGCAAGTCTAGGTTTCATTTTGGGTGAGGTGGTGAAAAGATGATGAAAGGTAGAGGAAGAAAAAGAATTTTGCAGATGGAATGTGGGCTCCACAAGGTATTTAAGGTTCTCCAAGTTTTCTCTCATTCTGAAAGGTACAGATATTAATGAAACATAAGTGACCTCCTAGAGCAACAGTAGTGATGTGGCTTCCGTGAGCTCAGAAACACTGACACCTTCCCTCCTCCCCATGGACTCTCCTGCTTTCTTGGCCTCTGCTTTTCTTCCCTAATGAGATTATTTTCTTCCTCTTGTCATTTTCCTTCTCTTGAAACTCTTCGTTTGCCTATTAGCGAATGGCCATCTGTACACCCTTGGTGTATTAGTATTCTATTGTTGCCATAACAAATTATCACAAGTGTAGCAGCTTAAACCACAAAAATGTATTATTTTAGGGTTGTGTAGATCAGAAGTCCAACACTGGTTCCCTGGGCTAATGTCAGCTGTCAGCAGTGTGCCTTCCTTTCTGGAGGCTATAGGAGAGGATCCGTTTCCTTGCTTATTGGGTTGTTGGTAGACTTCAGTTTCTTGCAGCTGTAGGACTGAGATCTCTGTATCCTTTCTGGCTGTCAGCTGAGGGCTGTTCCCAGTTTCTAAAGGTCATTTGCATCCCTTGGCTCATGGCCCCCTTCTTCCATCTTGAAAGCCAGCAATGGCAAGTTAATTCCCTCTCACACTTCAGAATCTCTTCTGCTTTCCCTCTTCCTTCCTTGTCTAATATTTATGGATTTTTGATTGGGTTGAGCTCATCTAGATAATCCACAATCTCAAGGTTCTTAAACTTAGTCACATCTGTAAAGTTTCTTTTGTCATGTAAGATACATATTTACAGGTTCCAGGGATTAGGATGTGGATATCTTTGGGGGCCATTATTTGGTAGGAAGTTCAACAGATCCACTCTAAGCAGCTGTGCTCCTAAGATACTTCTCACCTTGTCCTCTGCACTCCTGTGCTTTGTCCACCCGCTCCCATTTGTACTCTGCATGATATATCATTTCTCTTCTTTAGCCTGGGTGGTGGTGGTGGTATGTGTCTGGAATGACATTCATCCTGAACATGAGTCTCCTTTTACCAGATATGTCTTGTCGTTCAAGACTCGCAACACTAAATGAGAAGCTGACAGCTCTTGAACGGAGAATAGAGTACATTGAAGCACGGGTGAGTATGTTGGGCAAGATGCTTCCTCATGAGGTTAGAAAATAGCTGTGCAAGAGAGAATGCACATTTCCACTTATTGCTAAAACAAACCTGGAAGTAGAAACAGGCTTAGAGAAGTTAAGTACCTTTTCTGGATTTGAACCATGTTTCTGAGACTCCAAAGGTTTCTCATTTTCTACCACTCCCTACTACCTAGGATCTAAAATAAGATTTTTAAGACCCTGTAATCTTTTTGAATTTATCTGATTTTCAGTTTTACTTCAACAGGTGACAAAAGGTGAGACCCTCACCTAGAACTGTGCCAGGCAGCTGCTGGGAAGTTGCTTTACAGAACACAGGCCTACGTGGGAAAGGCCCCAGCAGCCTTCAGCTCCGTCCTCTCTCCTTAAAGAGCAACGGAAAACAAACAAAAAAATTCTTGTTTTTCTTTCTTCAAAAATGTGGCCTTTGGGCTCTGCCATGTACATCTGGCAGTGTGATGTGGCATGTGGGGAGAAGTTTCAGGGGAACTCTTGAAAACATTAGGCATTTTACCTTTTCAGTAACATTTTGTAGAACTACTTGTCAATGTATTTGAGGCATTCAGAGCCAAAAGCCTGGGACTCGTGGTTAAGGTCCTCCCCACCCCTCTCTCAGACTCTCCTTATAGCTCTCATTGCCTCTGCATTGAACCCATAAACAGTCTCTGTCTCCTCACCACTTTTGTTGGGGGGTGGGAGACACACATGCCCTGGCAAGGTGGCCGCCAGAGAATGTGGTTGCCAACCCACCAGTTTTTTGTCCTTTTGGGGAGGTCAAGGCCAGGCCTCCACTTGGCTTGAAGAGACATTTTCAGAGTTTTCTTTCTGTCACTTGGGGTGTCTTTACCTCTCACATTTCCCTAATAAACTCCTCAACTTTATCTGACTGCTGTGATTGTGGTGGGGAGAGGAGCTAGAGATGGGGCTCGCCTATTCTATAGAAATCTGATGTATGGGATTATTGTTCTAACATAAAACTTTCAGGGGTAGCTGTTTGATCAAAGCCTAGGTGGCTTACCAGCTGGAGCCCTCATATTTGGAGTTTGAGCTGACTAATTCATCCTGGGAATTGTTTGGTCATTCAGCAGACATTTACTAAGTACTTACTGTGTAGGTACATTATGCTTCAATAAAAGATACAGTGTTGAATCAGACGTGATGCTTATAGTCTATTGAAATATCAGCATTCACACAATTTAACTGCAATCCAGGGTTTTATATCCAGGTTTTATAAGGTACAGTTAAATGTCTACTATTGTGAAGCAAATGATTTAAACAGAAGATTCTAAAACCTTTCATTCTAGCATCCAAAGCTTGCTATAAACTTGTGCCAACCTACTTCGAAAGGCTTATAAGTCACCTAGAAGTCACTGTGCTCTGGACACACTAATTCTCCCTATTCAAATCATTTGCCATTCAAAGTGTAGCTCAAGCCAAACTTCCTCCAGAAAATTCTCCAGGACTTTACTTTTTCATCCAGTACTGCCGTTTTCCTTTTCCCAGCCCCTCCCGTCTCATCATGCTAACACTACACTTCAGCTCTGGGTGTGTGAATTGTTCTCCAATTTAGTGTCTGTATCATGTAGTATATATGAGTGCCTGTCCTTGTATTGCCCAGCTGGGTGCCTTGGAGAAGGCAGATAGTAAATACGAATTGAACTGACTTGTAGAGCTCATGCTGCTTTGCACTTTTAGAACCGGTTTAGACCTTTGAAAGACCGTTTAAAATAGTACCTTCACTTAAAAATGGGATTTTACAATGGAAACAAAACTGACATCCTTTACTTTGCTAAATGCTGTGTTGTTTTTTTTGTTATTTTTATTTTTTTAGATTTTATTGGGGAATTGGGGGAGGGGAACAGCGCTGGGGAATCGGGGGAAGGGGAACAAACAAGTTGCTGTCGTTTTGTTCTTCAGTCTAGTGGGGGACGTTGCTTCACTGGCCCATGTTGGTATTATTATTGCGCTCTTCCCGGGTGAGGCAGATTGGTCACCAGCCTCTGGACGGCAACTCACGGCAGTTCTTGGCAGCTCACACCAGCTGCCAGCCGCTCACACTTGGCTGCCAGCCACGCATGGTAGCCCATGGCATCCCTCTGCAGCAGGGGCTGCAACCTGTGCCGTCACCGGCGACTCAAAGGCAGCCCAGCTCCAGGTTGAGCTGTTGTTCAGCATCTTAGCTGTAGAGGGCGGTGTCACTGGCCCTCATATGTGGGATCCAAACCGGGGCCCTCTGGCATCCCAAGCCAGCTCTTAACCAACGTGCCACTTGGCCGGCCCAAGAAGTAAGTACTTTTTTTAAAGTTTGAGTTTTAAGCTATCTGGTACTCTGCAGATATTGAGGTCCTGCTCTGTAAGGACTATAACATGAGATAGTAATGGGGCAAAAGTGAGTAATCTAAGCAGGAAAAGCCCTCCCTTCAATGAGATTGTATGTGAAAATGCTTGATAAAATTTTCATGGTCTTATAGATATTTGTTAATATCAAAGTGATATTTCTAAAAAAGTTATTGGTTGTAAGGAGAGCAACTGGGTAACATTTGGTATGGGAGACAAATGAACTAACTCATCCCCCTTTAGCAGTAGTAACTCCCCCATCTTGCCTGGCGCTGTAAGGTGTCAGAGTTCTTTCCTGTGTTCTCACCCCTTTGTAAAATGAGGCTCTTGCTCACTCAAGGATATATAGCTAGTATTATCTATAACTTACCGGGTGTTACCATATGATACATGTGCTAAGTGCTTTATGTACTTTATTTCATTTGATCCTCAAGCCCAAAGAAGTAGACATTCTTGTCTCCATTTAATAGAATTAGAACACGTTTAGAGAGGCTGAAACTTGTCCAAAGTCATATGATGTAAGTGAAGGTGCTACCGTGACTACCTGAAAATAGGACCTAACTGGAAAATAAGCCCTAGCATGATTTTTCAGGATGCTCGTCATATAAGCCCTATCCCAAACGTAAGCCCCAGTTAAGATCGTCAGCCAGACATGACTGTTTGAATAAACATAGATTTTTTTGTACATGAATGTAGATTGTTGGAGCAAAAATTAATATAAGACCTGGTCTTATTTTTGGGGAAACCGTAAGATTTGAACCTGACTCAGACTGCTCTGACCATTCTACTTCTGAATGTGGTATAACTAAATCTAAAACTTATTTTCTTGGGCCCGCCAAATGGCTCAGTTGGTTAAGAGTTGGCTTAAGAGTGCAAGCTCTGAGCAACAGGGACACTGGATGATTCCCACGTGGGCCAGTGACGCTGCGCCTGAGCTGAGCTGTCGCTGAGCTGCCAACAGGTGGCAGGATGGCTCAACTGGTGTAACAACAAGATTGCCTATTCGATGGTGGGCTATACCCACACGCAACTAAGACTGAACTTGGCACCTTGAGCTGAGATGCTGCTCAGTATGGCTCGGTGGATAGAGCGTGCACTCTTAACAACAAGGCTGCTGGTTCGACTCCTACATGGAATGGTGGCTACGCCCACCCGCAACTGAGATTGAACACAGCACCTTGAGTTTAGAGGCCACAAGCTGCCAACGGGTGGCCAGATGGCGACTGGCGCCCTCCACAATGAAAATTAAAGAACAAGAACCTCGCTGTTCCCTTTCCCCGGTTCCCCTCCCCCAATTCCCCAATAAAATCTTAAAAAAAAAATAAAATAAAACTTATTTTCTCAAACCTAGTCCAGTACTGTTTCACTACTCAGATACTTTAAAAATTATCACAGATGTACATTAGGCTTAAATGCCTACTTACCATCCTTCCTTTTGTAAAGAAGACTTCATGGGTTTTCCTTGCTGTGTCTGGCAAACACTGCATTGGATGTTTATATTGTCTAGTTTCACTTCCTGCTCCCTTTATCTGAAGGTTGAACAGTACATTGTATTTTCTGGAAGTCTTGCCTAAAGAGTTTAATCAACTCCAGCACTTCCTGTCACTGTCTCCGGGTTAGAGATGCTTCTGGAGCCAAAAGAAGTACATAGTTGTATCCCCCTTCTAAAAGACCTTATTTGGTCAGGCTCCAGAAACTGGGATTTTACTCTCAAGTCATACATATCTTTGCTCACAGGTCATTGCAACCCATAAATAGCGTTAAGCGAAACCACCATCTATTTCGTTCCCAATGTGTCACTTAAACTTACGCAGTTAGGGTTCTGATTACAGGCATACTTGGTTTTATTGAGTGTCACAGATGGCATTTCTTACAAATTGAAGGCAAGACCCTCCACCAGCATAAAGATTACAACTCCCTTTTTTGCAATGCTTTGGTGTGATGGTCTGGAACTGAGCCAGCAATATGTCCGAGGTCTGCCAGTACTAACATTTCACTCTCCCTGAGGATGACAGTTATATTTTACATTTTAACCTATGTTCACTAAATCATTCTGGTTTTGTTTTTTTTAACATGTTTCATAACTAAGATGTTGACAGGATAGTTGTTTTGATTTAAACTATAGAAGGAGATGAGGTTTCAGAAAGGCTAAATATACCCAGATTATCTGATTCCAAATTGTTCTCAGTTGCCTTATTATAATGAAAAATTACGTTTTTTCTTCCCATATTAGACATTGTAGAGACGTTATCTACATTGTGCTTCTCTATAGTCCCTCATTAAATCTTAATGATTTCTGAAGGATAATTATGAAGGACTTCCCTATTTTCTAACTTGAGTGGGAAATGATCTAAATAATGAAAGATTTTTCTGCTACATAAGAGCCTTCAAGGGAACCTCTTCACTCCCTTACACTTGGAATTGTTTTCTACCTGTAATTTAATTTAATTCATATATTTATTGAAAAACTAAATTGTAAGGGATCTGAACCAGCGAGCTATTAGGCATAAATAGACTACAAATCTCTTGATAATAAAGCAGTTTTAAATCTGTTAAAAGGAAGCTCAGACTGGATTTCAGAAGCAGGAAGAAATAGGGAGCAGATTTTTTTTTTTTTTTTAGTGTTAGAAATGTACCAAGTTCTGTCATCTTGGGTTTGTTTAAAATTCACTTAATTCACTTAAAGTTCAAAGCTACTCAATACTTTCAACTTCCCACCTTTATTTAATGCAGCGAAACCCATGTTCATAAACATCTGTTACTGTAGGCCACACTAAGTGGATAGAAAGCCTACTCATTTCTAGGCTCCTTCCCAGCACTTGTACTCACTCAATTTCATACTGTTGCCTGCAAGAAAAGGTTTGCCCCACTTGCCTCTGAAGAAGGTGAGTTAGGGAACTTTCTCCGACAGTTTGGAGACAGTTGGTACCATTAGTAACTACAAAAGTACAGCTGATTTCTAAAAGCAGTGTGGCTGTTAAGTAGCTTACATAAAAAAAATCAGGTTGGGTTAGGGCTCTCAAGTTCATTTTCTGAAGAAAAGCTAGTAGGCTGTATACAGGTTGTCCAAAGGTTAGGATTAGCTGGAACTTAACTCACAGAACTTGAAGGTGAGAAAGAATTTTAGAGAGAATCGAGTCTACCCCTGCCTTTTGAAAAATGAAACAAGCCCAGACAGGTTGCGTGACATACCTATCCAATTACATGGTGGCAAAGCCAACACTAAAACCTAGGTCTCCTTACTCCTGGTGCAGAGCCAGAGCCCTATTCAGGGTTTCCCAGGTCGGTTTTCTGTGCCCTGTGGGTCCTTTGTTAGCCTCTCTCTGGGTATCATTGACAACTGTGAGAGAGCAAAAGGGCAATTGCCTGTCATGTAGCTAAGTGGTGTCCATTGACATCACCGTTTGCATTTGAAAAAATTGGGCAGGGTTTCCTTTGGCACCTTTGGGCTTGGATCTGGATTCCCTAAGCATAATAGTTTTTCAAAAATAATTTTTTTTGTAAAACAGTTTTCAGACATGTAGAAAAGTTGCAAGACTAGTACAAAGAATTTCTTCTATATAGTCATCATAAAACATTTTTGAATTGAGATTTATCCTGAAATCTGAATTCATTCAATGTGGCAATTCCAGTGTGACTGTAAGAGTAAACATGGAAAATAAGTGCATTATAAGGGGAAACCAATTTTGTTAATAAATTTTTTTTTAAGAGTAAGATGTTCCAGTTTAATAAATGATAAGTAATTCAGTTTGGCTTTGACAAACCTTTTGCCTAGGAAGTTGTTCCTTAGCATTCAATACATTGCGTGTCTACTATGTGAGGCACTGAGATAAAATGGTGAGAAACACACACATAGCTTCTACTCTTGGAGCTTACAGTATAGTCATTATTTAGTGTATTTTCCCACGCAACCCAAAGTACACCAAAATGACATTTGCAGAAAACCTCAGGAAAACACAAAGAACATACAGGACCAATGCAGTGTCAAATTTATTAAATAGGAAAGATACCATAGGCCAAAATTGTATGTGGAAATCAAAGATATTTTGGTTTATGATTATTTAAAATTTTTTTACCATTATAAACTACATCACTACATATAGATTATGGGTATACACTAGTGTTGGAAAAGCATTAAAAGATAGCCTGAATAAATGTATAAAGAACTATCAAAATTCAGCAATAACAAAACAACCTAATAAAGAAATGGACAAAATATCTGAACTGACACCAAGAAGACAAAAGGGTGGCAAACAAATTCATGAAACAATGTTGCACATTAGTTGCTGGGAAATACAAAATAAAACTTTGAGTACCACTATACAATCTATTAGAATGAACAAATATTTTTTAAAGGAACAAAAATAAAAACTTGATAATACTAAGGGCAAGTAAGAATGTGGAGCAGCTTAGACCACTCATTTTTTGTGGGAATGCAATGATACAGCCACTCTGGGAAAACAGTTTAGCAGTTTCTCATGAAGTTAAACATACATTTAACTATATGACCCAGCAAACTCACCCCTAGGTGATTTTGACCTAGGAGAAATGAAAACTTATATTCACACACACATACACAAAAACCTGTATGCAAATGTTTATAGTGGCTTTATTCATAATAGCTAAAAACGAAAAAATTCAGTGTCCTCCAGATGGTGAGTTGATAGTGTAATACCATTCAGCAATGAAAAGGAATAAGCTGATACATAGTACAACATGGATGAGTTTCGAGTTCATTATGCTAAGTGAAAAGCCAGACCCAAAAGGCTACATACTGGGGCAGCTGGGTGGCTCAGTTGGTTTGAGTGCAAGCTCTGAGCAACAAGGTCGCCCGTTAAATTCCCTTGTGGGATGATGGGCTGCGCCCCATGCAACTAGATTGAAAATGGCAGCTGGATTTGGAGCTGAGCTGCACCCTCCACAACTAAGATTGAAGGACAACAACTTGACTTGGAGCTGATGGATCCTGGGAAAAAACACTGTTCCCCAATAAAGTTAAAAAAAAAAAAGGCTACATAATATGATTACATTATATGACATTATGGAAAAGATAAAACTATAGGGACAGAGGGCAGAGAGATCAATGGTTGCCAAGGCATAATAAGCAGGATTTGACCACAAAAGTGTTTTGGGGGTGATGGAATATTCTTTATTTTGATTGTAGTGATAGTTACATGCGAGTCTATATGCAAATATAAAATAAATTTAGAAGAAAATGGCCAGGATAGATACACATCAAACTCATGACAATTGTTGCCTCTGGGGAGGAGGGAGGGAAATGGGGCCAGGGTGGAAGTCAAAGGGGATTTTTGCCTCATCCTTTTAAGGGAAGTAAATATGACAACATATTGTTAATTTTATATGATGAGACCATCAGTACTTGCTTTATTGTTTTATTTCTTCATAGTTTTAATTGGTCAAAATATAAACAAGACAAAATATATTGTCCTAAAAGAAAATTTAGAAAAGATGGAAAAGTAGAAAGGGGGAAAAAATCACCAGTTGTCCTAAAACATTGGGGTGCATTTTCTTCTGTTCCTCCCTATGTTTGTTTTTACATAGTGGAAAGTGTACTGTAAGACAATAGTCTGAAGTTTTACTTAGTATATCCTAACATGTTTTCCTTGCATTTAAATGATCTTTATACACATTATTTGCAATGATGCAACATCAATTGTATGGCCTGTGTTTAAACATCTGCTCTGATTTTAGGGATGTAGGCATTTCTGTAATATCAAACTGGTATGATTTACCTCACTAGCTTGGGAGTACAAATGAGGGTATGTTTGCATGAATCCTGCGAATTATGCTGGCCCTGAGCCATTGTAATTTGATTTAACAGGAATTCTTATCTTTCCTTGGGGTTCTCCTCAACAAATGTTTCAATGTTGTTGGTGTTCATTATAGCTGGAAGTCCAGCATTACTGCTGATCACGTAATCCTGCTGGAGGCCATCATGATATGCCATATCTATATAAGGCACTGCCAAGGAGAGCCCACGGCAAAGTAACAAGGCTCAGAGTGTTGGTTCCTTTGTAGATGTGTTCAAAAACTTAGATTCACTCATCCCACTTTCCTGCAAATTATCAGATGATGAACTTCTCTGATCCAGCACTCTCCTCTTACCACCCTTTTCACACCTTATATACGCTTCAGTTTCCTTAGCTGTAAAATGGAGGTAATGACATAGCTTTAATGCATGTGGAATGCTTAGTACAGTGCCTAGCATTTGATGCATTTTTTTCCTTCTCCTTGAAATTCATCTTTGATTAATATGAAACCCTCTAAACCCTGCTATTTCTGTGCTGATTTCTCACTTAGAGTCTATCACACATCACTGAACATTTCATTATAGAATTGTGTACCCTCTTCCTTGATTATCAAACCTCCAGCCTTCCATAGCACCTCCTTTCTCCTTTGTTGCACTAGTAGTAATTGCAAGTTTGTTTTTATTTCTATGATTGTTTGATTATTATGTTACTCTCCTATTGAAGTGCTGTGTAGGCAGGGACCATGACTGTTCTCTGCAATATTCTTAACACTTAGCACAGAACCTGGCACATTGTAGGGCCTCAATAAATATTTGTAGAATGAATGAAGAAATGAGTGGTTATACTTTGTGGTTTTAATCTCCCAAAAATAATTGTCTCATTTCCCAAGTTTTCATAATTCTCTGCACATACTGTAGTTAGGTCTGACTGTTTTCCCCTCTTCACCAGTCATCTATGGCTTTCAAGAATTGATTTAGGACAAGTATATCTCAATAAAACTGGGGGAGGGTGGATAATTGATTTAGCTTTAATTATAAATGTAATAAAACTACATTCCAGAAATGGAAGTGGGCGGTGGGGCTAATAATTGCATATATTTAGATAAATGTCATCACACTGCACATACAATTTGATGGCTCTTCCCCCTTTTATTTAATTTCATATACTAAATAAGCTTTCCCTCATTTTAATGGGGTTGCCATTTTCCAATGTGGTTTGTGGAGTTTATAGCAGTCTTTCTTGTGAGGCAATTGAAGAAACTGAAAAGAGTTCGCTTAGGTGGGTGAAAATCAACCCTAAACCTTTGCGAATTTGATTGAGAACCAAGAGTGTAGCTAAAAAAAAAGAAAGCCAGTTTGTTCCCTTCTCCCTGCCACTGCTTTTAAATGTTGGGGCTGTAGTGCTAGTCCGTGGACGTAAACATTTGCCCCTCTTTGGCCTGGGCCACCAGGTGAGTTTCCAGTAAGTGGTAGGCCTGTAGGAGTTCTGGGCTTGGAGGCAGTGGGTATAAAATCAATGAGAGGCAAACTGGGTTGGGGAATCAGTGCCTATGTGGAGTCTGCCCTCTCTCCTGGGGGGCATGAGTCCTGATTTGACATCCAGGCTGGATATTTGTATGATGGGAGATAGGAAGAGAAAAATTTGTCTTTATTCAAAGTCCACCTCAGATATAACTCCTCCTCCTAGGAAGACAGCTGATTCTTTTCAGGTCCAGCCAGTTACCTTCCACCTGCTCTTTTACAATGAATATCACACTACTATAACATGTCCTGTATGCTTGCCCAGTAGCCCAAGAGCATTTTGAGGGCAGAGATAGTACATTTAACTCATTTTATAATAACTATTGCTATTTGTTGAGTGCTTACTATGTGCTAGGCATTGAACACTTTTCCATGTAATCCACACTTACATGATATAAGGTACTCTTAAAAATTCCAGTTTCAAAGGTGGGCAATTAAAAGCTCAGAGAATTTAAAGTTTTGCTCAACATCACATATCTAAAGATAAACCTGGAATGAGAACTTTGCACCGATGTAGGTGTGAATTTCGGAGGGCACACAGACTACAGTGTGAAAAGTAATTTATTTCCTTTTCAGTTTCCTTTAACTTTTCTGATTATGTATGTCCAGGACAAAGTTGGTTTGACAACTAACATTTGGCATCTAACATCTAATACTTGGCTAACCCTTTTGAACCAAGAGTAGACTCAGAGTCTTTAACAGACAATAGATAAAATTTAATAATTGTTTCATTTTCTTTGAATTTAGTTCCACTCCTCTATGGCAAAGGATAATGAATTTCCATTGATGGTAGTGATACAAAATTTCTTCCCAAACTTGTTTAATCGCTTGTGTAAGCATAGAATATCTTTGAAAGGAAGTACAAAAAAGCTGGTGATCCCTGTCTCCAGAGACTTTTTCAGGGTGGCTAGGGAAACTGGGATCAGAGGGAAATTTATACTTTATTGTACTCTTCTGCACAAAATTTGAATTTTGTGACCCAAAACGAGACAAAACAAACTTGACTAAGACAATTATTACATAAATAATAGTGCAGATAGTAGGGAAAATCATGCAAAAAAACATGAAGGTCTTAAGGGAATGAATGAAGCTACGGAAACGCTGTGTCACAAACAGAAGGGGAGACAGAGGAGTGATACCGTCCTCCGCAGGAGTACTTGGCCCAACAAGAGCTAATGTGGCCCTTACTGGCTTGAGAAGCAGCGGAGTTTATAACATAAAGGGGAAAAAAAAGAAAAGAAACTTACAGGAGGGGAAAAACCCAATTTCTAAGATAAGCCGGGCACTGGGTAGCCTAGCTCCCACCCACCGCCTCAGTGAGGCTCGGCCCCTGCAGCCAGATGTTCCATCCGCGCGTGCGCACAGCCTCAAGCCGGCCTCTTGGAGGGGCCCGAGAGCGCGCGAAAACGGCCCGTAAGCCTGTCCGGGAGCGCGCACGCACGCACGCCGCGCTCCGCCCTGTGCGGCCCTAGAATCCCGAGGCGTTGAGCCTTGGGTTGTCTAGGCTCTGTGAGGTAATGCCCAGGAAGGCGGGGAACGTGGAGGAAGCCGAGGCGGGCGCGGAAGAGGTGGGTGCTGAGGAGTACGGCCCCGAAGAGTACGGCCGGGAGGAGGAGGCTGCAGAGGAGTCCGGCCCTGAAGAGTCTGACCCGGAGGAGCCGGGCCCCAAGGAGGAGATGGAGGCCGGGCGGCCCCTGCCGGTGCTGCGCTCAGTGAACTCGCGCGAGCCGTCCCAGGTCATCTTCTGCAACCGCAGCCCCCGCGTCGTGCTGCCCGTGTGGCTCAACTTCGACGGCGAGCCGCAGCCCTACCCCACGCTGCCGCCCGGCACTGGCCGCCGCATCCACAGCTACCGAGGTAGGCAGGCCGCGGTCTCCCTGTGGCGGCCCGGTGGCGCCGCCCCTTTGGTCCCCCCCGCGCTTGAGCGCCTGTCCGCCGGTGCTGAGCTGTGCCTAGCGCGCTGCCCAGCGATCTAGGCCCAATAGCAACAGCAACCGTGGCGCAAACTCACCAAATCCCCTCCACCATCTGGGGAGGCAGGTGCTGTTGTCGTTATTATTCCCATTTAAGCATGAGAAATTGAGGCCCCCGAGAGGTAGTGACGGATCCAAACGGACGCTGTTAGTAAGTGGCAGAGCATTCTTTTTTATAAGATTGAATAATTTTGCTTTTGATGGTGGCTTTCCCCCACCACCTCTTCCACGTGAGGTTACCCCTAAAAGAAGTACTCCATCCCTAAATTGCCCATTTGTTCAGTCCGTGAGTGGGAGAATATCACACTCTCCCATGTCCCCAGTGGGCCAGGTCCACGTAGGGAGAACACAGTCCGGTGGGGAGACAGGCGAATGCATAACCAGATGAGAACAAGCCAGTGTCAAAATTGCTGGGACAGAAACGGAGCACAGCGGGCTGTGTGTGTGTGTGTTCACGTGTGGTTCAACCAGGGAGAGCGTCCCAGAGAAGAAAGGAGTCTCCTGTAGGGTTGACGGGGAGCTAACCAACTCAAGACAAGAGCTCTAGGCAGTGGGAACCACATGGGCTAACACCTGGAGCTGTAGAGGTAGGAGCAGGTGTGGAATAATGGGAGAGGAAGCTGTAAAGGTGATTTTCACACCGAGGAAAGTGGGAGCCATTGAAAATTTTCTAACGGGGTCCTCTGCGCTGCCTACGGAGGTGGCGTTCATCTTTTACTTGGTATCATGGCCGCCCTCAGACCACTCGTGAAGCCCAAGATCGTCAAAAAGAGGACCAAGAAGTTTATCCGGCACCAGTCAGACGGATATGTCAAAATTAAGTGTAACTGGCGGAAACCCAGAGGCACTGACAATAGGGTGCGCAGAAGATTCAAGGGCTAGATCTTGATGTCCAACATTGGTTATGGGAGTAACAAGAAAACAAAGCACATGCTGCCCAGTGGCTTTCGGAAGTTCCTGGTCCACGATGTCAAGGAGCTTGAAGTGCTGCTGATGTGCAGCAAATCTTACTGTGCTGAGATTGCTCACAACGTCTCCTCCAAGAACCGCAAAGGCATTGTGGAAAGAGCAGCCCAGCTGGCCGTCAGAGTCACCAATCCCAATGCCAGGCTGCGCAGTGAAGAAAATGAATAGACAGCTTGTGTGCAAATTGTGTTTTAATAAAACCATAAAATTCTTCCAAAAAAAAAATTTCTAACGGGGATTTACATTCTGAAAAGGTCACCCAGGGATCAACATTTCTCTAGTCTCCTACTTTATCTAAAAAATTGTGTGAATTTTGTGTTCTCCAAAATTCATCTGTGCCTGATTTAATGTAAAATTTCTCTTAAAAATTACCATGTGGCTTTTTGTTCGGGTCTGTGGTGCCGGCAGGATGGGCAAGTGTCGCGGTCTTCATACTGCCAGGAAGCTCTGGAGTCACTGACGAGATCAGAAGTGGCATGATACACAGTAGAAGAGGGCTGGCTGAGTGGCTCAGTTGGTTAAGAGTTAACTTAAGAGCCGGAGCTCTGAGCAACAGGGCCGCCGGTTTGATTCTCACATGGGACAGTGATGCTGCGCCCAAGCTAAGCTGCCAACAGATGGCAGGATGGCTCAGCTGGGTGAGAGCACGTGCTCCTAACAAGAAGACTGCCTGTTCGATGGTGGGCTACGCCCGACTGCAACTAAGACTGAACTTGGCACCTTGAGCTGAGCTGCCACCTGGATGGCTCAGTGGATAGAGCATGCACTCTTAACAACAAGGCTGCCGGTTCAACTCCCGCATGGGATGGTGCAACTAAGATTGAACACAGCACCTTGAGCTTAGAGGCCACGAGCTGCCAGATGGCAACTGGCGCCCTCCACAACTAAGATTGAAGAACAACAACTTGGCTGGTCCCCCTCCCACAATTCCCCAATTAAAAAAACCCCCCCAAAAAACAAAGAAGAAAGCCCATTTGAGCCCTGAAGGGCCAACCCTTTTGGAAGCTCTTCCCATGCAAAGGGAATTGTGCTGGAAAAAGTAGTGGTTGAAGCCAAACAGCCAAATTCTGCCATCAGGAAGTGGGTCAGGGTCCAGCTGAACAAGAATGGCAAGAAAAATCACAGCCTTTGTACCCAATGATGGTTGGTTGAATTTTATTGAGGAAAATGATGAAGTTCTGGCTGCTGGATTTGGTTTCAAAGGTCATGCTGTTGGTGACATTTGTGGAGTTTGCTTTAAGGTTGTCAAAGTAGCAATGTCTCTTTTGGCCTTATACAAAGGCAACAAGGAAAGACCGAGATCATAAGTTTTGTTTTTGTTTTTTTTTAATTGAGGAACAGTGTATTTTTCCAGGACCCATCAGCTCCAAGTCAAGGAGTTGTTTCAGTCTAGTTGTGGAGGGCACAACTCAGTGGCCCATGTGGGGATTGAAGTGGCAACCTTGGTGTTATAAGCACTGCGCTCTAACCACCTGAGCTAACCAGCCACCCTGAGATCATAAGTTTTCATGGTGAAAACACAGTAGTAATAAATTTTCATATGCCAAAAAAAAAACACCCCATGTGTACTGTTCCTTAAATATACACTTAAAATGGTTTAAATGGTCAATTTATGTTATTCATATTTTCCTACAATAAAAAAATTACCCATTTGGGAGAACCTTTCTATGTACTAGATGGGATGCTTCTTCATTCATGAATCATTCATTAAAGCCAATTAAATCTTTAAATTTATTCCATCGAATTTTTGATCTATAACACATGCAACAGCTTTGTTTCTTTTACTAAACTTTTAAGAAACCAGCTTTAAAATCTCCATATATTTTTATTTTCTATTTCTTCTCTAATCTCTATTTTTTCTTTATTCTACTTCTCCCAGATTAATTCTGTTGTTCTTTACCTAGTTCCTAGAGATGAATGTTTAAATAACTTTTTCCCCATTAAAAAATAAGTAAATAAATGTTTAACATGATAACATTCAGTTATTACAGATTTAGATACATTCCATAAGTTATGAAATGCAAAAAAGAAAAAAAATTTACCCATTTACATTTTTTTTTTAAATTGGCGAATTGGGGGATGGGAACAGCGCTGGGGAATTGGGGGAAGGGGAACAGACAAGTTGCTGTCCTTTTTGTCCTTTTGTGTAGTTGTGGAGGACGTCGCTTTACTGGCCCAAGTTGGCACCATCATTGCGCTCTTCCCAGGCAAGGCAGATCAGTCACCGGCTTCTGGAC
>NW_017731502.1:1448439-1477179 GCF_001890085.2 Hipposideros armiger | reverse complement strand
CCCCCCTGTGGGATCCGAACCGGGGCCCTCTGGCGTCCCAAGCCAGCTCTTAACCATCGCACCACTCGGCTGGCCCCCATTTACATTTCTTAAATTTCCCTACTAAATCTTCAAGTAAGTTTATGCCACAGGAACACATGCTGTATTTATTCTGAGACACCTCTTCTCTCCTTCAACATCTTAGGCCTGGGGGTTTGCCTCCTTCCTCCCTCTTCCTTTTTTTTAAATTTTATTATATGATGTATTTGTTTCTTAAATTTGGGTTTAATTTACATGCAGTATAATGCACAGATCTTAGGGTTTTGACAAATGCAACAACGCCTAGATCATTTAATAGATTCAAACATTTCTATCACCCCAGAAAGGTTCCTCCTGCCCTTTTCTATTCAGTCCCCTCCCTCCTAGAGGCAGCCGCTCTTCTGATTTTTCACATCATAGATTAGTTTCCTCTGTTCCTGTAGAATGTACCCTTTCTGTCTGGCTTCTTTCTCAATATGATGTTTTTGCACCTTCTTGTTTTTGAGAAGCTCAGATTTAAGGAGTTGGTGACCTTCTCTCTTCTTTTAGTTTGCAGTGTTTGGTGTGATTTGCAATTCATCTACTTTGCTTTTCCTCCATGGTAGTAGAAATGGGTGGGATTTGAGCCTCAAGCACATGCTCTTCTGCTTACTGGCCCTGTTGTCTTAAGCACGTCACTTGGCTTTTTCAGATCTATTCTGTCATCTGTAAATGGGTCTTTTGTGAGGATTGAATAAGATAATATTACTGAAAGGGCTTTGTATGATATTTAAGCAGAATCACAAATATTTTAATATCAGTCCAGGGAGATGAAGGAAATAGGTGCGTGGCTACTTAACAGCCTCTGCTTGTCTTAACAGGTCACCTTTGGCTCTTCCGAGATGCAGGGACATACGATGGGCTTCTGGTTAACCAAACTGAACTGTTTGTGCCATCTCTCAATGTTGATGGACAGCCTATTTTTGCCAACATCACACTGCCAGGTACTGATGTTCCATCCTTTTAAAAAGATAAGGCTGTTGTACTAAGTAGAAGATAGGCCACTTGTGGGATTCAAGCCCTTGCTGATTTTTGCCAGATGCTCGACAAGGTATTAAAGCTTTCTGTTCTTATTCTCCACCGTAAATAAAATGGAAGTAATGTATTTGTAGGTCCTGTATTCAGCAAAGATGTCATAGTGTCTCAAAAGCTCTTTGGGCTTGTCAGAGGTGGGCTAAATTAAAATTGTAATTTAATTCTACTCTGATTGTAGAATTATGAATGCCTTTTGTTTCTCTGGCCTTAGAGCAGAATTCTGCCCTGGAGTCTCAGGGGAAGAACAAAATATAGAGAATGAGATATCATGGCTTATTTATATGACTTTTAGTATTATATTTTAAAATGTTATTTAACCCAGTGAAGCTCACAATGCCAATCAGGGCTTAAAAAAGAAAAATCACTGAATTGAACATTAACCTCATAATTTACCACTTGTTTAAAACTCAAGTCATCTTATTAGGTTGAACCCTAAGAAACTGATGTTCTTGTGGGTTAAAAAAAACCCACCCAAATACCTGCAGCTTTATAAGGTTTAAACTAATATGGGTATATAGACCCTGTTTTAAAGAAGTGGGTAGACAAAAATGATCATTGATAAGTTAGATGGAATAAATTTTGCCTCATGGGATACCCTTAAGGAATAAGCTCCCCAGTGAGTATAAAATTGGATTTAAGGTCCCCCAAAATCCAACTATACACTCTTTTGGTTATCTATTGCTGTGTGACAACTACTCCAAAACTAACAACAGTTTGATTTGTTCATGATTCTGCAGCCTGGGCTCAGCACAGCTAGGTGGTTATTCTGCTCACTGGTGGTTGTCGGTGTGGCTGCCTTCTGCTGGCAGGTTGGCTGAGGGCTCTCCCATGTAGCCTCAGTGCCTGTTCCTCTTTGTGTGGTCTCTCCTGCAGGGTAGCTCAGGGCTTCTGAGAGAGTAAAAGCGGAAGTTGCCAGGCTTTCTTACGGCTTAAGCCCAGAATTGCCACAGTGTCACTTCACCTACATTCAGTTATTAAATTAAAGCACATCACAGGCCCAGCCCACTTTCAAGGGGAAGTTACTACACAAGATCATAAATATCATGAGATGTCCACTGGGGACATCAAGTCACACTCTGCCACAACACATGTACTCACTTTTTTTTGCCCAAAGTAAGGTCCATCTGTAGTAAATGTAATTGCCATAGTTGGCAAAACCTCTTGCTCATTCCTTGTCCCAAGTCCTTCCTGAGTCTGCTGCTGAGGATTTTGGTTTTCTGCCCTTGTACAGTGTACACCCTGAAAGAGCGATGCCTTCAGGTTGTCCGAAGCCTAGTTAAGCCAGAGAATTACAGGAGACTGGACATCGTGAGATCACTCTATGAAGATCTGGAAGACCACCCGAATGTGAGGAAAGACCTGGAGCGGCTGACACAGGAGCATATTGAAAATCAACGGATGGAAGAGGAGACTGAAGATTTTAATTGAAATTTGTACTCCTGAGTCTCAGCTTTTGATGAAACTGACTAGTCTTGATCTAGATATAGAGACTGGTTACTTATTTTCAGTTTCAAAGTGTCTCATTCTTGGAGTAAAAAATGTTCCATTGCTTAAAAGAAAGTTAACTGACTTCACTAGGTATTGTGATGTTTAGGGGCAAGTATCACAAAATGTAATTTAATACCTGCCCTTTTTAGAAGTATTTATCAAGGGAAAGTGGTTGCATTTTTGCCTCTTAGTAAATCAGGAAAATTTCCAAGGACTTTTGTGTAAGTACAATAATTCAATGAGAATTGTAGCATATTCTTTGATTGTAAGAAAGCAGTGGTATCTGCTTTAAATTGCTGTATTGTGGTTGGTGATGTGTCCACCTCCCACTTTGAGAAGACCAAGAGTCCTTGAAGCAGGGAAAAATCTGTTTCCTCTTTGAGACCCCAGTGCCTCGCACATTATGAGCCTTCATCAGTGTTTGTTGAATGAACAAATCAATGGATACTTTGGTAGAAAATGTTTGCTCTTTTTTGGGGGGGAGGGGGTCAGTGGGGACCTTAAAGTGTGTACAGTAAATGTTTTAAAGGGAATCATTTTTATGGAAAGCACTTTTTATAATTTTCTAAATTTTGCGCTTTTTTCTGTTCACTGTTGTTACAGTGCTGTTTTATTTCTGTTTATAAACCAGGATTACCTTTCTAAAGTTACTGTGATAATAGCTTTTTTGAAACTTGACATGTGCACAGAAAACAGGAGAAAATAGCTGTCCTCTTGTTTAATTCTAATATTAAGGAGCTACTACTGTGCTGTATATAGGTTTTTGCCAAGTATGGGTTATTTGTTTCTTTTTGTAAATGTATGACATTTCTGTTTGGTTCAGCATTTTCCATCAGGCAGGATCTGGTGAAACTCTGCGCCTGCCTGGAGGAGAGGCCTAAGCCCTCTAACCTCTGGGAAGTTACTCCTCACACACAGCGGAATACTTTTATCAGGCTTCCTTTTTTTGTAACTAATAATTTTAAAAATCCAGTAGAGAAAATTTCAGAAAAGACAGAAAAGTAAAAGAAAGAAAATGATCACTGTTGATACACTACTTAAATACAACCACTAACTTAACATTTTGTACTTTTGACCCTTTTTAGGGCAACTTTTGGTTTGTTTTTACATAGTTGAGATCATATTATACATACAGTTTTGTATTCTTTCTCATTTAACTTTATAACTTAATATTTTTCCATGGTATTGTAAGCTCTTCATAGACATTAGTACAGGCTTCCTTTTATAAATGTTAGGGTATTTCTTGACATCTTTAGTTCCTTATGCTAACCTTTGAGCAGAAATTCCTGGGCTGGCCGAGTGGCTCAGCTGGTTAAGAACTCACTTGGGAGCGCCAGCTCTGAGCAGCAGGACTGTGGTTCGGATCCCACATTGAGGGCCAGTGACGCTGCGCCCTCTACAGCTAAGATGATGAACAACAGCTCAACCTGGACCTGGAGCTGGGCTGCTGTGAGTCACCAGCAATGGTGTAGGCTGCAGTGGGGTTGCAGTGGGCTGCCGTGAGCTATGTGAGTGGCTGGCAGCCAGTGTGAGCGGCCGACCAATGACTGGCAACTGATTGCCTCACCCAGGAAGAGTGCAATGATAATACCAACATGGGCCAATGAAGCGGTGTCCTCCACAACTAGACTGAAGGACAAAACAGCAATTTGTCTACCTGTCTGTTCCAAATTTCCCTCCCCAAATTTCCCAATTAAAAAAAAAAATTCCTGTGCTCTGAAATCACAGTGAATTGAAACAAATGCCCTATAGTTTTCCCACTATACTTTTAAGTTTCACTCAATCTTATTCCCCTTTTCCAACATTCTGCAAATAAGTTGGATTTTTTTTAAGCATGTTGTAGTAATCAATCATTCAGTGATGCACCTCTAACTATCTAATTTTTTTTATGTTGAATTGTTGAGTACAGAAGGCAGCTGTTCAAAGGTGCGATAGGATGGGGATTTAAGGAAGTCTGCTGGTGCTGGATTAGTTCAACATTGGTTTTATTTTTTTAATTCTGTCTGTGTCAAAATGAGATTTCATGTTCCTCTTGTTAAAATATGCAGTTTGAGTACTGTGTTTTGTGTTGTCTAAGAAAGATTGAAGACTTGTAGCATGAATAATGTTTTTCATTTGAAGTCTTATGAATGTATTAAATGTATGCTCATAGGAGACTGTGGTGTTTCCTATTTTGAGTTAAAAAAAAAAGCTGTTCTTTAATACATTAAAGGGTGCTGAGTAAAGGAAATAGGTAGGGTGTGTGTAGTGTTATTTTAACCAAGCTCTTCTCTCTTGGAGAGTTGTGAAAGCTGTGTTTGTTTAAAGGCTTAAGGTGGGGAGACAGCAGGGTAGCAGACACAACCAACTAGCTTCATTCTCAGTCCTCTTTCCAACCCTGGATTTTTAAAGAAAACATTGTTTCTTTTAGCTTTATTTTTCTCCTAAATGAAATATCACTAAAAAATTTAAGCACTACAGAAAAGTATTAAGAAGAAATGTATTCACATTGGGAACAAAGTTTTTTTGTTTTTGTTTTTTCATGAAAACAGAACTAAACAGACATCTCACTGAAGAAGATACACAGAGGGCAACTAAAGCATATGAAAAAATGCCTCACATCATACGTTATTAGGGAAATGAAAATTAAAAGAACAATGAAATACCACAAGGCACCTAGTAGGAAAGCCAAAATCTGGAATACTGCGCACCAAATGCTGACAATGCAGAGCAACAGGCACTCCCATTCCCTGCTGGTGAGAATGCAAATGGCACAGCCACTTTGGAAGGCAGTTTGGCAGCTTCTTACTAAACATACTCTTAACAGGATCCACCAATTGTGTTCCTTGGTATTTACTCGAAGGAGTTGAAAAATGTCTAAAACTGCACATGGATATTCATAACAGCTTTATTCATAACTGCCAAAACTTGGAAGCAGCTAAGATGTCCTTCAGCAGGTGAATGGATAAACTGTGGTACATCCAATGGAATATAACAGCACTAAAGAGAAATGAGGTGTCAACCATGAAAAGACGAAATTCAGATGCATATTACTAAGTGAAAGAAGGCAATCTGAAAGGTCATGTACTATACGATTCCAACTATGTATACAACATTCTGGAAAAGGCAAAATTATGGAGTAAAAAGATCAGTGGTTGCTAGGGTTTCGAGGGAGAGAGGGATGAATAGAACAGGATTATTTAGAGCAGTGAAATTATTCTGTGATGTAGTATATACTACACTAATTACTATACTATACTATACTATACTATACTATACTATACGTGACATACATTTGTCCAAACCCATAGGATGTACAACACCAAGAGTGAACCCTAAGGTAAACTATGGACTTTGGGTGGCTGTGAAGTGTCAATGTAGGTTCATCAATTATAACAAATGCACCACTCTGGTGGGGATGTTAATAATAGGGAAGACTGCCCATGGGGGCAGGAGGTATATGGGGAATCCCTGTACCTTCCTCTCAGGCTGTGAACCTACAACTCTAACAACAACAAAAAAATCTATTAAAAAAAGAACCAAAAAAGTCAAATGAGTAATATTTCACCAGTGCTTATGTTGAGAAGGTGGTAAAAGGACAGGATACTAGGCTAGAAATCAGTGCCCTAAGGACATGAAATAGGTCTCAGTGTTTTGCACTTTTGACATAGGAACACCAATGTGAGCTTTTCAGATACTTTTGTGCTAGATTTCTCTGTGTTAGCATTCTTAGCACCTTAGTCCCACTCTGTGCTAGTCACGGGGTTGCCTGATATCCCTTCAGTAATTCCCCTTTCTGTTGGAACATCTAAACTCTGCCCAACAAAATATTTTCCTGGGGGCTCCCTCCCTTCACCACACATAGCCAGCAATCCATTGGTAGAGCACAGAAAAATGAGATATGTTTGTGATGGTAATCAAGAGGATTGGGCAATAGCACTGGGTATATAACAGAAAAATCCACGAAACTGGTTTCAGAATTTGGAACATGAAACCTCAGAACATTATCTGTCAGCTTAACATACAAACAAATAGCAATATGCTCTCTCCCTAGTCTTTAGGTAGAAAACACGAAAGATTGTTTTGTTCCGGTTGGGAGAAGTTAAGAGTCCTAGAGAACTGAGGCTGTCCCCACAGATGTTAAGAGAGCTAAGACTACTGGAAGACCCAAAGGATGAGACTATGGGAAGATGTTTATTCTCTCTCTCTCTCTCTCCTCCCCCACCCCGAGATAACAGAAAAAATATATAGTATTGGTCTCTGCCCTGGTTCCTGGCACAGGACTTCTAGAACCCTTGCAAATTCCTAAGTGATAAGAGCACTAGGAGCATCTTTTGTTCTAGTGAGGGCACTCAGGGTGGCTCCTGGATGGGGGCTGGTCATCTGAAAGACCAAGCCATGATTGGAAGCTTGGAATTTTTAGCTCCACCCCATCCCCCTACTTGTCCATAGAGGGGACAGGCCAGATATGGATTAATAATTGATTATGCCTCCATGAGGAAGCCTCCCCAAAAACCCTAATAGCACAGGGTTCAGAGAGCTTCCAGGTGGGTGAACATATCCACACCAGGAGGTTGACACACCCCACCTCCAAAGTGTGCTGGGGACCATCACAGACCTTGCTCTATGTATCTCTTCATCTGGCTGTTTATCTCCATCCTTTATCATATCCTTTTAAAAGCTGGTAAATGTGTTTCCCTGAGTTCTGTGAGGTACTCTTAGCAAATTAACTAAACCTGAGGAGGAGGTCATGGGAACCTTTGATTTGTAGCCAAGTAGGACAAATTGTGGGTAACCTGAGAAACCTACTACTTGCGATTGGGCCTGAAGTGGGGTGGGAACAATCTTGTAGGGGATCTCCTAACCTGTGGGATCTGACGCAACCTCCAGGTCAACAGTGTCAGAACTGAGTTAAATTGTAGGACATCCAGCTGGTGTCAGAGAATGGTGCGTTGTGGGGGAAAAAAAACCATGCATTTTGCATTTGGTGACCAGAAGTGTCATAAGTGTTCTGTGTAAAAGTAAAGGAGTGTCGGGCGTCCAAGACAGACTGCCCCAAAACATCCCACAACGGCATATTGATTACATTGAATTAAAGTTACTTGACCAGCAGCTGGTGCCAAAAGGGCACTTTGACCCTTCCTTATCTTCTTGAATGCAGGAAATAAATCTCTGCTGTGAAAGGTGTCCTCGCCACACCTGGAAGACATCCTTATCACTAGGATTAACTCAGAGCCTAAAAGTCTTGTCTAATAAACCTTATTGCCTTTTTTCTAACTTACTACTTTGTTTAAATTCCTCATTAATAAATACCCAAACCTTGTTAGATTCCTTTCTAATGAGCACTAACTTTTTTGTTCTGTCAATTTCTCACACATTTATGGTTTCATTGTCTAAATAATGTAAAAAGTACCCAGTTCGATCATTTCTTTAAACTTCATTTTATGAACTGAGAATCATTTTGTGATTCTCATGTGTGCACATATTAAATTGATTTTTCTTCTGTTAATGTAGTCTTACATCAAATTTTTTTTTTTTTTAGCTGAGCCATCCTGCCACCTGTTGGCAGCTCAGCGGCTGCTCAGCTCGGGCCGGGACTCGAACCGCTGTTGCTCAGAGCTCAAACTCTTGAGCGAGCTCTTAACCAACTGAGCCACTCGGCCGGCCCCTTACATCAAATTTTATTATTTTATTACTAGTCATAAGAAGTAAAGAAGGCTAGAGTGGCAGGAATCCTTACCCCGCTCCGATAGGAGAAATACACAGAAGAGAGAACTGGATTTTGTCCTTCACAGGAGAAGGAAAGACTAGGGTGGGTTTTTTTCTTAATTCACTCCCTCTTTTTTGGACAATGATCATGCATTATTAGAAAAACCAATAAACCTTATTTTTATTAGAAAATTAAAAATATGTGCAAAGTCCATAGAGAAGTTTTATTATTGTTATTCCCTCTTCATCACTCTTTCTTCAAAACCCAACTTCCTGATGTTTCACTGGTTCTCCCTGGTTCTCTCTGCACTGGTTCTCCCTGCACATAATTAGTATTACCTGAAAGCTTTTTCTTTTTTCTTTTTTTTTTTAAAGATTTTATTGGGGAATCGGGGGAAGGGGAACAGACAAGTTGCTGTTGTTTTGTTCTCCACTCTAGTTGTGGAGGATGTGGCTTCACTGGCCCAAGCTGGCACCATCATTGCGCTCTTCCCGGGTGAGGCAGATCAGTTGCTAGCTTTTGGACGGCCGCTCACGGCGGCTGCTGGCCACTCACGCTGGCTGCTGGCCACACATGGTAGCTTATGGCAGCCCACTGCAGCAGGGGACTGCAGCCCACACTGTCGCTGGCGACTCACGGCAGCCCAGCTTCAGGTTGAGCTGTTGTTCAGCATCTTAGCTGTAGAGGGCAGTGTCACTGGCCCTCATATGTGCGATCTGAACCGGGCCCCTCTGGCATCCCAATCCAGTTCTTAACCAACGTGCCACTTGGCCAGCCTCTTTTTTCTTTTTTAATTAATTTAATGTATTTTTTATTTTATTTTATTGAGGAATTGGGGGGAGGGAACAGCTTTGGGAAATTGGGGAAGGGGAATAGACAAGTTGCTGTCCTTTTGTTCTTCAGTCTGGTGATGGAGGACGTTGCTTCACTGACCCATGTTGGTATTGTGATTACTGTGCTCTTCCCGGCTGAGGCCGCTTACATTGGCTCACAGCAGCTCACGCTGGCAGCCGGCCACTCATGGTAGCTTAAGGCAGCCCACTGCAGCCCCACTGTAGCTTGTGTCGTCGCCGGCCACTCATGGCAGCCCAGCTCCAGATTGAGCTGTTGTTCACCATCTTAGCTGTAGAGGGCGCAGCATCACTGCCCTTATGTGGGATCTGAACCAGGGCCCTGCTGCTCAGAGCTTGTGCTCCCAAGCCAACTCTTAACTGATGAACCACTTGACCGGCCTTTAATTATTATTATTATTGTTATTATTATTATTATGTTTTAAAGATTTTATTGGGGAATTGGGAGAGGGGAACAGCATTGGGGAATTGGGGAAGGGGAACAGACAAATTGCTGTCCTTTTGTTGTTCAGTCTAGTTGTGGAGGACATCGCTTTACTGGCCCATGTTGGTATTATGATCATTGTGCTCTTTCTGGCTGAGGCAGTTGGTTGCTGGCCATTGGACGGCTGCTCACAGAGGCTCACGGCAGCTCTCGCCGGCTGCCGGCCACTCACACTGGCTGCTGGCTGTTCACGCTGGCTGCTGGCCAATCACGGTAGCTCACGGCAGCCCACTGCAGCTCACTGTAGCCTATGCCGTTGCCAGCCACTCATGGCAGCCCAACTCCAGGTTGAGCTGTTGTCCACCATCTTAGCTGTAGAGGGTGCAACTTCACTGGCCCATGTGGGAACCGAACCGGCAGCCCTGCTGCTTAGAACTCGCGCTCCCAAGCCAACTCTTAACCAATTGAACCACTCGGCTGGCCCTGGCCTTTAATTTTTATAGGAGTTTATTTGAGTCAAACTTATGACACATGCCAGGGAAAAAGATCTCAAATGCTCCCCCTGGAAGCTGTTTAAAATGCCAGTGTCTGAGCCCCACCCCAGAACAACTGAGTCTGGATCTTTGGAGGTAGGGCTGGGCATGTATAGTTTTTAAAATCTCCCCAGATAATTCTAATGTGCAGTGGGGATTGCAATCCACTGATTGTCATTTCAAGGGAATTAATTATGTAACTAATTACATTTAGTCTCAATAATTGTTCCTAACTGATCTTGCGTGGTAGGGAGGGTGTTGGCCATGGAAATAGCTAATTAGGGGAAGAAATGAACTGTGCAGGATCATAGGAAAATTTTTGTTGTGAAGCAGCATAATAGAGCAGAAAGAATACTTCCTTTGGAGTCAGATTTGGGTTGAATCCTGTCATTTGGCCAATTTGGCTTGGCCAAGTTATAATTGATTTGAGCCTTAGTTTCCTCATCTGTAGAATGGGAACGATAAACTTACATTGTAGGGTAGTTGTGTTGTGGGGGCCCCAGATGATGTATGCTAAATGTCTGGTACTTGGTAGTGAGTGGCAACTCTATTAATTAGTAATAGCAAAGACCTTACTTTGAAGAACTTATCCTATAGGATGGGGACCAAGATGTGCCCCTGAACTATTCAAGCCTCTCTGGAGGAGAAAATCCTAGGACTCAGATCCCCAGTCTTGAGGATGGGGAGAGAAGGAAACTTACCAAGAGCCCAAGGAGGTAGCAGAGAGAGGCGATGCCAGGGCTTGTCTGTCCGTGACTGACCAAGGTTGAACGTGAACCTTCTGTGGTCTTAAAGCCTCATTAAGCAGAAGAGGCCCTGTGGCACTAAGAGATGAGTGCTACAAAGACACACGCTCTGTGCTTGCAGAAGAGAGGGAGAAGCAGGTGGAGGACTCTGCAAATAGAGAAAAAGAGGAAAGGAAGAGGACCCTTATTCTTGTTTGCCCTGGGATGTACGTGCTTTCCCACTCAGACCATCACTGGAGCTTCTCCACCTAAAATTCCAACTTCCACCACTGCTGAAATACGGGACTTCCCCTGAAAAGAAGTCTCAGAACACTGAAACATGCCGCACTTCCAACATTAAGGAGGTGGACTCGCATAAAAGCAATCCTTTACTGGGCTACATAGTTTACAGTTTATCCCAAGCATTTTGGGGTCCATTCAAGCTTCATAGAAATCCTTCAAAGTGGTTGGGGCAGGATACCTAATTTACAAAAAAAATGAATACAAATTTATCTTGTTCAAGAATAAAGAGCCAACCCATAGCTTCAAATTTTCTCTTTTTTACTTACTGGTTTTTTTAGAATGGTGTAAAGATGAAAACCACAGAGAAATGGCAACCTCAAATTTGGCTCTTTCAGTGTTAAGTATTTATAAACTTCATATATGGGATCACTGTAAGTCATTATGCAATAAGATGAGAAGAGGTTGAGTATTTCTGTACTGTTATTTCATCATGTTATAAAAACATGTCTAAGAACTTGCACTGAAAAAAAAAAGAATAAAGAGCCAGACAGATAAAGAGCTGAACTTGGACTCATAGCCTGATAGGATTCTAAGGCCAGTGGGTGCTCTTTTCTTTTTTAAATCAGTTTGATGTCCTTTACTCAAGGGAAAACTATCTATGTATTGGAGGAGTACAGCACCTCATCAGCAGTGGAACACTCTCCCCTGTGCACTTTTCAATATTTTCAATGGCAGCTACCATTTTCCAAGCACATTCTCTGTGCAAGAAAGACCCTGGAGTAGGTGTTCTATATGTGCTGTATAAATCGATGTAATCCATTTCCCCCACTCACAACTCTAAGCAGTAGGAATGACTAGTCCCATTTTACAGGTGTGTAAAGCAAGGCTTGGGAAGTGAAATGGGTTCTGCAGGGTCACAAAGCCTGTTTTTGGCACAACTGGGACTTGGCCCCAGGATTTCTCATTTTCATTTCAGTTTCCTTCTTCAGCAGCCATACTCCATAGCTTATGTTTACAGCCACAAAGTGGTACTCTAGTTACTTATCTGGCCTCGATTATGTTGCCTAACCTCTTGGAACTTATTTACTTCTGTGTAAAAATGGGATAATAATATCTATAGCATAGGCTTATGAGAATTGCATAAAATGATTTATGCAAAGCACACTGTAGATGTAGATAAATAGTAATTATAATAAAGAGGCAGTTTGTAGCCAGCGGTCGGACTGCTAGAGTTCAAATCTCAGCTCAGCCACTTTGTACCTGTATGAGTTTAAGCAAGTTATTTAACCTCTCCATGCCTCAATTTCCTCATCTGTAGATGGGGGAAATAACCACACCTGCTGTATGGTGTCATTGTGAGGAATAAGTGAAATAACCCAGGAGAAGTTTGTTCAATACATACTACCCATTATAAGTTCTCCTCCTACCCTATTTAATAATCCATTTTGCCCCACAGTCCGTCTTACCATATTCTGCTTTCCACTAGTAATATTTATCACCTAAGATAATGAATATGCAATTAGCCACCCCCACTCCCTTTTATTCTCTGACATTACCTATCATCCTCTATAATGCTAAATTATTTACTTATTTAGTATTTTTATTGCTTATTGTCTGTATTCCTCTAGGGCAGAAATTTTGTTCAGAGGTACCCCCAGCACCTAGAGCAGTGCTTGGCACATAGCAGCTGCTCAATAAACATTAGCTATTATTATGATAAAGTCTATCTTGACTAGTCCTCCCTCTGCTGGCTCTGAATTCCTAATTCCCCTTAACTAACTTTCCTTTTCCTTTTTGGCACTAGCACTTATTACCTTTTAACATACACTGTAACTGTGTATGTTAAACTGTACACTGTAACATACACTGTAACTGTGACCGTGTTTCCCCATGTATAAGATGCACCTTAATTTTGGGGCCCGAAATTTGAAAAAAAATGTGTTACATAAAGCTATTGAACTCAAGTTTTATTCATCATAAAATTCATACAATTCCTCATCACTGTCAAAACTCGTAACCATTAGCTTGTCCTCATCTGTGTCTGATGAGGAATCACTGTCTTCATATATTGCCTCTTCCTCAGTTCCATCTATGGCATTTGAAATGCCACACTTCTTAAATGACTTGACAACGATCTACAACCACTGTATAAGATGCACAGTTTTTAGACCCCAAATTTTTTGAAAAAGGGTGCGTCTTATACATGGGGAAACATGGTACTTATTCAGGTTTTATATTAGTTATTGCTAGTTTCCTCCCATCACCTCCATCTAGATTGTAAGTCCCATGAAAGCAAGGACTTATGAAAGGTTTTCTCCACTCATGTGTCTCCAACACCTAGAACAGTGACTGGCATATAGTAATTAATAGTAATTAATAGAATACTTGTTGAATGAATTCTATGTGGCAGAGCGCCAAAAGCACTGGAAGTGAAGTCAGAAGGCATCCTGGGACTGCCACGGAATTCTTGTGTGGCACGAGATTAAACGTATTCGTTCTTCACTCTGGGCCTCCGTTTCCCCTCCCAGGTCTGACCCCTTCGGTCTCCCAGCGGCTCAGGTCCAGCGTCGCGCTCCACATGGCCGCTGGGGGGCAGTGGTGCCCAGCGCCGACCCGCCCACTTCCCGGTAGGCTAGGCGGGGCGGGGCGGGAGGGGTGGGAGGAGCCCCCTCGCGGGTAAAAAAGTCAGATCCTGCCGCTTCTGGCTCAGTCGCTCGCGCACCGCTCCGACGGCTTTCGAGGTTCCGTCATGTCCTGCTACATCTACCAGCTGCCCTCCTGGGTGCTGGACGACTTGTGCCGCAATATGGACACGCTCAGCGAATGGGACTGGATGCATTTTGGTGAGTGGGCCCCCAAGCGACCCCTCCCGGGCCGCCCTCCAAGCCCCTTCCTCTGTTTAAGCCTCTGTTTAAGTGGGTGGTGATGGAGAGGCTCTACGTGCTGCCGCTGTGAGACCACAGGCAGGCCTCTACCCACTCTCTACTTCATTGCGATCATCTGGAAGGCGTTATGAGATTTTCGAAGATTTCTGTTGTCACTCAGTCTGTCACTAAGTAATGATCACCTCGACTTGGTTGTTTACAGTAAGGCTTATAATAGCTATCAGCAGTTACAGTAAGCTTACTGTATCTGTGTTGCTGTGTGGCCGGCTCTGAACGTAAGCACTTGACCCAGATTTTCTCATTTGGTACCCACAGCCTAACCCCATTTTACAGAGGAGGAAACTGATTTACAGAGGTGGAGTCACTTGCTTTGGGTCATGGCCTTGCTAAGTAGAAAAGTGGGATTTGAACCCAGCGTCTTGAACCAAAGCCTTTGTAATAATTCCTTGGTGTGTTTTGTTTGAGCCTGATGATTGGCTGAGAGCGCATGGCATCTAGGGAGAGTCTGAGCCGCACCTGTGGTCCTCAGGTTCCCAAGCATAGGTCTGCCTTACAGGTGCACCACAGCCCAGCTGGTGATTTTGAGCGAGCTACTTAACCTCTCTGAGCTTCAGCTTCTTAATCTGTAAACTGAAGGTTGTTGAGAGGAATGAAAATTGTACAAAAAGCACCCAACACCAAAGTGTCAGAGATTCTTGTAAGTAATAAGGAAGTGTTAACAATGATCATTCTTAGTTTTATGTTTTAAGTCAGTGTAACTCATGCCTCATTTTAAAAATACTACCTTTTCTAAAATTTAAATTATGACATATATCACTTATACAAGAGTGTATAATGTATATGTACAGTTGAGAGAACAATAATAAAATGAACTTGTATGTGTTACCCATCCACTTTGAGCAAATAATATATATTTTAACTTAGTGTTCTCAACCAGGGGTGATTTTGCCCCTAGGGAACATTTGCGGATGTCTGGAGATATTTTTGGTTGTCACAGCTTGGGTGATGCAGTGGGTAGAGGCCAGGGATGTTGCTAAACTTCTACAATGCACAGAACAGCCCCTTCCATAAAGAATTATCCAGTCCAAGTGTCAATAGTGCTAAGGTTCAGAAACCCTGTTTTTTTTTTTTTGTTTTTTTTAAAGATTGTATTGGGGCATTGGGGGAGGTGAACAGACAGGTTGCTGTCCTTTTGTTCGTCTGTCTAGTTGTGGAGGATGTCGCTTCACTGGTCCATGTTGGTATTATCATTGCATTCTTCCCGGGTGAGGCAGTTGCTCGCTGGCCATTGGATGGCTGCTCACGGCAGCTCACGAAAGCACACACCTGCTGCTGGCCAGCCCCTCTGCAGCCCAACCCCACTACAGCCTATGCCATCGCCAGCGACTCACAGCAGCCCAGCTCTAGGTTGAGCTGTTGTTCACCATCTTAGCTGTAAAGGGCGCAGCGTCACTGGCTCTCGTGGGATCCGAAACAGGTCCCTGCTGCTCAGAGCTGGTGTCCCAAGCCAACTCCTAACCAATGCGCCACTCGGCCAGCCCCCAGAAATGCTGTTTTAAACCAGTAACAAAAATAATAAATGCTTATTGCAAAATACTGTGGGAAATAAACAAAGATAGCTCGAATTCCACCACTCAGGGATAACCATTTTTAATATTTGGATGTCAATAATAATAAAAACAACAACAGTAGCTAATATTTATTGGCTTCTTACCATGTGCCAGTAGAGTAGTAGGTATTTTATACCTTCTAGCCTTTTTGTCCTGAACATTTTTATTTATGTGTATACATTTTTTAAAAACCATATCATTTTTATACATTCTAGTAGCCTACTTTTTTCACTTAAACATATCACAGTTATTTCTCCATGCCAAGTAATATTCTTTAGCAACATGGATTTATTTTCAGTGTGTATTTTTATTAACTATATTTAGTGGGAAAAGAAATGCACTAGGTTAAATGATGTAAATAATATACCTGTGATAGAGGAAGGTAAATAAATACCTTTCCTTGCCCTCGTCCCCAGCCTCCCTGTTTCTCTCCCTAGAGGCAGTCACTGGTAACATGTCAGAGCACCTCTGTGAATGTCTATTGCTGCCTGATTTTCTAGACTGCACTGTATTCCTTTGCTTCGATGATTTGTGATTTAACTACTTTGAATGTTTGCTGGGCAGTAGACAAACTTTATGTAAGAGACTCCCATGTCTCTTTTTTCCATGTTGGCCTCAATTGTAAATGCCAGAACAACTTCTGTTCCTAAGATGTTAATTTAGAAGGCACACTTATGACTTTTTTAAAAAACAGCTTTATTGAGATATAATTCACATACTATACAACTTGCCTATTTAAACTGTACAATTCAGTGGCATTTAATATATGCAGAGTTGTATATCCATCTCCATGATCAATCTTAGAACATTTTAATTACCCCCAAAAGAAACCCTGTATCCCTTAACCATCACCCTTACACTCCCACACACACCTCCCATTTCCCCCTGCGTTAGGCATTCCTAATGTGGACATTTTATATAAATGGAATCATACAATATGTGGTCCTTTGTGACTGACTTCTTTCACTTAACATATTTTCAAGGTTCATTATGATATAGCATGATCAGTGCTTAATTTTTATTACTGAATAATATTCTGTGGTGTGGATGCACTGCATTTTATTTACCTAGTAATCAGTTGATGGACGTTTGGGTTCTTTCCACTTTTTGGCTATTATGAATAATGCTCCTGTGCACATTCATGTACAAGTTTTTGTGTTGGACATATGTTTTCATTTCCCTTGGGTAGATATATAGGAGTGGAATTACTGAGTCACAGAGTTACTCTACATTTAACATTTTGAGGAACTGCCATACTGTTTTCCAAAGTGACTGCACCATTTTCTATTCCCACCAGCAGTGCATGATGGTTCTAGTTTCTAGTTTCTCCACATCCTCACCAACACTTGTTATTGTCTGTCTTTTTTATTCTAGCCATCGGAGCAGATGTGATCTGGTATCTCATTGTGGTTTTCTTTTTATAGTTTTATTTATTTTAATAGCAAACTTACAAGAACAACACAGAAAACAGACAACATTAAAAACAGGTACTTGCTTGAGCTCTGAGCAACATCGGTTTGATTCCCGGCCCGAGCTGAGCAGCTGCTGAGCTGCCAACAGGTGGCAGGATGGCTCAGCTTAAAAAAAACAACAACAAAAAAACCCAAAAACCAAAAAACAGGTACTTGCATGAAGGACAACTCAGAAAAGCATAGTCAATGGATGGAATCTACCATATGATAAAAATGCTACAAAGACCATTTAGTTGCTATCAATAAGAAAGTTACTTGTTTTAAAAAAAACCCAAATGCTGATATTATTCAGAAAAATTTAACAGGTTTACTTTTGATCATTATAATGTTAAACTGCTGGAACTTGTTCACTGAAATATTTTAACTTGCATTAATGCTTTATGTCCCTGCGTTTATATTAAAAGTTCACAAATGAAAATGGAATAACTGCCAATACCTGATTTCTGTCCTGTATTTTTCCACTTGCAATCATATACTTAGGTACCTTTTGACCTCATGGGAAAAAAATATCTAACACCCAGAACTACCAATAACAGGAAAAAGGGAATTTTTTTTTCTTTTAAGAATGAGATGTTTCCCATCATAGTGGATTCTTAAGCATGTTCTCCATGTATGCATGTGCTAGCTGGGTGTCTTTTGGCATGATTGTTAAACGTTTGGCATGGATAGCACACACCCATAGGTTGGTGTCTTCAAAAAGGCCAACCATGTAGGCCAGCGGTTCTCAACCTTCCTAATGCCGCGACCCCTTAATACAGTTCCTCATGCAGTGGTGACCCCCAACCATAAAATTATTTTCGTTGCTACTCTATAACTGTAATTTTGCTACTGTTATGAATCATAATGTAAATATCTTTTTGTTTTCCGATGGTCTTAGGCGACCCCAGTGAAAGGGTCGTTCGACCCCCAAAGGGGTCGCGACCCACAGGTTGAGAACCGCTGGTCTAGGGCAAAATCCATTTCCTTGCCTTTACTAATTTGTAGAGGCTGTCTGCATCCCATTGCTTGTGGTCCCTTCCTTCATCTTCAAAGCTAATAGTGTAGCATCTTCAAATCTCTCTCTCACCTCTGCTTGTGTCAGTCATATCTTCTCTGAATCTGGCACTCTCTCTCACCTCCCTCTTATGAGGACCTTTGTGATTACATTGGGCCCACTCCGGATAATCCAGGATAATCTCATCTCAAACCCTTAACTTAATCCCATCTGCAAAGTCCCTTTTGTGATGTAAGGTGCCATATTCACAGGTTTCGGGTGGGCATAGTCCTTCAGGTCTCAGTTTTATATGTCACCTTGTTTGAGAGGCCTACCCTGCCCTATTATTCTCTATCCTATCACCCAGTTTTATTTCCTTCATTCCACTGAAAAGCTTTGGCATTACCTTGTTCTTTATTTGTTTCTGTCTGTCTCTTCTCATAGAATGTAAGTGCCGTGAAGGCAGGTACCTCACCCATCTGGTTCACTCTTGTATTCCCAGAGCCTGGGACAGTGCCTGGCTGTGGGCAGATATCAGTGACCACATGAATGAATGATGAGCTGAAGGATGTAGGAATGATGAGAACATGGTGTATGACCATTTCTTACCCCACAGAGATGACTTTGGGCCTATGGTCAGCAGCTCTCCGTGTTGGGTGAGGTGTCACTGGCCTCCCAGTTGGCTGGTCCTTCCACTCCTAAAGAGTCTTTGTTTCTGCAAGTCATTGTAGAAAAGAATAGTCCCTTGGGGCTGATTGTGGCTCTGGGAGTGGGGGTGAGAAGATCCTTAAAGTGATTCAGAAAACCACACAGCCACAAATAT
The DNA here is from genome assembly GCF_001890085.2 of Hipposideros armiger. Lineage (NCBI taxonomy): Eukaryota > Metazoa > Chordata > Mammalia > Chiroptera > Hipposideridae > Hipposideros > Hipposideros armiger. The sequence goes on along the minus strand of NW_017731502.1, from coordinate 1,458,371 downwards.
GTGTGCTCTTTGGATTTGACAGTTCTTGGAGTTCTTGGCAGATAACGTATCTGCCTCCTGTTCATTTCTCTATGATTGCAGCTGTATCCATTTTTGCCCTGGGGGGAAAACAGGCTTCTTGCTGCGTCACCCCCTACCCCAGGTGAATTTTGAGGGACCCAGCAGTAGAGACTCCTTTGTTGGACCGCTCCTCGTCTTGCTCACTCATACATGTGCCAGCCTTTGTACACAGCTCTGCTTTATCTCTGCCCAACTGTGTGACTTCAGACAAATGACTGCTTCTCTCTGAGCCTTTAGTTTCCTCATCTGTAAAATGGGGATGGGTTGCTGAGAGGCTTAGGGGACACGATGGTGGGGAAGGTCCTTAGTGTTTTTCCCTTCTCTTAACCTAGGAGGAGCCTGGTTAGTCCAGACAAGGGGCATTGGACCCTAGGGTGGGTCATTTCATGAGGCTGAGCCACGTCTGCTCCAGAGGACTTTGAAGATGGGCAAGCTTTTCTGCTGCGTCAAGTGAACTCCTGCAGGATTTGGGAACTCAGACCTGAGGGATGGTCTCCACATGGTGTTAAACAGTGGGGATAAAAATAGGTTTTTCATAGAGTGTATGAGGTTTAACAATGATAGCTAACACTCACCTCACATTTACTATGTGCCGAACACCTTTCCAAGTGCTTCTGTATACATGACTAATCTAATCCTTGCAACAACCTCTGAGACAGGTGCTGTTGTTATCCTTGTTTGCAGATGAGGAAACTGAGGCATAGGGAGAGGTGAAGGGCCTTCCCTAAGCACATGGCAAATAAATGGTAGAGGTAGGATTTGAACCTAGGTCTCTGAATCCAAAGTGTGGGCCTGGACCATCTGGGCCTGTCCTACTGACATAAGCATGCATTTTTCTTTTCTTTCCTTTTTTTTTTTTTAAGATTTTATTGGGGAATTGGGGGAGGGAACAGCATTGGGGACTCGGGGAAGGGGAACAGACAAGTCGCTGTCCTTTTGTTGTTCAGTCTAGTTGTGGAGGACGTTGCTTCACTGGCCCATGTTGGTATTATGATCATTGCGCTCTTCCCGGCTGATGAAGATCGGTCACTGGCCATTGGACAGCCACTCACGGGGTCTCATGGCAGCTCATGTTGGCTGCCGGCCACTCACAGTGGCTTACAGGCAGCCCACTGCAGCTCCACCGCAGCTTACGCCGTCACCGGCAACTCACAGCAGCCCAGCTCCAGGTTGAGCTGTTGTTCACCATCTTAGCTGTAGAGGGCGCAGCATCGCTGGCCCATGTGGGAACTGAACCGGAGCTCTGCTTCTCAGACCTCACGCTCCAAAGTCAACTCTTAACCAACAAGCCACTTGGCTGGCCCAGCATGCATTTTTCTATCTGTAAAAAAGTCTGGAAGATTAGAAGCAAAAATATAACCAGTGCTCTCTTGGGATCTCCCAAGTGGAATGTCATAGGGACTTTGATTTTCTCCTGTTTTCCCAATGTTCTGTAATGACCAGATATTACCTGTGTGTGTGGGGAAAAGAACTGTGGATGTAGCAGGGCCCTTGGCAGAGCCTCATTGCCCCAGAACCTCTATCTTGTCTTGACCTTGTTTTAAAGGTCTAATTAGGTGCTGCTAGGTCAATACCTAAAGATATGTCACTTTCACGGAGCTAAGATATCCAAATTACAAGACACCTTAGAGTTTAATTCCTGTTTCTCCTGTGTTCCTGTGAGGAAATGCAACCCACTGAGGCTAAGGGCCATGGCTGAGTTCCCGCAGCCATGGAGCACCAGGGGCAGCTCCTACGCTGCTGGTTTTCCTGTTCACATCATGCTGCCTCCAAGAGTGGGAGGCGCAATCGACAGCTTCACTCCGCTCTTTTATCTCTGCTGCTGGAAGCAGTCCCTGACCTGCTAATATCACTTCCTCCTGACCTGGAGTCTGGCCTGGGATTTCCAGTGACTAAAGTTGCAACGCAAGGAACTTTCCATCCTCATGGGGCACTTCTTTTAGAGGCTTTCTCTCTTCAGGAAGCTGTCACAACCTTCCCCATTCTTTCAGAGGAGGGGATTGTGCAACATGATCATGTCCCCCACTGACTCTGAGGCCTGACATGGTATCCGTGGCTCTTAGGATCCAGTTCAAACTCCTAGCCTGGCATTCAAGGCCCATTGTTATGTTGTCCTGGGTTTCATCTCTTGCCTCCCCTTCCTCACTCAGTTCACTTAAGTTTGTATTTTTCAAACAGAAAAGCTCCCTGGGCTTCTGGTTTACTCACCACAGGATCTCTAGATCCTGCCACAGACCTGGAGCACAGTAGTGCTGAATCATATTTTGTTGAATGAGTGAATGACTTGACATTCATATAGGTTCCTACTCTGTGACTTCTGAAATCCTAGAGCTGGAGTGTGATTATGTTATTCCTAGTTTAAAAAAAAATGTCTTTCTCACTTCAGTAAACTCCGTGGAATACTATGTGACCATTCAACAATTTATGAAGAGCTTATAACAACTCAGAAATGCTATGTTAGATGGTAATAAATAAGAGCAGGATCAAAATCTTACTTACAGTCTGAAGACTACTGCATTGAGAACCATACCTGTGTGTGTGTGTGTGTGTGTGTGTGTGTGTGTGTGTGTGTGTGTTGCGGGGGGGGGAGTTGAAAAGGGAATGTACCCTAGTGGGATGCTGTGTAACTTGTTTTATTAGGTTTTTTTCCTCTGCATTTTCCAAGTTTTCTTTAGTGAACAACAATTAATTTTATAATAAAAAATGAAAAGAAGGGATGCATTATTTTTAGTATTGCCAATGGTAGGCTCCTGCAAATTTTGTACAGTGCTTCAGAGATGGCAAAGTGCTTTTGGATCCATAGGCTCTCTTGATCTTTATAACTGTTCTGTGGAGCTGGTGGTCATGAGTGGGTGGGTTCATTCATTCGTTCATTCATTCATTCATTCATTCATTCATTCATTCATTCATTCATTCGAGGTTCCCTGCCAGGGTTGGGACTTAGGGGTGAGCAGAATGAGATGCTCAGGGCAAAATTTAAGGAGGCCTAAGGAGGCACTTACTCTTCAGATGCTGCAAGTGCAGGATCAGCCCTAAGAGTGAGTGGCTCCTTAAATTTTGCTGCCTGGGCACCTCTTTTGCCTCACCCTGGTCCTGGCTCTGCCCCCACTCTGCCAGGCACTGTTGTCTGTTCTGGGGATCTAACAGTGAACAAAACACATAAAACTCCTTGTGTATATGGTGTAAGGGTGAAATTCAGGGAATCAATAATGCAGTTAGACTTAGCTAGTTTGCAGTTTAACTCACAGCATAATTAAACCTGTTGTAATTAAACCTATTGTAGTTTGATCCATCCTGATATTCATCTGTTTTATCTTTGTTTCTCCTCTCACTGATTAACTGTTCCCTTTAATAAGGCTACCCATACCTCATTAATTAACAAGATCCTAACCTGGGAAAGAGCAATTTCTTAATCCTCAGGTCTCTGGACACGGGACACTGGAATCCAATTTACAACCCCCTTGCAGTTATTACTGGTGACGCATTAAAGTTTCAGGTGGTGATAGCTGAGTCCGAGTCCGGAGTCCAGAGATAAAATCATCTTCAAACAGACCAGACCCCAGGAAGGATGTCAGCACTCAAACCTGCTTGACTGACTCCCCCTTTCCTATATAACACAAAGCTTACCTGAAGTTAGTGCAGCTGTCCACTCTCAGACTCTGGACTCTGCCCCGTGACACCCCCCCCCTGTCCGCCGCCGCTGCCCTGCCAGTGTTTCTCTCCTTACTACCCAAGGCAGCTATCATCTTTGGACACTGCCATGGGCATTCTCTCTCTGCCTTAACTTTAATAAAAATTTCCTTTGTGGAGTCTGTGAATGCTTTCACCTTTTGTGAGTGACCACGGGTCAATTCCACGCCACGACACATGGGGCTTCTGTTCTAGAAGGAGAGGCAGGCAAAGTTGTCACTCTGCTGTTACAGTCGAGGAAACAGTCTCTCCTGGGGAAGAGACTTTCTCAGAGCAAACAGCAGCTAAATAAAGCTCAAGGACCCTGACCCTCTCATCCAGTGGTTTCTCCTAAGTCTTGTGTGGCAGCCAAGTTGATAGTTATGTTCAAGTGTTAATGTGCTTGTTCTGTGGGTATTAAATAGAATCAGCATTTTAACTTGGGGCTGTCTGTGGACCCCAGCTGATAGTGTAATTTCAGGTATGGTAGGGGTCAAGTGGGAAAGATGTTATGGACAAAGCCTGGCTAGCTGACCCTCTCGTGGAGGGACTGCCTTCCCAACTCTAAGCAAATGCTCTCACTTGCTTTCCAGCCTCCTATGTGATCACAGACCTGACCCAGCTGCGAAAGATCAAGTCAATGGAGCGGGTGCAGGGTGTGAGCATCACCCGGGAGCTGCTGTGGTGGTGGGGGATGCGGCAGGCCACCGTCCAGCAGCTGCTGGACCTCCTGTGCCACCTGGAGTTGTACCGTGCTGCCCAGATCATCCTGAACTGTGAGTAACCAGGGTGGCCCCGTGTGGCCAGCCCCTAAGTGCGTTTCAGCAGGAGCTGCACTGTCTGGCCTTAACCCCTTTTCAATCTGAAAACAATTTTGAATGGAAAGGTTTACCATCCACTAAGAAATTAGTAACAGAGGTCACCTCTGGTCATGGGTGGAGATGGAGGGCATACCCAGGCCATCTGGATCCAGAGCCCTCATTCTTAGCTTTTCTCACGGGAACATCCAGAATGCAGTGCTTGGGCTTCCAGGAAGCGGTGACGTTTTTGCCTGTCAGCCTCTCTTCTGCTTAGAACTTGACATAGATAGATCCCTGCTTTCCTGTTCCAGCTACCTCGAACCTCTCAGGGCTGTGAGTCTACCTTTGTTCCCCAGCCCCATTTCTCTTCCCCTTATCCTTGTTCGTTAAAATAGGAGAGATTAAAGCCTGTTTCCACATCCACAAACCCCTGCTGTTCTGTTGTTTTGAGAGCCTGGTTGTGTTTGTACTATTGGTTTGAGTGCTCAGCAAGACACTTCCCCTTTCTGTATCTTGTTTTTTGTGTTTTTTTTTTTTAATGAAAAAAAATGTGCTATAAATCTCTGTTACTGTTTGGAGGTGAATGTAGGGGGCATGTAGGGAGCATTTTAAGTTCCTGTATTCCAACTTTCAAAGCCAGTTTCTGTTCCCAGTTGCCACATTAGTTGAACCTTATTTTGCATGTACTTGTTGAAAATTGTTTATGATCTTGCTCAGCTACCTCTCGCAGTTTTTGAGAACCTGACTTCTGCCCACCACTCTAAGAATAGATTTGAGTAAAACAGTGCTTGACAACCACACACACCAAAAGCCCTAGATGTAAAGTGGCTTCCCCAGTGACTTAGTCTCCAGATAATATTATTTATATTTAACAGAGGCCTTCTGAAGGCTGGGCTGGAACTGAAAGGTGATGTGTGGGAGCCATTGGGGGGCTATGTGTGTGTCCAGTCCCTTGAAATCATGTACTGTGGGTGGCTGCTGGTCTGATTGTGTGAAGAGCTAGGTCTGTTGGATCTTTGTTCCTTGATATTTTCTTGGCCTTAATTGCGAGGACCATTGTTGTTCAATTTGTCAAATATTAAATGTTAGAAGAATTAGAATAAATTAGTACAGAAGGCTTACTGCCCAGTTACCCATTCCTCTCTCCAGCAAATCTGCTTGCCAGTGTCAACCCTTTTTTATTCTTTTAGCCATTTCTTGGTAGTCTCCTGTATTAGCGATCCAGGTTCACTACTGTTGCTAAGGGCAGACAACAGTGACTTAAATAAGACAGACATGTATTTTGCTCTCCTGTGACAGTCCAAGGTGCCCAAGGTGTGGAGGACCAGGTCCTTTCTTTTTCATTGCTCTGTCATCTTGGACACCTGGCTGCTGACTCATGCCTGAGATGGCTACCCTATGTCCCCACATGCACATTCCAGCCAGCAAGAATGGCGTGCCCTGGAAGCTGTACACCTAACTTCCCTTCACATGCCATTGGCCAGCACCTAGTCACATGACCACACCTAGTTGCAAGGGAGACTGGGAAATGTAATGTTTAGCTAGGAGGTTATGTGCACAACTAAAGTTTCTATTACTCTAGAAGAGGAGGGAATAAATATTGGAGGGACAGCAGTCTTCCTACAGTCCTTTCCTTTGGGTTACCCAAATATCCATATACACCTGTTTTCCCACACATAAAACGGGCTTACCCTTTCCCCAAGGGAGATAGGCCTGGAGTCTAATCAGTTCCTTCCTTTAGCTCAAGGCCCAGGATCTGTGGGTGATGCGTAGTTTTCTGTACGAGCCTCTGATGATCCAGTCCCTCTCCACCAGAGAGAAGTTACTTGTTCCCCTTTTCCCAACACATTCCAAAACTCATTGGTGGAATATGAACAGGAAGCCACAATCAAAACTTCCATTTGAAACCAGAAGCACGATGACGCTGTAGTTACTTGTCTGTAGCATTTGACAAATCTGGCTAACAGAATTGTAAAAGGTCCCTTGGCTAGGGGAGTAAGTCCTTTGTTTGGTCTACCTTGCATGCCCCTGTTCCCAGTAAGCCATTGATTCTCAGAGTGTGTTTCCTTGATTTCTATGCATCAGCACCACCTGGGTGCATCTGCACAACCTGGGAACTAGTTAGAAATGCATATTCTTGGGCCTCACCTCATTTGCTGATTCAGAAACTCCAGGGATGGGGCCTGATTCCAACAGATTCTGATGCAGATGAAGGTCTAAGAACATCTGCTCTAACTCCTGGTTCTTTAACTTCTGGCTCTGCCTTGGGGGTGAGGTGGGGTGAGGTAGGCATTGTGGGAAGTTCCCCTGTTTATTATTCTCTGTGGCCTCATCTGAAGTGGGAACTGGAGAGAGGGCTATACAGCTTACACTGCCCACTTCCTGCTGGTGTGGGTTTAGGGGCCTGAGGGGAGGTGTAGGGGTCAAATAATTAAAAGCTGTTGTCACACCAGGCCTGTGGTTTCTTTGCCAATACAATTCTATGAAAAAGCTAGAAGATTCTGGTCTCTTGGCTTCTAATCAATTATGATCCAGCCCAGACTTACCTTAGCTCTTACCTCTGGAATGTTTGATCTTTCATTTAGTGGCCTGTGCGCTTGGCCTGCTTTGCCTCTCCTCCTTATGTAATGTGCTTACCTGGAGCCTCCCTAGAGGACACCTGAGACAATAAACTGGATGGACAGGAAGCACGCTTAATTTGACTTTTGCCTCTGGGTTCTCTGCCAACAGAGAACCTTCTGAGGTTCATTGGTGGAACTGGGAAAGGTGAATGGTGATTAGAACAGTTAGGGCCACAGTTTTATCTCCTGCCACCGCTGTCTCTTCAGGGACCCTAAAATGGGGGTTATCAGTCACTTTAGATTGTCAACTACAGACTAAAAGAGTCTTCCTTTTCAACTCTGCTTGTACATGGTCTAGTTCCACTAGAGTTCATCTCTGTTTTGTTGAAGCTTCCTGAAAAAGAAGCCACACACACACCACCATTCAGAACATTTTAAATTTCTCCCCTTAATTACAGGTGCTTTTTAGCACATGGACTGCCTTCTGAGTGTTACAGGTGATGGTTTTACCAACTTTTTGCTTTGGTATACAAAGAGTAACCAGTTTTCCAGCCTGCAATATCTGGATCCTTGCTGCCTGGAGCTGTACTCCTGGATACCAAATTCTGTATTAGTTATTATATTGTTTTGGCTGCTATAAGAAAGGCCAATAACAGCAGCTTAAACTAAAAGAGGGTTTCTTTCAATTAGTAGTGTGTGTGTTGGCAATCCAAGGATGATATGATCGATTCAGTGTCAGGGATTCAGGCTTTTTCTGTCTTATTATTTGGCTGTCCTTGGCATGTATGTGGCTTCCATCTTGTTTGAGATACTTGCTCCTGCTCCTACTGCCATTTCCACATTCCAGCCAGCAGGAAGGGGAGGGCGCTTTCCTTTCCTTTTAAGGGTACAATCTGGGAGACGCACTTATCATTTCACTAAATCCTATTGGCTAGAACTTAGTCACATGACCATACTTAGCTGCAAAGGAGTCCAGGAAGTATAGTTTTTAGTCAGGCAGCCATATATTTAGCTGAAAGTTCCTTAATGTAAGAAAACGGAGAATGGATGTTCTGTATCACATTAGTACTATCTCTAAATACTGTGCTTATATGTTATTTTTATATTTAGCAATTTAAATATTATCCACTAACTTCCTAGAAGAGGTTTGGTTTATACACACCTCCCCTCCCCCTTTCTCCCAGTACATTTATATCACAATTTTTAGTTCCTCTATAATTGCTTTTTTAACTTTTAATGAATATCCTTTCATTTCTAGTTCTTTTAACTTCAGCTCTAGGCAATGCCTCTTGATGCTTCACTCTGTAAGATGAAAACGTCCATTCCCTTGCCCTTTCTTACTTTTTCCTCCCCAATTTCACCTCTCAGCTTCTGGCAAAGGCCATTTGTGAAGTAGTCCTCCATGGATGTTGTCACATCTCCAGGCTCTCCTGAGCCCACAGGGAAGAGTTAGGTCTTGCATGAAGTCCCGATCTCTCATCAGGAGAGGAAGGGAAATGCTGCCTTTGTGTTCTGGTTAACAGATGCCTTGTTGTAATGGGGAAATACTGTGTGTGCTGTGTGTGTATAGGGCATCTGCAGGGCAAGTCATAGTCTAGAGTAGCATGTCCCAAACCACATGCCTCAGAAGAGTGCTCTAGCAAAATACCCTCCTGCAAACGAAGGGTTCATGAATAACTAAACTTGGGAAATCCTGTATGCTTTATCAGTACCCCCTACCTTTGGAGATTCACAGTGTACACCAGCATATACAGGACTCTGATAAGTCCTGTAGCCAAGAAATCTATCTAGACCATTTATATTTGACCTTGGAATCCCCTTTTCATTTGATTCTTATTAATATTCCCATGGAACTAACACACTTTGGGAATCACTGCTGTAGTGAAATAGTGACCCTGGTGAAATTGCTAGGCAGCTCAGGGGAGCCTCATGATGGAGAGCCTGGGGGATCGAGGGCAACATTTATGTGGTCAGGTCAGCATTCATCATCAGAAGAGTCTGACCTCAGGGGCGAGGGCTTACCATCACCCTGGGGCTTAAAACATGAGAGTCCTAATTCTATTTGAAGGATGAGTGGGCCAGCTGAAGGAAGGGACCACACTGGCATTTCTAGGCAGAGGGGACGGCATGTGCAAAGGCCTGGTGGTAGAAGGAGCAATGTTTGAAGACTCAAAGAGAGGCCATGGAGGCCTCAGCCAGAGGACAGAGGGCTGAGACCGGGAAGAGGGCGCGGCCAGGACATCCAAGGCTGCACAGGCTGTGGTCAAGGGTTTGCTTTCACCTGGAGTGAAGGGAAGATTTTGGAGGGCTTGTATCTGGGGAGTATCCCACTGTGCTGGCTGCTGTGTGGAATGGGTGCCTGGGTGGTTCTAGGTGTCAACTGAGTAAGAGAGCAAAAAGCTTCTAGGATCTGAAGGGATTTGGGAGGTGACCAAAGTTTATCTTCCCATCTGCTGCTACCATCATCCTGGGAGTTGTAAGTTGCACAATTTTGTGCAATTTCTTCTTGGTTATGCAATCTTGATATTTTCTAACTTTTGGTTTGGCATCTTATCCAAAGTCATTTCCTTCCTGGAGCTGGAATTTCAATAAGTGGTGGCAGGGGTGTATTTTTGGCTGCTGCCTACAGTGAAACAGAAGAGAATGAACTCTTTCTCTCCTGAAGAAGCTGAGCTGTGGTAAGGGCCAGACAGTGCTTGTGTGTTTGCTCTCTCGGAAGGTTTCCCAACATCTGCCCCTTTCCAGCCACCAGGGAATGACAAAACATGGGTAGAAATCAGACCCTAGGGCTCCTGGGGACTTGACACTAGAGGTGGCACTGTGTTGGGCCAAGACCCCCCCC
>NW_017731502.1:1422439-1446129 GCF_001890085.2 Hipposideros armiger | reverse complement strand
TGATAAGGTTCTACCTAACCATTGTCTATGCGGTCTCACATGGTCTAACTGTTCCTTGCCCAGCTCTTTCACCTTATCTCTGCCACTTTCCCCCTCATTCATTCAACGTAGCCACTAGGGTCATTTTTCATTTGAGGAGATACATCAAACTGTTTTCTGCCTCAGGACCTTTGCATATGCCATTCCTTCTCCTTAGAATGCTGGTCCCTTCCCACCTTCCTTGCATTCTTCCCATAACTAATTCTTCTTATTTTTTGGGTCTGTGCTTAAATAGTACCTACACACAGAAGACTTCTCTGACCACCTTATATAAGTAAGTCTGTTAGGCACCTCTTTCCCCTCAAGTTTTTTTTTTTTTTGCATAGAACTCATTCCAGTTTATAATTAGATGTCTCTTATTTAGCTAGCTCAATGTCAGGATCATATCAGTTTTGATAACAGATGGCATCCTCTGTTCCTAACATGGCAGATAAATGAATGAGGAAGGAGAGTCATTTTAGTAGCTGTTGAAGTACAGGTCCATTGGAGAACCAGAGAGAGAAGCAATTAGGAAAACAGGTCATGCCCTCAGATTTGCCTAATTTTATGTCTAGCTTGAATTGTGAATTTTGTGGGGATGTGTGCATTGGGGCATGGACTTTGGATGCCCAGGAGCATCAAGCCCAGGGAAAAGGAGAGAAAGGAAAAGAGGGGGCTCGGAAAGCTATGTATGGCCAACCAGTACCAGGGTTCTTCTAGTTATAGCTGAATCACTTTCATCCATTTCAGCCACCTGAGTCAGCTGAAGAATAAAAACAAATATATAGAAATCACATCACTGTTTAACTTGAGGGCTGGGAAGGGTGGTGGTGGGGATTTCCAGAGTGTACTCATGGAGGAAAGACTTTGTCAGTAGCTAGAGTTTCCTCTGCTCAAGTGTGTGGCTCCTGGATTTGCCACCATGTTAAATGTTCCCAGGCAGCTGGGGAGGAGACCCCAGGCCTCTCTGCCAAGGCCCATCATGCATAAGCCTTTCACCTGAAGGAAAAGGGGCATAAATAAACAAAATATTAATAAGATGACTCTTCTAGGTTCCACTTTATTGAGGTATTCAGCAGAGATAGCAATTGGACCTTTTCCCTAGGGCTATTATCTGAGTTAAATAGGCCGTGCATATGGGAAAGCACTCAGGACAAAGCCTGACCTAGAGTTAGGGATGATGAAAATAACCATAGTAAATAATACTAATAGCTTATAATTGTTGAGCACTTCCTGGTTTCATCCTCATGGCCACTCTGGGGTGGGGGTGCAGTTCCTCGTCTCACGTGTCAGGTGATATTTAGAAAGGTTACCTTGCCAGTGAGCCTGACTGTGGCATGCGTCACTGGTTGGAAGCACAATGGAGAGCTGTGAGTTCATTTGATTGCACAGCCTAAGTGGTTCATGCTCCTTAGAGTGTGGGACAGCCTGAAGTACAAAGCAGAGAGGAAGACAGGCCCGTCACCCCCCTGTGAACTGTGAAAGGGGCACAGAGAAATACTCCTGCTCTACGTCTGTTCCCCTGATGCCTGAAACTCAACCCTCATCACTCTGGGTTCAGCCAGTAGTTCTCAAACTCACCTAAGGAACTTTAAAAACCATTCAGACTCTGATCTAACTGGTCTGAGAACCGATATGTCAACCCCTCAGTGCCCACAGCCACCAACGCTGTTACTTCAATTACTGGCACCCCCTTCCCATCCTTGGGGGTCCCAGCAGGGAGAAGGACCCTGAGCTGTCTGTCCTGTGTGTGACAAGGCCAGCTGCCATTAGCACAGGCAGGCGGAAGCAAGTTCCACTTCTCCTCTAGCCAGGTTCCTGTATTATGCTGCTCCATGGTCACTGTGCCTTTCGAGATCATGCCACTGTCCACTGAAAGTCACAGTTTCCATTAGAGGGTTTAAAATGTTAAAAATAGCCATCTATTCCAAATGCTTCCTTCAGAGACTCCAATTTGGGGATCAAACTTTTTTTTTTTCCCCCCTGTACCTTTTGGACAGGGAGAGAGGACAGAGGACAACCGTTGGCACAATTTGTATACCGTTGGCACAATTTGTATCCCGGTCAGCTGCTTTAGTTATCTTGTCCCTCTGAGTCCTGGGATAGTCCTATATTTTTATAGTCCTATATTTAATAATGATTCTGACTCTACAGAAGACACAAATGATGCTCAGAGGGTTAAGAAATTTGCCTTGGACACAGCTAGGGATTTTAGAGGCTGGGTCTGGAAATGGAAGCTTCCCCACACTTACTCTGTCCTGTGGTTTGATCATAATTTATATTTTTGGATCTCATGATACTGCAGAATCAACTTTAGGTGTAGAATCTTTTTGAGGCTGTAATCCTAGGGGAAAGAGTGTTATGTTATTGTCCCAGAAACCTGAGGCTGCTCCTGTGCATCAGTCATAGTAATGATATAAATGGCTTGACCTTGGCAGATGGGAAACTCAGATGAGATTTGAAGCTCATCACCACCTTTTCTCATGAACACTTTGGCCTCCTTTACCCTGTCCTGCCCTCAATGTTCTGTTTTTATTTCCACGGCACTCTGATGTACCAGCTTGATAGATGGGTGTTATATCTGCTCAGCTACCAGGTTTCCAGGCACAAAAGACCGAGAAACCACAATTTCTCCCTCTTCTGGTTTTGGTGGGAAAAGAGGCAAGAAAAAGCCTGCTCCAATTCAGATCAGGCGTCAGCAACTCAAGAGTAGAAATGAAGATGTTTAAACATCTTATTTATTGTCTGCATCTAAAAGACATCTGAAAACCCACAGCATACTGAGATGGGGCTTTCACAGGAAGCCGAAACTTCTCATCAAGTTGTCAGTGCGGGGCCTGACGTCAGGCTGTCAGCTGAGCTCTATGGCTGGGTGTGGCCCTTGAAGTGTGACTAGGTAGGTGGGAGGGTGAGTGTCAGCCTGAAAGGTGCTTACCGGTTCAGCCACAGGCTGTAGCCCCTGCCCATGTGTGTCCACATGCTTGCACGTGACCCACGGTGCCAGCTCTAGGCCACTGCCTGTCACTGAGAAAGAAGAAGAAAAACAAAGAGAAAAACCAGAGCCTCCTTAGGATGAAAACCTAATGAAGCCTTTTATATTCCCCGTGGGTGGAGGCTGTAGACGTTAGCCACAAGTGGGTGAGCAGCCTCAATGTTTCTGCAAATGTCTCGGCAGAGAGGCAAAGATCTGTGCAGAAAGGAAAACAAAAGGGTCACCGGGAATAGGGCACTGAAGTTAGGTCAAGCTGGGATGGTCACCCTTACCCCCATTTGACTTATGAGGAAACTGAGGCTCAGCCGGACCTCAGATGGGAGTAGTAAGGTGCTTCTTTTTCTGGGGCCACAGGCAGTTTGGAGTGCAGGTGGGACCTGTAGGAAGCCAGTGCATCTGGGAGCAGCTCCTACTCTTGTGGCCTGGCTCTGCAGGCAATGGCAGTCTGCGGTCCCATTCACTAGCAGGCCTAGCGAGGGGAGCTGGGGCTAGGCTTTGGCTGGCCTCCCATAGAGGAGCCACCTCTGCCTTTTTGCCTCATACACAGATGTCATGAGGATGTCACCAATGTGGCCCTTTAAGGAACACGGGATCCCATCCTAGGCAGTTTGTGGTGGGAGGGTGCCAGGAAAGAGGCCGCCATCTCCTGGGCCAGGGAGAGGAGGGCAGGGAAGATAGGGCAGTGAGCGGTGGCCCCTTCCTCTGGGGGCGGGGGCACAGTGTCCGTGTCTGTACACTCTGGGAGCCGGCAGCTGGTTCTGGAGCCACTCATGATTTAGCATTCACCACTGGTGATGGTTCACTGTTGTCGTTTTGTACAAGGGACTGTGCGCTCGCCCCTGCCTGTGGAAGGCAGTGGTGTGACATAAAACAAAGGTGTGTGATCCACGAATCCTGCCTTCAGGGCTGCTGTTGGGGAAGAACTGGCTTCTGGCTCCCAGTTTTGGCCGGAAGGGCCTCAGGCTGGTGGGAGTTGGGGTGGGGGCAGTGTAGTCCTTCTGAGGTGCCTGAGGACCCCAGTTGGGAGAAATGAAGCCTGAGTTCTCCAGGGACCATGATGTGGGGTGTGCATCCTGCCCACAGCCCTGCCTCTCCACCTTGGTCCTAGGAAGAGTCTCCGCCTTCATGCCTCAATGCCCCTCCCTCCTTTCTCCCTCCCTCCCTCCCTTCCTTCCTTCCTTCCTTCCTTCCTTCCTTCCTTCCTTCCCTTCTTTCTTTCTTTCTTTCTTTCAAGATTTTATTGGGGAATTGGGGAAGGAGAACATAGTGTTTTTCCAGGACCCATCAGCTCCAAGTCAAGTCCTTGTCCTTCAATCTTAGTCGTGGAGGGCGCAAGCTCAGCTCCAAGTCCAGTTGCTGCTTTCAGTCTAGTTGCAGAGGGGGGCGGGGGGTAGGGCGCAGCCCACCATCCCATGCGAGAGATGAACCAGCAACCTTGTTGTTAAGAGCAGGTGCTCTCACCAGCTGAGCAGCTGCTCAGCTCAAGGTGCCGTGTTCAATCTTAGGTGGGAGGGGGGGGGCAGGGGTTGGCGCAGCCCACCATCCCATGTGGGAGTTGAATCGGAAACCTTGTTGTTAGGAGCATGTGCTCTCATTAGCTGAGCCATCTGGCCGCCCGTTGGCATCTCAGCAGCAGCTCAGCTCAGGCGCAGCTCACTGGCCCATGTGGGAATCGAACTGGTGACCCTGTTGCTCAGAGCTTGCACTCTTAACCAACTGCGCCACCCGGCCAGCCCCAATGCCTCTTTCTTTCACTTTCTTTCTCTGGCGGGTCTCCTCACCTCCTTGAGTCTCAGTTTCCTTCCTTGCTAAATATCAGGTACACGTATGAGACAGTTGGTGGCAAAAACCAGGAGTGAGTTGGATCTGAATCTGGTGATCACTTCCTTACTAATCTGGGCCAGATGGATTTCCCAGTGCAAACAGCCCCTTATTCACTCGAGTTGGGAAGACTCAGTCCTCGTTATTGGTTTAGCTAGCTTGCTTACTGATTTTTTTCCCCTTAAGAAACATGCTTTACTATGCAATGAATGCATGACCACTGTTGAAAAATTCTGCAGTGTGAATAAACTGAAAAACAACCCCCCCAAACCCACAATATAAAATCATTGATAATCACACCATCCAGAAATAATCACTGTTAAATTTTTATGTATATTCAGGCTCTTTTTCTTTTCATATATAAATGTCTTCTATACTTTTACACATAGTTTACAAAAAACTAGTAACATATACGCATATATCTTTTTTTTGTCACTCAATATATGAACATTTTTCCATGTCAATGGATATACAGATAACATCATTTTAGTTACTATTAAAGTGTAAAAAACACACAAGTTAAAAAATTTAAATGAGTAGTCAAATTCATAGAGACCAAAAGTAGGATGGTGGTTGCTAGGGGCTGGAGGGAGCGTGAATCTGTAGTTCTTGTTTAATGGGGACAGAGTTTCAATTTGGGAAAGTGTAAAAAGCTCTGGTGATGGATGGTGGTGATGGTTGTATAACAATGTGAATGTGCTTAATGCCACTGAACTGTACACCTAAAAATGGTTAATTGGTAAATTTTATGTTACGTGTATTTTACCCTAATTAAAAAAATATAATAAAACTAAAAAAGAAAGTATGAACAATTCAGAGTTGTGTTAAATGAAAACAATACTCTCACCCTATTCTCTTTATACTTAATATGTGGGCTGTTAACCAGTATTTTAAAAATAGAACAACAACAATAATGAAGTCCCTGTGTTTTGAGCTAAGCAGTTTACTCGCTTAGTTCTCATGAAAGTCATCCAAAGTAAACACAGCTGGGAAGTGAAAGAGCTGGTTTCCATTCCAGAGCCTGAACTCCAAACAGCAAAGCTCTGCTGATTATTTTATAAGATAAGTTTTATTTAAGAGAATAATATACCAGTGACAGTAAAGGAAAAAGTCACCTGTTGTCCCCCATTCAGCTTTCTTGTTACTTTTGTGCATTCCCTCTAGCCTTTCTTCACAGGCTCCCACCCTGTTTTCCTGCTTTTCTGCAGGTGGGGCCCAGGGGCAGTGCCATCTGCCCTAGCCAGATAGGAGGGGACAGTGAAAGCAGCCCCAGGTTTGAATCACCAGCTGTTTGACTCAGGGACAATCATTTCACCTCTGGGAGCCTCAGTGTGCTCAAAAATGAAATACAGATAATTGTTAACCATCTGAGGTTGTCGTGAAAATAAAATAATCTGCATGATGCCATACAAGTGTGGTGTCATGTGTTTAGGCATTATTAATATTGTCCTAGTCCCAAAGCTTGGGTTTGGAAAGGTTGATCCCATTGTAATGATCAGTTTTGTTTGCAAAGAGACACGGTTTACCTGTTGGGATGAATGCTACTGGGGACTCAAAGGCTGGTGACAGTTTGTCCCAGCTCCACATGATGCACGTATGAGAGTTAGCAGGTCGGTGGCCTTCCCCGGCACTTCAGTGCCCCCACTTTTTCGGTTTTCAAATATGGGTCCACTTCCAACCACCAGAGCGTGAGAGGCCTTGAATGCAGGGCTGTAGAATTTGGATTTGATCGGGGAGGCAATGGAGAGATATAAGGAGTCAGGGGAAGAGAGAGCTCTTTATCTGGACAATGGAAAGTCATAAAGGCTTTAAGCAGGGAGCTGCTGAGGCCAGGTCTGTATTTTGGTAAGATGGGGCCTGGGGAGGGATCTGGAGAACTCTGAGCTGGAGGCAGCGGCCAGCCGGGAGAGATGCCACAGGGCAGTGGTGGGAGAAGCTGCTTCACACAGAGCTGTCTCTGAGAAGCTGAGGAGGTGTTTGTGAAACACCTTTGGGGTTTCACAGATCCATGCAAAGGGCAAGTGATTACTCTCGTGCAGGCAAGTGACCTCCACCCAGGCTCCTTTGGCCAGTCCTGCCTGCTCAGGCTTTGTGATCTTGGGCAAGCCATTTAACCTGCCAGGCCTCAGTTTCTCCATCGCTAACAGGGATGAAATGAAAAGTCCTTGTGAGGATTTGATGTATGCCAAGGTGGGCCTGGGACTGGCACAGTTGGCCCTCAGTTGACATAGCTGCTATTTTCAGGGTTCCCATCTATAAAATGGGGAAGGACACATATGTTTCCACTGCTTGTGGAAGGGGAAGCTGTAGGACCGCCAGAGCTTCTAAATTTAGGGGCTCAACTAGGGACTTAGCAGGATGGATATCTTTAATTTCCCCACGTGTTCGGGGAAATGTATAGTTCATGGGGCTTTTTCATGCCTGTGCTCTCATATCCCCCTTCCCAATAGCCTAAAAACAGGCAAGCAGATACTATCATTATCATCATCTCCATTTTAGACGTGAAGGAACAGGCTCCTAGAAGGAAAGTGACTTGCGTAAGGTCACACAGCTAGTAGGATAAGAAGCCGTGTGTGTCTGACTCAGAATGTCAGAGCTGGACTGATCACAGGAGATTGTCAGGCCCAACCACTACATTTTACAGACGGGGAGACCATGGCCCAAAGAGGGAAAGAACTCACTGGGCACACTGTGAATTCAAAGCACAGCCCAGACTAGAACCCAGAGGCTGGCTTCTAGACCCAGCCTCTGGATGGCTACCCCATTTCACTGAATCATAACTTTCTTTTTTTCCACCTTGTTTCAGGGAAACCAGTTCCTGAAATCAAGTCTTCCATCCCGGACTTCCCGGATGCTGTGAAGCCAGGAAGGCCCTTGGCAGCTTCTGTAAGAAACACCAAGGACGAACAAGAAAAGGGGCAGCTTGTGAGGCCAGCTAGCATTCTTGGCCCAGGTATTTTAAACTAAATTTCAATTTTTTATTTAAAGGAAATTTATTTAAGGCAATGATGTATCTAGAAGGATATTCAGCTCAGCATATAATAGCAAAAAGTTAGAAACAACAGTGGGGATGGTAAAATTAATGACAGAAGGTCATAATACTGTTAACATAATAATACTGTTAACATAATAATAATACTGTTAACATATTATTAACATAACAGTACTGTTAACAATTATTTGGATGTATATACATACATGGAAACATGCTTACAATGTACTGAGTTAAAAAGTTAGAAAACTCTGATAAAATAATATGTATCATTTGTTACCGTTTTTATAGAAGAAATAACTCAGTGAATGAGGGCTTTCTATGTGCCACTGTTCTAAGCACTTCAGAGATGTTGACTTATTTAATCCTCAGTTAGCTGTATGAGTTAGGTATTACGATTATCCCCCTTCCACAGATGAGAAAACTGAAGAACAGAGAGGCTAAATAGCCTGCCAAGGTCATATGCACGGGGCCCAGGTATTTCACCTGTGGTTTCCCAAGCCCCCATTGCAGGCCCTGGGCTGGGAGTCTGATGGCCTTTCTGTCTGCTCTCCACAGGCCTGTGGTTTGTTTAGGGCCTGGTCCTCATAACCATTTAGTAGGGTGCTGAGGGGTGCTCCCTGCCTCCCATCTTCCTTCTCTTTGCCAGTCACAGATATGCTGCTTTGTTCTGTGGCACCTGAAGCACCAAGAGGAGAAATGATTTGCTCAAGGTCACATGAGTAGGAAGTGTCATCTGAACAGTGTGATTTGAATGCTGTGTCCCTAACTCCTGCACACGCTACTATTCCAAAGCCTTTCAGACCACTTCAGATTTGTCTCCATCCCCTCGTGCCTAGGAAAGGGCTCAGAGACAGTTTGCCAGATGATGGAAGGACTCAGCCAGTAGATCACTTCTCCAAGGGGCTACTCATGCCCACATCTCCATTCTCACCACCTCTCCCCTGGAGCCTCCCTTCCGCTTTGGTGTGTCCAAGATCCCAAATCCATGAACCCTCAGTTCATCAATGTAGAGCCAAGGTCAGTGTGGGCTGAGGATAGCATGCACAGGCTTGTACATTAGACAGACCTGCACTGGAATCCCAACTCTGCCACTTCCTAGCAGAATTCCTTAGCCTTTCTGTGCCTTAGTTTCTTCATCTATAACATGGGCATCATAATAAAACATATGCCATCATGTTGTGGTAAGGAACCATGCACCTCAGGGTTGCCACGATGTATATATGCTTATTGAATGTTAGCTGATGTTAGGAACATTCCAGACACCCCGGATAGGTTGAGTCTGGAAAATTAATTCTATGTCAAAAAATCTGAATTATTTCCTGTAGATAAAGAAAAAAAAGTGTAAAACTTTGATCAGCAATTAAAGATAAGGGGAAATAGTCCTAAACAAACGTGATACTGGTTGATGGCCAATGGGAACAATAATAAAATAGGGAAATTGTAGGGGAGTGCTGGTCAGGATGGAAGTTGTTACAGTGTAGCAACTTCTGATGTTCCTTATCTAGATGACTGCAAAAACAAGCCAGCCTTTGTACCAGTTCACTTTTTTTTTTTTAAAGATTTTTATTGGAGAATTGGGGGAAGGGAACAGCGCTGGAGAATTGGGGGAAGAGGAACAGACAAGTTGCTGTTCTTTTGTTCTTCAGTCTAGTTGTGGAGGACGTTGCTTCACTGGCCCAAGTTGGCACCATCATTGCGCTCTTCCTGGGCGAGGCAGATCAGTCGCCGGCTTCTGGACGGCCGCTCACTGCGGCTGCTGGCCGCTCACGCTGGCTGCTGGCTACACACGGTAGCCCATGGCAACCCACTGCCACAGGGGCGGCAGCCCAGCTCCAGGTTGAGCTGTTGTTCAGCATCTTAGCTGTAGAGGGCAGCGTCACTGGCCCTCATATGTGGGATCCGAACCAGGACCCTCTGGCATCCCATTCCAGCTCTTAACCAACACACCACTCGGCCAGCCCCCGTTCACTTTTTTTTTTATGGTGTGTATAATTTAAAATAGAAGCAAAGGTTAAATATGAAACTCAAGACTGAAATAAGATTTTGTCTTACTTTAGAGAGTCTGTTGTCTAATATATACTTTATATCATTGTAGATGCTAAAAGTCACTTTTCATAATTAATATGTATTCAATTTTTTACACATGCCATATTAGAAAGATAGGGAAGAAAATATTTTAGCATGATAAATTATACACATTTAAAACCATAGTCATTATCTTACTTAAAAGAATAATTTGTCTCGATAAATTCCGGAGCAATAGTAATGACATAAGAAAAAAATGGCATCGATATTGAAAAAACATAAGGGCAGAATTACATTGATGTTCTGATAATATAATTTGCTCTATGAAGAAAGAAATAGAAGCAGCTAAAAACCAATAAAAAAGAGAAAGTTTATACAAAGGCTTAAGTTGGAAATAAATTTATACCAGTGTATTAGTTGTCTATTGCTACATAATAAATTGCCCTGTCTTTTATGACCCAGTCCCTGTAGCCGGACAACTCTTCTGCCTCATTCTAATCATTAGAAGGATGTCACTAAGTCCAGCCCACACTCAAGGGAAGGGAAATTAGTCTTCTCTTCTTTTTTCTTTTGTAGATTTTTAGGATACATTTTCTTTTTTAATTAGTTTCAGGTGTACAAAACAATGTAATAGACATTTACACCCCTCATAAAGTGATTGTACCGTTCACTTTCTTGAATGGCACTTAGATGCTCATGTGCCTTGGCAGGTCGAGATAATAAATATGATCTGTAGACAGAAGCAGGAAGTTGGTTGTCTATCTTTCTCCACACTGAACACAAGCGAGTAATCATTCATTTCATCAAATAACCCAAAGCCTGCCTTCTCTTGGGAAAACCCCAAGCTTCCATTGTGACCCAAAATTCAAGCTGATTGATTATCTTGTAGGAGTGGAGAATGTGGAGGCTGTGGGGGCTGAGGAGGGCACAGGCAGGTGGGGACAATGACCGCCTGGTGCAGGAGACACTGGGCCAGGAGCTCCTAGTCAGGGCCTCACGAATCACCCTGATGACCAGAGAGGCGGGGGCTAATGTTACCCACTTTGATAGCTGGGGAAGGATGCACGACCTGCCAGAGCTTCCTGGCTGAATGAGTGGTGGGGCCAGGATTCAGCTCAGGTGGGCTGCCCAGAGCTCACATCGTAACCCCTGTATGTACATACTGACCCCCTTGCAGTAGGTGGGGAGGAAGATGGGGAAAGACATGGAGGGGGAAAATACGTGAGCAGGTGAGCCACGGACAGGCTCTGAGCACCTCATTAAAACAGATTCTCAAAGCTAGAATTCAGATAGAAGGCCTCTGAGTAGCTGAAATAACTGAACAGAGCCTTTGCTATGGGAGAGGCCCTTGGACTGTCAGTTAGGATCTGTTTAATCTTATTCTACACATAGTTTTACCAGCCTTGGTACTCCATATGTACCAGAGACTGATCTTTGTGCTTTATAACTGTCATCTCTTTTAATCTGGACAAGAGCTCTACAAGGAACAGACTATTATTGCTCTTTTTATATTTGAGAAAGCTAAAGAGATGAAGCACAACTCAGCCAAGGTTAAATCTCTACTAATGAGGAGCCAGGACTTGAGCCCAGTGGTGTCTGGTGAACGGAAAGGAGACTGGGAGGCTGCATAGGCAGGTCCACTGCCAGCCACTAGGCAGGGGACAGAAAACCCCAAGTGAGATACAGCACCACTGCGTGTGTGCTCAGGCTCACAGTGATTCAACACAGCGAGATGTGATGTAGTCTGCTTGGGAAAGCACACATTCTAGAAAGATTTCCATGGGAAATTTTATCACTATTTTTTTCACATCAGATGGGTAATGTGCCGATGTCGTAACAAGGTTTGTGGGAGGCACATCTCACACACAAGTGTGAACACCCAATCATCACACTTATGAACTCCAAAAGGATCTAATTTTTTTTTTTTAGTAGAAGTTTCGGCACACGAAACTTCTTGGTGTTTTGGAAATGACCTTTATGCAGCCCAGCGTCTTCCCTGACCCATCTCTTCCATGAGCATTGGCAAAGCAAGGGCTAAGTGTATCTGGTAATGTCAGCCTTGGCAGTAGTGGCCCAAACCCCATTTCTTTTTATTTTTTTTCAAAACCACAGGGATAAATAGACTCAGCCACTCCTCCAATTCGTAGCTCTCATTTGTCAGAAGAGTAGACCTCAGTGATCCCCCCAACCCAAGGGACATGGTACAGCCCCCAGAGTGAACCCCAGGCATCAAGTCAGATCAGAAAATCCTGGCTGTGTGAGGCCAGTGGTGACCTTGGAGTCAGTAGGCAAGTGGAGAGGATGGGGACCATGTGTGCAGCCCTGCTTTGAAGCCAGCACTGGGCCAGGGAGAGGGGATGGGGCAACACTTGAGGAAAGAAGCCGGAGGGAGATCGAGGTGGCCTGGAGCAGTGTTCTCAGAGTGTATCCCCAGTAGTACATGAGAACATGAATGTTAGAAAAAATACATATCACATGTACAAAAACCTAGGGATTTCAAGGCTAAATGCATACTATGTGAATTAAAGTGGATTGAAAGAAAAATATCAAGTAACTCATAGTGAGGCAACACAAAGACATGGCCAACATCTAGGTGGATGAATGTGACCGCAGTTTGGGGAACACAGGCCAGGGGTACTGGGCCAAGGCCAAGCGAAGGCAGGGCAAGGTCAGAGCCTCCATCACAGGAGCAGCAGTAACAGGGAGCCCTTCTGTATGGCAGGGTCCCTGCACCCGCTGGCCAGTGGAGGCCTGTACTCCAGAAGCCAAGATGAACATGCAACGATTTTCACAGGACAAGTGCCTGAGAGAACGCGGGGAGAGAGCTTTGGACCCCAGGGAAGGAAAGAGGGTGAGAAGGTTGAGTGGGATTGTACTGCCTGCCTACAGTCAAAGGCAGGCTCAGTGGGTGTCCTTGGAAAGACCAGAGTCCCCATCAGAGTCCTGGCTCTCCTCTTAGTCTCCCCTCTGCACCCAGTCCCTGTGTGTGTGTGTGAGGGTGGGGTGGGATGGGGGTGGGGGTTGGGAGCAGCCTGTGGGAAGCATGGCCTGGGTGCAGATGGGGGGATGGATTTGAGTAAGCAGCAGGGCTTTAGGTCAGTTGTGCTGCCAGCAGCTGGTCTGCAGCGCATTGCTGGTTTCATTTATTCTATTTTTCATTCTGGATTTATTAAAGAATTTGTTTGTTTGCCAAAAGTTTACTTCCAGTGTCTGAGCTATAGCTCTTATACCAAAGCTCAGTTTACAGTTTGAGTGCATTGATGCACTGAGAGCATGTGTTGTGCACCTGTGTGTGTGCTTTTTTAGTGCCCCATTCTGGGGTTCTCTGATACACTGTGGGTGTGCAAACATGGTACCTTTTCAAATTTAGTTCTTTCAAATATACCTAATGCTGAAAAATGTGAAAAACAAAAACAAAACACTCCTAACAGCCCTAGAAGCAGGAGCAGACCCAGGGAGATAGGCTTAGGATGCCCCTTCTGTTGGGCTCCATGGGGAA
Source organism: Hipposideros armiger (assembly GCF_001890085.2). Taxonomy (NCBI): domain Eukaryota; kingdom Metazoa; phylum Chordata; class Mammalia; order Chiroptera; family Hipposideridae; genus Hipposideros; species Hipposideros armiger. Next base: position 1,432,779 of record NW_017731502.1, on the reverse strand, counting down.
TGAAAGAGCCTCAGGTTTTGTATCAGGTGAGTTTTGTTTTATCAGCTGCCTGGGTTAATAGTTTAGCAAGGCTGATTCACCCCGGTACTATTCTTAGTCTTCTGAAAAAAAATTTTTTTTTAACTGCCAAAGTTTCAGACTAATCCCTTTCTTCATGATGTCAGAAACCAGAAATGCGGGAAGCAGGTGAATGTGGCCAGCAACCCTGAGGTCAGGTTCTCTTGGAAGGGCCAGCCCCCAGGTTCTCAGAGGCCTATTTCACCATCTGTAACAAGTAGATGATAGTGGTGCCTATCTCCTAGGATTGTTGTGGGGGTTAAATGAGGGTTAAGTGAGGCATTTAGAACAGTCCCCGGCATGATGCTCTCCCACTGCCACACCTCTTTATGGGCTGGTGCCCCCTCCCTCGTATCCACTTGTTGGAAACGTTTCACCATCTTTCAAGCCCAGGTCAAATGCTCTTTCCTCTGTGAAACCCTCCTTGATCTCTCAACCCCTATGGCTGGCCTCTCCTGCCTCTGACCTGAGAGGCTGGTTATTGCCATTCGTACCATGGTGGAGGTTTCTGGAAGGCAGGCCCTATAGCTAATTTTCCTCTGAGTTCTCTTTTCTGCTCCTAGTAAGGGAGGTAGGACAGTGTAGGGGTTAGATGTCACACAGATGACATCCCATTTGAAGGCTGGTGCTGCCACTTACTGTGTGGCCCTGGGCAGGTGGCCACCTCTAGTACCTCTGTTTCTCCACTGGCCAAATGGGGATCATTTATAGGACCAACCCATTGGGTTATCATAAGGATTCATTTAGGTAATGGCATGAAAAGTATGTTGGGTGGTGCCTGGGGGTATCAGGATATGGCAACTGTCATTATTGACAGTAAGTGTTTGTGGAGTGAATTGGAGACTGGCTTGGTTTGGGGACTGACGGGGACCCCTCCTGCCTTCTTCCAGCCAGCCACTTCCTGACCCACAGTCTCTTCTTTGCAGAGCCCGTTCCAGCCAGAACCAACCCCCTGCCTCCTGAAGATGACCCTCCTTCCTTGAAAACCAGCCTTCCTGCTTCATCTGAATCAAAGGTAAATCCCGCACCAGCTAGTGATATCCCCAGCTTGTGGCGCTCTCTCTCAGACTGCAACACACTTATTCCCTGAGACCAGTTTGGGGTTAAGGGTGGGGTGACGGGGAGAAGGGAGACCCATCGAATTACTCTGAGCTTCTAAAACTGTAAGTATTGGTCATCGATACAGCTGTGGCTGGGTGGCGGTGGGGTAAAGGGGGTGGGGAGTTGGTTCACTTCAGTGAATACTCTTTTTTGATGAGCTTTTCCATTATTTGTGTTTAAATGATAGATGATAATTGGCATCTTCCTTCCCCTCAAAATAAATTGGTTGTGGCTGTCATTGGCTTACTAACTGCCTCCCCTCCAACCTTTTTCAACTGAAAACAATGTCTGAGTTATCCTGAATTTTCAGTGACTTGGGTCCAGGGCCACATATGACTTTTGTGGGTATTAGGCATTTGTGCCTTCATGGGCTCTTTCCTTCATTACAAAAAAAAAAAAATTATAGTTTACGATTGCATTGACATAAAGATGAATGTAATTTAAGCTAGATTAAAAATTAAAACATTTTCTTCCATTTTAAAAGTTCATTTTCGTTCCTCTGATTTTAAAAGAAAACAGTTTCGTGGACCCCTAAAAGTGTTGCGGGCAGGGTGCCTGGTGAAGAAGCCAGCTCTGTGTGGGTCTGGTTCATGAAGTGCTCCCATAAAGGAGACTATCGCTTAAACAGGGTTTTAGTTTCCTTTGAAAATTTATCATTCTCAAAGATGACTTAATAGCTTGGGAGAATGAACATGGTATAATGTTAAGTGAAAATACCACATATCAAAACTATGTGTGTGTCATGATCTCAATTTGTTAAATAAATCCTTACATAGTATCTAGTTGGCAAGAAACACACTAAACTTTAATAGCAGTTAAGTGGATAAAGGGATTAAGGGGATTCCCTCCCCAAACCCCCAATTTTCTAAAACTGTTCATTAGAGCATATGTAACTTTAAAAAATTTAAGTTTATGGACACCTATTTTTAAGAAGAGAAGTTATTGAAACAGAGCTGCTTTGCATAGGCTTACACACGCAAGCTGTCACCGGAGCTCTGATTACAGAATCATGTTGGGTTATGTTACCCTATGTCCTGCTTCCCAGCGTGTGTGCCACGTATAGGACCTGGGGTACCAGCCTGGACATTGACCAGCTGTGTGATCTGACCTCAGCTCTTTCACTCCCTTGGTGTTCACCTTTACAAACTGAAGAAAAGCAAATATAAGCAAATATCAACCATTTGCCAGGAATACTCACATTTTAGTTAATCTTCAAAATTACCCTCCAGGGTACCGCTGTTATCTCCATTTTTGCTGATGAGGAAATTAAGGTTCAGTAACTTATCCAAGGTCACAGAGCAAGTTAGGGGAGGAGCTGGGATTTGAGCTGGCCCTATTCCTGCTCTTTTTATCATTCCTCCTCACTAGTTGAGATGATCCCCGCCACCCCTTCAGCTCTGGTGTTCTAAGATTCCCTGAGGCAGTAGGGAAAATAGTATTTTACATATTAATTCAGTACTAACCTTTGTCTCTTCTCTCTGAATCCCCAGGATTTCAGCACCTCTGTTCCTAAGCAGGAAACACTTCTGAGCCTGGCCGGAGAAAGCCTTTTCTGGAGTGAGGTGGACGTGGTTCAGGCAACCGATAACTTCAACCAAACCCACAAAATCAGCGAGGGGACCTTTGCTGACATCTACAGAGGGCAAAGGCAGGGCACACCATTTGTCATCAAGAAGCTCAGAGAAGTGAGCATTTCTTGGTTTCTAGTAATGGGTGGAGGCTGCACGTGTGAGGCTGGATTTTCATGTTTCAGTGTCTTTTCCCACAGATGCCCTGTCCAGGTCCAGGATCAATTGAAAAATTCTTCCAGGCAGAGATGCAAATTTATCACAGGTAAGCCTCCCCTTAGGAAAATACTTTGTTTAATAATGATGATAGCTAACCCTTATTTAGAGCTTCCTATGTGGCAAGCATGTTTTAAGCACTCTGTATGTATAGACCCATTTAATCCTCACAAGAACCCTGTAATGTAGCTACTATTATCACATTATTTTACATATGGTCAAATTGAGGCACAGAGAGGTTAAGTGTCTTGTCCAAGATCACACAGCTAGTAAGTGACAGAGCTGGAATTTAAACCTTGATTGGTCTGGCTGCACAGTTCACGCTTTTTCTATGTAGCAACTATTAATATATGCATAGATTAGAATTAAAAAAGACCCTTGGTTCAGTTGGCTCAACTCCTTTCATCCTGGGGGAAAGAAATCTGTTTCTATCCCATTTTTTTTCTGTCCCATTTTTTAAGATGGGCAAACACTTCCTGATTCCAGCTCTAAGGGTGAATCCATTTTAAAATCCTAGTGCTCTAGAATCTGACAAATGGCCTACAGGCTGAATCTGGCTCCGCCTGTGTTGGTATGACCTGACAGCTAAGAATGGTTTGAAAAAAATAAAGAGAAAAAGAATATTTCATGATACATGAAAAGTATAAGAAATTCAAATTTCAGTTCTCTGTTTTCCACGTGGGCGGCCGGTTGGAGTGTGTGTCTGAGGTGTTTGTGGGCGGCTGGTGGGTGGCTGGTAGGAGCCCTGTGTCAGAGCAGTGCGTTTCTCTTACTGCAGTGGTAGTTTGTTTCTTTGTTTTTCCTTCCTCTGAATAAATCCCTTTTTTTGTGCATAAAAAAAAAGAAATTCAAATTTCAGTGTCCATAATAAAGTTTTACTGGAATACAACCATGCTTATTTATTTCTGTATTGCCTGTGCCTGCTTTTGCATAATACTGCACAGTTGAGTAATTGCAACAGAGACCATGTGGCCTGCAAAGTCTAAAATATTTACTGTCTAGCTTTTACAGAGAAATTTTGCTGACCTCTGATCTTGAGCAATAAGGAACTTCAAAAGCCATCCTCAAATCTGCTCATTTTACAGATGGGGAAACTGAGGCTGGAAAAGTGAAGTGAGCCTCCCTGTCACAAAGCTGGGTGGTGACTGGGAGAGAAAAAGGGAAGGACTGTTTGGAGACCTGGGGACTTGTCCTGGTTCTACCATCACTGACTGATTAACAAATGCATATTGGGCACCTGTCGTATGCTTGACACCAGCTGTCATTCAACCTTTGCAAGTCACTGTCTGAGAAACTCTGCCAATGTGCAGCCTTGGGCACATAATGCATAATAGTTGTAGAGTATTTTAAGAAATAAAGAAAATTATAAATAAGAAAATAGAAATCTATTTTTCATAATATCTACAAATAACTACTACTGTATTAATATTTTGCCATATATTCTTTAATCCTTACTCTGTTCATACATATGTATGAATACACACAAACTCACATACACATACTTATATACACACACACATTTAATGGAAACTGGAAGTCTAATACCCTTTGCACCTTGGCATAGTGCCTTCCTGGAGTTGGCAGTCATTCCTTCATTCAGTGATTTGGCAAATGTGAGTTGTCAAGGCCTTATGTGGCTCGAGGGAGTGCAGACTGTGAAGAATACACAGCCCCTGCCTTCAAAAGTCTAGTGGGAAAGTAAAGTGTAAATAACTCTAATGATATGAAAAGTGTGAAGTAGGATGGCCTGGGGGGAGTGGAGGAGAGCAGAGGGGTCAGGCAGGAGGCTGGTATAATAGTCCTGGGGACTAATAGTCCTGGGGAGAGTCCATCAGGGTCTGACCCAAGGCAGAGGAGGAGGGGATGAAAGGGACAATTTACAAGCTATTTATAGCAATGAATGTGACTAATTAGATTGGGGAGGTAAGGAGGTTTCTAGGAAACTGGATGGATGGTGGTACCCTTCACTGAGATAGTAACTATGGGTGGAGAAGCAGGTTTGGGACTTGTTGAGTCCAGTCTGTTCATCTAGACCACTGGGGCTGGAGATGAGAGATTTGAGAGCATCCCTCATAGAGGTGGGAGATACCTGATGGGGCAGCTTATAAAACAAGATGATGAGCCTAGTTGGGGAGACTTGGGTTTCAGAGGGAGGCAAAGGAGGAGGGTCTTGGTGAAAAAGGCCAAGAGTGGTCAGAGAGGTAGGAGGAGAGTCAGGAGGGACTGGTGACTTAGAACCCAGTGGAAGAGGATTTTGGGGAAGAACTCCAGTCCTGGGAGTCAAAAAGACCTACTGATCCTGCCTTCACTGCTTGCTAGTTGTAACCTTGGGCAAGTTCCTTAATCTCTGTCTGCTTCTGGAAGATGGGGTGGTTAAGGTGTCATGTTGCAGAGGAATGAGGCAGGATAAGTTCAAGCAACTTAACTTCCAGCTCCTTGAAGGCAGGCAGTTTTCATCTTTCTGTGCTGGTGCTGGGCCCTCAGGGTGGTGGAGAGGGCCGAAGAGGGGTGGGAGGTAAGGAAGTAGAGCAGCCTTTGATTACTGTTTCTGTCTGATTCCTCACACCTGCGCTAATGCCTGATTTCAGATGCTGCCACCCCAACGTCTTACCTCTGCTGGGCTTCTGTACCGGAAAACAGTTTTATAGCTTGATCTACCCCTACATGGCTAATGGTTCTTTACAGGACAGACTTCAGGGTCAGGTAAGAGGCTGCGTCACGGTCAGAGAACAGGACCAGGCAGCACCTAGTTAGAGAATCAAGGGTTAAGGACTTACAGAGGGGAGAGGGGCTATCTAGAGAGGCTCTTCAAGAAGAAAAGTTGGGCCAGATCTGGCTAAATAGCTTCAGGTAAAAGCCTATAACAAATTTATTTGACAAGAGGCATTTCATTTAAGTCAAGAGCAAGACAAAGGTTCCCATAGCATTAATTTTATTCAACATTGTTCTAGGGGTGCTAGCCAGTGCAATAGGACAAGAAAAAGAATTAAGAGATACAGAGTATAAAAAAGTGGAGGCAAAATTTTATTTTAAAATGCTATTCTAATATATGTATATTTGCTTGTGTATTTATGGAATATATCTCTGGAAAGATACAAGAAACCGGTGCCTTGGCTGCCTTTGGGGAGGAGAACTATATAGATAGCTGTGGCACAGGACGGGAGGGAAACTTTTAATATACATCCTTTTGTACCTTTTACATATTATACCATGTGAATATAATTAACTATTAAAATTATAATTTTTAAAAGAAACATCCTTCCCATAAAATCCTCAGAGGGGGAAAAAAAGTTATTCTGCAACAGAATTATAGCTTCTTTTGGCTGGAACCAGACAAAGCAGTTATTTATGTTTGCTTTGCTGAGCTCTTGCTGTGTGCAAGGGCTTTACACATGTCTCCTCCAGGCCTTGCCACAACCCAAGAAGTTGACTCCATTTTCCAAAAGAGTAGTCTTTGGCACAGAGAGGCAAAGTGGTTTGCTCAGAGAAACACAGATGAAAGGTGTCAGGGCAGTGGTTTAAATTGCATTCATGTGGCTTCAGATTTCAGAGTTTTTGAGGAGAAATCTATTAGCAAGGCCAGTTCTTAGAGGGTGTGGGACCTAAGACATTACTTGAAAAATAAGTGGTGATTTAGTCTGGAAATTCAGTCTTAGAAAATAGTGGCAGCACCTGGAGAAATGAGGGGACTTTAGCCCCGCCCCACCACAATCCCCATCAGCCCCTGTGAAGTCTCTCCAAATACACATAAAATGGGTATAAGGCCCATGTCCCTGGTGTGCCAACACAAGGTCCCTAGCTCCTCTCCCAACCAGCCTCTCCTAGAGAAAAATTTTAGAGCTGCCACTATAATAGTCATAATAAAAATAGCTGCTGTTTATTGAGCACCCACTGTGTGGCAGGCACTGTGCTAGGAGCATACCATACACTCCTTTGAATCCTTACGACCCTAAAGCGTAGGGATTAACATTTCCATTTTATTTCTGAAGAAACCAAGGCTCAGAGATGTTGAGTGTCTTTTCCAAAGTCACACAGCTAGTACATGTCTGAGCTAGGATTTACACCTAGATCTGTCTGATGTCAAAACTGACACCCTGCCAGTAAACCATCCTGACTGAGCCCTGTTGCAGAGGACATGATGAGCTGGACAGACAGGAGCCCAGGACCTTGCCATTGGGCTTAAGAAGTCTTTTCTTTCTCTTAGGGTGGCTTGGACCCCCTCCTCTGGCCCCAGCGCATCAGCATCTTCTTGGGGCTGCTTCGTGCCGTGGAGCACCTTCACAGCCTGGATATCATCCACAGCAACATCAAGAGGTGAGAGAGGTGGGCTGGACCCCCCAAGGGCTCAGGCTGCAGGGATGAAGCAGCACACATTCCTGGATCCCTTTCCTCTTCCTCTGTCTCTCTTTTTGCCTTTCTCTCCCCAGCTCACCTCCTTTGAGTCTCTCTTTCTTTGTTATACTCTCAAAAATAAGTATTTTTGGGTTGTGTCTCTGATTTCTGTCAGCATGAACTGTCTACCTGTCATCACATTTGTCTTTCTTAGCTGGTTTTATACCAGCAACCACGCTACACCCCTGATGTATTTGCTTCCCACCCGGCTGGTCTGCACCTGGTCCTTGGAGCTTGGGTCACGTCTGCCAAGCCCCCTGGGATTTTTAACTCTGTGCTCAGACTCTTCTCAGAGACCTGTCTCCTCCCCCCCACACACACACTTGTGTACCTGTTAGTGAAAACAACTTGAGTCAGAGAGGCTTCCTGCAGGTTAACATGCACCCCATCATCTCAGTATCATGCTCCCAAACATTCAACAGCAAGAGATCTTCGTCTGGGGACTGGCAGCATAGGGAGAGATTCCAGAAGATACGAGAGAATTTGGCAAAATGGAGCTTGAAACCTTAGAGCCCACACTTCCCCAAAATCCTCCCTCCATCTGGCGAGGAAAAGCCCTTTCCTCTTTCCTCCTCGCTGATTCTTATTTGGCTGCGTAAACAACTATAATAGCAAGAAAGGAAACGCAAGGACGAGAGGTCGGTCTTGCTCACTGCCCTGACTCATCAGCTGGCCTCCATTTTTCTCTTTTGTTTTTCGCCCCTGCCCACACATAAGTCTTAGCTCTAAGGTAACATGGTCACCTGGTTACCAATTCATCTTCTACCCCCTCCCCCCCTTCATTTAAACATGGTAAACATTTCCCCACATTGCATGTCATAATTTTTTTGGTGACTTCTTAGTCTTCCATTGCAGGGGTTGCTTATAATTTACTTACCCACTCCTAACAGTGGACATTAGAATTGGTATATACTAAAAAAAAAAAAAAGCTATCAGGTATTAGTTCTACATTGAATATTTTTACACATGTAGCTTAGTTTTTTTTTTTTTGCCCCCGCCCACCACCACTTTGGAGTACTTTTTGAGAGTTCTCTCCCATGGTTTAGATGACTAGGTCCAAGAACATTTTTATTGCTCTTATTCTCCACCATCTGGGCAGGTTCCATCACAGAGGATGCTGGCATTTAGACTTGAGTCAGCTGGGCCAGAGCTGGGGGTCAGGACAGCTTTGGAAGGGACTGAGCTGACAAAACTTATGGCTTGGCCAGCTGAGGTTGATCAGGGTGGACATCTGTGGGGATCAGGATAGCTGCCCCTCTTTGGTCATATCAGGTGCCGTTCCTGAGGCAGCAGGATTAATCTTAGCTCCATCCCCATTTGCTGGTGGGAGTGGGCTCCCTTCTCAGGAGTGGCTCAGAAACTCCATGTTGAGGGTCTTCAGTGACCCTAACTTGCTAAGGCTGACACTGCTCACTGCCAAGTTATTTTCCAAAAACGTCACTGGCAAGTCTCTTCTTGTCCAGCCCAAAATGAGAAGGTTCTTTCTGCTTTCTTTTTTTCCACAGCTCCAATGTTTTGCTAGATCAAAACTTTACCCCCATGCTGGCCCATCCAGTGGCTCACCTGTGTCCTGTCAACAAAAGGTCAAAATACACCATGATGAAGACCCACCTTTTCCAAGCCTCAGCTGCATATCTGCCAGAAGATTTCATCAGGGTGGGACAGCTGACAAAGCGAGTGGACATCTTCAGCTGTGGAATAGTAAGACCTTCTTTCTCTGCTTAGACTTGGGCCTGCACTCATTTGTTCTTCCCATGGTTCCTTTGTAAGCACAAGTTATAAGAGAAGCTCATAGATATGCTCCATCAAAGTACAGTAAGGGTTGGCGAACTGTGGCCCACAGACCAAAACTGGCCCATGGCTAGAACTAAGAATAGTTTTTACATTTATAAAAGATTGAATAATAAGAACTTAAAAACAAAGAAGACTATGTGACAGAGACTTGGTTTGTGGCTGACAAAGCCGAAAATATTTACTATCTAGCCTGTTACAGAAAAAGTTTGCCAATCTTCCAAGTAAAGCACTCATGAGTGTCAAGATTCTACAATAGTAGGCTCCAGAGAGTCTCCTGATTCCCATCCTGCCATCCATCTAATTATCTTTTTCAGTTGTGTTGGTCTTTGTTTGTTCATCCATGTGTTTTGTCCATCTGTCCATTCATCTTTGCAGTCATCTATCCAACCATTCAACATCCACCCATCCCTCAGCCACCCATCCATCAGCCACCCATCCATTCAGTATCCATCTACTCATCCAACTTCTGTCCTTGCCACCATCCTGTCTGTCATTACTCTGTGTAGAATTTGTGTGGACTGCAAATGTAGTTAAAACACAAACTGTCCCCCAGGAGCTCATGTTTTGAGAGTAGCAGTCTCCAGTGTATATTTCTATAGCACACCAATTCCTTGAAATCGCTACAAGTTTGGTGTGTTTAAAGGTTTATGGCCAAATAGGTTTGAAAACTCTGTACTTCTTCTCCCTGCCCACAGTCTCCTGTATGTCCATCTCGCCTACTAGTGCCCTCCCCCTAAGCCACCTTCTACCCTTAGCCCAACCGCCACATGTCAGATTCCGCTTTCCTCTGTCTCCCAGCCCATTGACTGCTGGTTTCCTTGCCCCCATCAGCCCCACTGAGTGGCTCAGTGAAGCTCAGCAGGGCTCGCCCAGGCGCCTGCTCCTTTACGACCTGGTGGGACTTGAACCTGCAGGCTGCCATACCCTATACTGCAGAGCTTAAGAGCATGGGTTTGAGTCCCAGCTCAGTTACTTTCAGCCAAGTGATTTAGGGTACATCACCTATAACCCTGGGCCTCAGTTTTGTCCTCTGTAAAATGAGGACAAAATGGGGATGATGAGACATATGGAAATTAGTAAGATAATATACATAAACCGGTTAGCATAGTACCCTGCACATATCAATATTATTATTATTACAGTGGTTATTTTTATTATTCCCACCTTCATACCCAAACTCCTGATTTCTGTTTATTCTTGACTTTTTAACTC
>NW_017731502.1:1408107-1420129 GCF_001890085.2 Hipposideros armiger | reverse complement strand
GTGAGCTTTCATGAGCTGCCGTGAGCGGCCATCCAATGGCTGGCGAGCGACTGCCTCAGCCGGCAAGAGCGCAGTGATAATGCCAACATGGGCCAGTGAAGTGACTTCTTCCACGACTAGACTGAAGAACAAAAGGACAGCAACTTGTCTGTTCCCCTTCCCCTATTCCCCAATGCTGTTCCACTCTCCCAATTCCCCAATTAAAAAAAAACAACACAACAACACAGCTTGACTCTGTGTTTGGCACTTCCCCTAAATTATCTTTCTAAATCATCTTAAAATCCCTATGAGATTGATAGAGACATTATGTTGTTCATCTATAGATGAGGAAAGCAGATTTGGAGATTTGCCTGAGATCTCAGCTACACTAAGTGTTAGAGCTGTAATTCTTACTTTTTTTAAAAATAATTTTTATTGGCGGAACAGCCATGGTCATTGGTTACCCTATTGCTTTTATGCTACAATGGCATAGTTGACTCTTCTAGGGAGGGCACAGCTCACAGTGGTTCATGCGGTGACCGAACCAGCAACTCTGGTGCCATTAGCACCATGCTCCAACCAACTGAGCTAACCGGTCACCCCAGAGCTATAATTCTGAGTCAGGTCTTCTGGACTGTAGATCCTGAGTTCCCAACCCCAACACTCTCCTGACTGTTTAATTCTCACTGCAGTCCAACCTCTATTATCATCATCCCCATTTTACATATGAGAAAACTAAGGCCAAGGTGAAGAGACTTGTCTTGTCCCCTTCAGTGAGCTCAGTTGGGATTTGAACCCATGTCTTCTGCAGAGTTCCAGATTCTGTGCAAGCTCTGGTCCTCCTCATCTGTTTGAGAGGGGAGCTTCTTTTCTGACTTGCTGAGGCCATTAGAGCAGCTGGCTTTTTTATGACTGGGTCTTCAAAAGCATTCCCTGAGCATTTGGGTGGAGAGCTGAAGGCCTCCCCTACACACAGAAAGTCACAACTTGTCCCTGTGCTGAACTCCCTGAGCCCCACTCCTTTTGGGCTCTGATCCCCAGATATTGCAAAGAAGTCGATTTGGGCAGCTTGGATGTGGTTTGGATGGTTTGGGGCAGTTTTTCATCTCCTGACACAAGAAACATCTTTTTGAACTACATTCCCCAGCGGTTTGCTGGGGCTCCCTGGGTGAATGTCACTTGAGAAGGAGGCTTTCCAGACACTTTTATGAAATTTGCTAGAAGGTTCTTTTTGCTAATGGTTTCTAAAAATGTGAAGGATATCACTTCTTAAAAATCTAGTTTCTTTCTCTTCTAGACCCAAATATGTTCTCTCATCATCTCTTGTTGTGGTACATGCACAATTAAGATTGCGCATGTGTAATCAAGATTTGAGTCAGAGATGAAAGCTGCTGACACCTAGTATGGTCTAGGGCAGGAGGAAGCAGACCCCTCTTCTGTGCTTGGGGGAGTGTTTGTAGCCACAATGTTTTTGGAGGAAACTGAGTGGTTTTCATCAAAATTTAAGATGTGTGTACCCTCTGATACAGCAGTTTCACTTGTACACTAGGGAAATACACACACAAATGAGGAAAGACAGGTGAACAAGGATGTTTGTTGTAGCGTTATTTGATAGTGAAGCACTTCAAACAACTGAAATAAATATCTATCATTTGAGAGGCGGTTAATGAGGTTACAATATAATCATACACACCATGGAATACCATGAAGTTATTTATAAACATCTGAAAACATCTGCATGAATATAAGTTTATCAATATTTATAAATAATGAGGATAAAGCATATGATATAATAAATTTTGACATGTATATATCTATGACATTATCACCAAATCATGATAATGAACATGCCTACTACCCCAGAAGTTATCTCTTCTCCTTTGAAGCCCCTCCTCACATCCCTCCTTGCCCCTGCCGTCCCCTGCAGCCACTGATCTGCTTTCTGTCACTGTACAAAAGTTTCCATTTTCTGGAATTTCATATAAATTAAGTCATACAGTGTGTGCTCTTTTGTTGTCTGGCTTTTTCCACTCAGCATAGTTATTCTGAGATACAGCCAAGCTCTTTGTGTGTGTCAGTGGCTTATTTTGTTGCTGAGTGGTGTCCCATTGCATGGATATGCCACCGTTTGTCCCTTCACCTATTGATGGACATTTGGGGTATTTCCAGGTTTTGAGTATTACAAATAAAACTGCTAGGTATCTCTGTGTGGGCCTCATTATGGACATATGTATGCATTTCTGTTGAGGTATAATTAATACTTTTGAGGTGTACAGAATGGTATGAGTTTTTTTTTAAAAGATTTTTATTGGGGAATTGGGGGGATGGGAACAGTGCTGGGGAATTAGGGGAAGGGGAACAGACAAGTTGCTGTCGTTTTGTTCTTCAGTTTAGTTGTGACGGACGTTGCTTCACTGGCCCAAGTTGGCATCATCATTGTGCTCTTCCCAGGTGAGGCAGATCAGTCGCTGGCTTCTGGACGGCCGCTCACTGCGACTGCTGGCCGTTCACACTGGCTGCTGGCTACACACGGTAGCCCATGGCAACCCACTGCCACAGGGGCTGCAGCCTACGCCGTCGCCAGCAACTCATGGCAGCCCAGCTCCAGGTTGAGCTGTTGTTCAGCATCTTAGCTGTGGAGGGCAGTGTCACTGGCCCTCATATGTGGGATCCGAACCGGGGCCCTCTGGCGTCCCAAGCCAGTTCTTAACCATCGCGCCACTCGGCCGGCCCCAGAATGGTATGAGTTTTGACAAATGTAGACAGTCATGTAACTACCAGCCCAATCAAGATATGGAAAATTTCCATCATTCTAGAAAAGTCCCTTGGGCCCCTTTATAGTCAGTCCCCCTTCCCTACTTCCAGCCCCTGGCAACTCCAGATCTAATTTCTCCGATTAAATATACATGGGTCAGGGGCCGGCCATGTGGCACGTTGGTTAATAGTTGGCTTGGGAGCACCGACTCTGAGCGGCAGGTTCCTGGTTCAGATCCCACATTAGGGCCAGTGACGCTGCGCCCTCTACAGCTAGGATGGTGAACAACAGCTCGATCTGGGGCTGGGCTGCCGGGAGTCGCTGGTGACGGCGTGGGCTGCAGGGGGGCTGCAGTGGGCTGCCATGAGCTGCTGTGGGTGGCTGGCAGCTGGCGTGAGTGGCCCGCAGCTGGCATGAGCTGCCATGAAACGCCGTGAGCGACCGTCCAGTGGCTGGCAAACTATCTACCTCACCTGGGAAGAATGCAATGATAATGCCAATGTGGGCCAGTGGGGTGGCATCCTCCACAACTAGACTGAAGAACAAAAGGACAGCAACTTGTCTGTTCCTCTTTCTGATTCCCCAACGCTGTTCCCTCCCCCCAATTCCCCAATAAAATCTTTAAAAAAAAAAATATATATATATATATATATATATATATATATATATATGTCAGAATTCTACATCCTAAAATGTTTATTTTATATCATAAGAGATTGTGCCTGTAATTGTTAATAAGGTTAAATTATTAATGTAAGTAAATTTCTCAGCATGTAGTAAGCACTATATAAATGATAGCTATTATTACTGTTAATTATTACCACTAATAGACTATTGAATGTTTACTCTGTATCAAGTTATCATACTTTATACTTTAGATGTATTATGTCATTTAATCTTTTTGTTAGTCCTATTATCCCCATTTTCCTGATGAAGCAACTGAGGCCTACCTAGAAAGGTTAAGCCACTGCATTTATGGTACTTTTTGAGTGTACAATGAAATGCCCTGTGTATGTTGGGAATTTAGCAATCCTCCAGTTCTTGGATGTTTTGCTTGTTTCTGGGATCCTTGCATTTCTTTTTAAAAATCCTGTTGGTTTTCTGAGAAGTTTGTGCAGCTCTGGTGCAGTCATGGAGGTGGGTGGGTCAGGTGTGGTTGGATCCCACACCCTTGCAGCTCACTCAGGGGTGTCTCCACTCTTCTTCCCACAGAAGGATTTACTCCTCAGTGAAATTCCAAGCAGCACCACCTCGCTGTGCTCCAGGAAGATGGACATGGAGAAAGTGATGGCCAGGGAGATCTGCCAGAAATACCTGGATAAGAGAGCAGGGAGGCTGCCAGAGGATTGCGCCGAGGCCTTGGCCATGACTGCCTGCCTCTGCTTGCGGAGGCGGAATGCCAGCTTGGCGGAGGTGAGCTTGACTCTAAGCTGTTCTCCAGTGACGAGCCCTGTACTGGGTCAGTTTGGCCTCACTTCCGGGGGTCGCATGGGTCTGCTTTACCAGGGACTGGGTTAAGACTCAGGGTCGATCCCTTCACCGAGAAGTGATCTCATAAACCAGGGCCCTATTTGGGTTCAAGTAGCAGAATGTGTTGGAGGTCCTGTCAGCAAAACAGGGAAGTATGTGGGTAAGAGTGTCTTAGGTGCCTGAGGGCGGTATGCTGTTGGCCTCAGGGGCCCAGGACTGCACCCTTGGATGTTAACAGAACTATGCTTTCTCTGAATCTGCCTTATTCCTCCTCTTCTCTCTGGAGGCCCCCTTTTTCTTTTCTTTCATCTTCTTGGTAAGGGACTATAGCCATATTCATTTACAAGTTATAGCTCTACCCCTACTGAAAGACCAAGTCTTTCAGTGAGAGAACCTGATTGGCCTACCTAGGGTCAGTTGTCTATCTGTTGGCCAATCAGGTAAGATGGGAGGGGGGGGTGGTTCAGTATATAAACCTGGCAGTCAGTAGATCAACTCCTGACGGTGCAAGGGCCAGGTCCTAGAGAAATTGAGCATCCACAGCCCGTGGCTAGGCAGACACCCTAGAAATCAAACACCACGGGATAAAACATTTTCCTAGGGACAGGATATATGCTAGGTCTTTCTAAGGATAAAATTATCACCCAAGAGAACTCAGAGATCATGTAGCTGAGTGATTTTCGTGTCTGGCAAAAAGGGACTCCTTGAAAGTATGTCAGGAGTTGCTTTTGGCAGCAAGAGGGCTATGGGGAGCTATAGGCCCCACCCATAACTTCAACCACACACCACTTTCACTTCTTATAATTATATTGGGTTCTCAGTATTTTATTTGAGGAAAGGGTTTGGTAGCTGAAAAAAGTCTTCAAACACCACTGCTATAGTCCAAGCCTCCCGTTTTATAGATGGGTAAGTAAAAGAGAGAGGAGAAGATGGGACCACAGAGTGAGTTTCTATCAGAGATCTCTGGACTTCTGGTTCAGCCCAATATCTACTCTCTTGCAACTTGAGTTATTGTTCTAAGCCTGGGCTATTCTCCTATGTCCAAATGCCACAGGGTCCAGTCATTCCTTCAGCAATTGTATGCTGGGCTCTGGGGATATATCAGTGAACAAGCCAGGCCAGTTTCACTTTCCTAGAGCTCACAGACATTGCACAGTAATAGACTGTGGTGAGTGCTGGGATAGTGTATGACGGAGGCCCCACCCAGGAGGACTTCCGGAGGAAGTGATGTGTAAGCTGATGAAGAACTAAGCAGAAGGAACAGCTTATGCAAATGTTCTGAGTTGAGAGAGAGGTTTGCGTGGTCAAGGGCTTGGAAAAAGGTCAGAGTGTCTGGAAAACAAAGTACGTTGGGGCAAAGTGGCTTGTGATGAGGCTGCTGAGGAAGGAGGAGCCCAAAAATAGAGGGCTGTGCAGGCACAGTCAGGATTTTGAGGAAGTCACTGGGCATTTTAAGCAGGGGCAGGACATAATCAGATTTGCATTCTAAAATGATCTTTCTCTCTCAACCACTTATTCTTCCATTTCAGCATTCGTTCCTTCATTCATTTCATTCTTTTGTTCAGTGTATCAGTTAAAGTACTCTGGAAGAAGCTACTATAATGAAGAGACTCCAAGCTACAGTGGTTTAAACGAGACAGCAGATTATCCTCCTTAGCTTCACAGTTTGATATAGGCAGTCCAGAGCTGATGTGGCAGTGTCACAGTATTGGGGACCCAGGCTCCTATATTGTTGCTCTGCTCTCCTTACCATGTGGCTTCCATTTCAGAGTCCAAGATAGCTTCTCTAGCTTAGGTCATCATATCTGCATGCCAGCCACTGAAAGGGGGTTAAAAGAAAGAGGAGAACACACCCTCTTTCTTTTAAAGGTGTGACCTGGAAATGTGCACATCAGTTTTTCTCACACCTTATATGCCAGAACCTAGTTACATGGCCACACCTAGTTATAAGGGAATAGCGTCTTAAGCTTGGCAAATATTTATTGGGCATGCACTGTGAACATTTATCTCGAGAGGTGACATTTGAACTGGGCCTTGAAGGATGAAGAGGCATTTGCTATGTACAATAAAGGGGATAGAGCACTTGAGGTATAGAAAGAGGAATGAAGAATGGTCCTTGCCCCTAGTATTTTACAGCCAACCTAAGAAGAGAGAGCAACTGGGTCATGGACTTTAAGACAAACAGGACTGGGTTCATTGGTCAGCTCTGCTATTCATGAGCTGGGTGGCCTTAGGCAGGGAACTTAACCTCTTTGATCTTTTAATTTCTTATGTATTAAAAATTCATTTTGCATCATGTGTCAAATGTGCTTTGTAAATTGCAAGGCACCGAGCAAATGAGATTTGTTATTGTTATTAAGAGTATGTATGTATTATGCCCTTTGTATGTAAATGTGTGTGTGTGTATAAAGAAGAAACATTCCTTCCCTGCCTTCCTCCAATTTTCCTAACCTCCCTAACCAGAAAAGCTCTCAAGGACAATATCTATATTACTTAGGGCATTTCTAGTTGAAAGTGATAGAAACTCAACTCAAGCTCTTACAGAGAGAGACAGAGAGAAAGAGAGAGAGAGAGAGAGAGAGAGAGAGAGAGAGAGATAGATATGGGAGTAGAATATCAATGAGTGAATGAATGAATGAATGAATTTATTGGTTCATTTAACCAAACAGCAGACAGGACAGGCATTGCTAGAGCAGCTACAATAGATGCAGTTTCTCAACCTTAAAGGTGGAGCTATCTGTGCCTGTGCCTGTGGCTCTCTCTCCATCTCTTGCCTCTGCTTTACTCTGTGTTGGGGCTTCATTTTCACCTACTGTAAATGGGATTTCTGTGTGTGGTGAGGAGTCTGGCTCTGCCAATAGAAAGGAAAGGGGGAGTCTTTACTCAACAAGCTTTAGGTGGAAAAATACCAGAGAAGGATTTTGATTGGCCTGCTTGGGTCATGTGCCTAAACCTGGACCAATAGTAAGGTCAGAGGAATGCGATACTATGATTGGCCCATCTTGGTCTTGTAGTGTCATCTATGGCTAGGGTTGCGGGGTGGGGGGGGGGAAAGTTCAGTTCTTTTTAAAGGTAGTGTGCTGTTCTTCTAGACAAAACAACAAGCATTTAATTCTTTGGTGTCTGTCTCTCCAGAGGCCTGAGAGACCTGTTAGATTTTGTATTTCAGAAAGGATTCCTGGTGAATGCTCTTGTTTCTCTTCTCCCCAAGGTGTGTGACTCTGTGGCCACTGTGGAAGAGCGGCTCAGAGGTCAGGAGACGTCGCTCCCATGGGGTGGGCTTTCCGAGGGCACAGTCTCTTCCTCCAACACTCCAGAAGAAACGGACGATGTAGACAATTCCAGCCTCAATGCCTCCTCCTCCATTAGGGCAACACCCCGGTCTGGGGCTGCTACTTCGCTTGCCTCCACAGAGGATGGAGAAGACAGGATGCAGGCCGACTCCTCCACTGAGGCCTGTGCCAGTACTGAGCCTCCCCAGGATGGTAAGTGTGTGGGGATCTGAATACATATACACACTCATTTATGTATCCCTAAATCAGCCCATCATTTATTCCTTCTATCTCCCTCCATTTCGTGGCCATTTGGTTATTCAGCTGTTCATATACTGGCTGACTGCACAAAGAGAAACCTAGGGGTGCCACTTTGACAGCTCCCTCTCCCTTTGGGCCCCTCTGTGTCCAGTCCATCACCCAGTCCTATCCATTGACCTAAATATCCTCTGCTTCTCTGCATTGCCCTCACCTCCCTACCTCATTTAAGCCACTATCCTCTTGCTGGATGACTGCACAACCTCCCTTTGTCCTCCCTGATCCACTCTGGCCTCTCCTCAGTCCTTTCTCCAGGGGCCAACCAGAGTGGTTTTTAAACTCAGGTTTAAAAACCATGTCCCCCCTTGCTTAAAGCTTTTGTGTAGCTCCCATCGCACTTAGGGACCAATTCAGAACTTCCTCCAAACCTGCCAGTCTCTGTGTGGTTTGTCGTTGCCCACCTCTCCATCTTCACTTCACAACACACAGGCCATCCTGTTTCTAAAGATAACTTCTATCTCTGCCTCTCAGGTCCAAATATACTAGGCTTCTGTCTGAAATAAAAATTTGGAAGGCCTTTTCAATGCAGTGTCCTTGTTCTCTAGTAAATGCGGTTCAATGACTGTCCCAGGCTCTGACCACTTCTATTGCTCCTCCTCCCATGTGGAAGAGAGAGGGTGTAAGTGTTCACTCTACCCCTTCCCCTCTTCTATAGGGAGGAGCATGGAAGCCCCCTCCTTTCTTTCCTTTTCTTAAGGAGGGCGCATCTCAGTGGCCCATATGGGGATTGAACCAGCAACCTTGGTGTTATTAGCACCACGCTCTAACCAACTGAGCTAACTGGCCACCCTGAGCCCCCTCCTTTCTGAAAGGTGGGGGCAGGTGATGGCTTCCCTGAAAAGGCAGAAGGTGACAAAAATGCTCATTGCACTCAGTGCCTAATTCAGAAACCTGACTTAAGGAACTCTGACCAAGTCTGACTTTCTAAGAATAATAGTACCTATCTCCAAGTGCCTTTTGTTCAAGTGACCTTTTGTTTTTTACTTTCCATTGAACATCAGCTACAGAGACTTCGTGGAAAATCGAGATTAATGAGGCCAAAAGGAAACTGATGGAGAATATCCTGCTCTACAAAGAGGAGAAACTGGACAGCATTGAGCTTTTTGGCCCCTGATGACCAGAACACAGCAAGGACCCCTGTCCTCAATTAGAAAGATGCCTGTCAAGATAAAGGTCTGAGGCAGAATCCAAGATCTCCCAGGAAACACAAACCAAACATCAGCTTTCCTTGGTGGGTGGGGAGAGAAACTTCCATATCCCAGAGTAAGTGAAGGAAGAAGGGACCTCAGCTTTTATAGACATCAAAATTCATGAGGTCCTCTTCCTTTGTGGGATTTGTTAGTCAGAGCTGGGTGCCAGGAGACTGGAGCGGAAAACCTGGTACGTAGGCCCAGGATGTGGGCAATTTTGTGGTTCCAGGGAGGGTGTGACGTTAAACACCCCAACAGATGCCTTTACCCAGTTCTCAGCCCTCAACAACTAACTGACAGCATTCTGAACGCTGATGACACTTTCCAAAGTTAAGATCTCTGGGTTATATTTGCCAACAGCCGCCTGCAAATTCCATGACCTGCAAGATTTTCAACTTGTGTCCCAGTGCAGTTCTTGACTCGTTTCTCAAGGTCTCAAGTTTTACAAATGCCAGGCACCTGGCAAAGGGCTCCGTAGGTTTTCTGCTTTCTCTGTTGGAAACCTTGCAACCCACAGGTATTTATTTAATATCCACTCTACACCTTTATCCTCCCATCCCACCTATGCTAATATTTTTATTGGAGCTTTTATTTTGAGAATATGTATTATTTATAGCTGGATGAAGAATCAGGAGAACTGGTTTCATGTCTGATTCTGCTGCTAATTCAGTCAATCATTTAATTTCTGGAACCTCGGTATCCTTGTAAGTAACACTTGTTCATTCTCCCTCACTGGGCTGTTGGGAAGAACAGGTGAGACATGGCTACAGAAGTACTGTATTTTGAAAATGTACTTGTCCTGTTTTATAAAATAAATAAAAAGACATTAAACTTAGATTTCGGCCATGTACCTAATGTTTATGCAGTGGCTATATTTCTGAAAAGTCATTTTGCAGATAATGTTTGTGAAACAACTTTTATTTTAAATTCAGTGTGCCCTATTTTAAGTAATCCTACTATAGTGATTTTTCCCTTTTTATTTTTGTAAAATAAAAATACATTGATAAAGTCAACAGATAACCTTGTAATTAGTTTTGTGTCCAGATGAATTTACCTGGAGAGTAAATTCTGCATCCATGAGCAGAGTATCATGGGGTGGCTAAGAGGTTGGGCACTGGCTGTAAATGTTGGCTGTGAGTAGCTGCATGATCTTCGGCCAAATTAGGGAGTTACTCTGAGCCTCTATTTCTTCATCTATACAAATGGGGAGAATAAAAAGTACCTGTTTCCTAGGTTTGTTGTCAGGGCAAGGGGCAGACTCTGTATGCTGTAAGCAGTCAACAGCCCTCAGCAAGGTCAGCTTTGTACTGATATGTAACAAAGCCAGGTGGGCTCCAGCCCAGGCGGACAGTGATCTGTACTGACACCCCTATCTTAAGCTCTGGTGGCTTTGAGGATTCAACAAAAGTATGTGTCACATGCCCAAAGCAGGACCTGGCATGTGGTAAGTACCTTACAATTGTGAGCAGGGTGTTTCCAGGGCTGTTTGGGCAACAGAGGGCAGATGTCAATAGGGTACTGCTTATCCAGACATGCATTTTCAGACTAGGTCTTCATAGATTTCTGGAGAGATTCACTGAGAATCTGATGAAAGATACGGACCTTCTCCCCTCAGCAAATTGTAATACAAACATATACAACTCTGTATATGAATTCCAGGGGTTCATGGGTACCACAGTGCCTTTCCATTATCCCCAGAGGAACAGACAGCTTGACTTTTTTTTTTTTAATAGATGCATGTGACTAAAAAAATCCAAAAGATTACATAGTGGAAAGGAAGCCTTTTAACCATTAGGAATTTAGTCTCTCATTTCTTCTCCCCAGAGGCAACTGCTATTACTAATTTGGGGTATTCTTCTAGAGATGATAAACAATTTTATCTTGTTGCTCAACTTCATTAGTCATCATGTGCATCACGTGCTGTTGAGTTGGCTCTGACTGCTGGTGACCCTATGAATGAGCGAGTTCCACAATGTCTTATCCTCAACAGCCCTGCACAACACATAGACTCATGCCTTTGGCTTCTTTTATGGAATCAATCCATCTCATATTTGGTCTTCCTCTTTTCCTGCTGCTTTATATTTTTCTCAGCATTATTGTCTTTTCCAAAGAACCCTGCCTTCTCATGATGTGGCCAAAGGACAGTTTCAGTTTTGTCATTTTCGCCTCCAACGATATTTCAGTCTTAATTTGCTTTGGGACCCACTTGTTCATCTTTCTGGTTGTCCAGGGTATTCATAGTGCTCTGCTCCAACACCGTATTTCAAATGAATCATTTTTTTTCCTATTAGCCTTATTCACTGTACAATTTTTGCATCTGTACATAGTAATTGAGACTACAAGGGTGTAGATGACCTTAACCTTGGTCTCTAATGACACGTCTTTGCTCTTGGTAATCTTTCCTAATTCTTCCATTGCTGCCCTTCTGAGTCTCAGCCTTCTCTTGATTTCTTGGCTGCAGTCTCCATTTGAATTGATGACTGAACCAAAGTAAGCATTAGTCATTAGGGAAATATAAATCAAAATCACAATGAGATACCACTTCACACCTGCTCAGATCCCTAGAAGAAAAAAGACAACATCAAGTGTTGGTAACGATGTGGAGAAATTGGTACCCTTATACTTTGATGGTGGTCTTGTAAAATGGTGAGCTGCTTTGGAAAACAGTTTGGCATTTCCTCAAAAGGTTAAACATAGTTTCCTTATGACCCAGCAATTCCGCTGATATCTACCTAACAGAAATGAAACCGTGTCCATACAAAAACTTGTGCACCAGTGTTCATAGCAGTAATATTCAGAAGAGCCAAAAAGCAGAAACAACCCAAATGTCCATCAGATAAATGGATAAACAGAATGTGCTATATCCATATGTTTTGGAATATTATTCATAAAACTTTTTTTTTTAAAGATTTTTTATTGGGGAATTGGGGGAAGGGGAGCAGACAAGTTGCTGTCGTTTTGTTCTTCAGTCTAGTTGTGGAGGACGTCGCTTCACTGGCCCAAGTTGGCACCATCATTGCGCTCTTCCCAGGCGAGGC
>NW_017731502.1:1402479-1407263 GCF_001890085.2 Hipposideros armiger | reverse complement strand
TTTTTTTTTTAGCTGAGCCCTCCTGCCACCTGTTGGTAGCTCAGCGGCAGCTCAGCTCTGGCGCGGCATCGAACCGCTGTTGCTCAGAGCTCGCACTCTTGAGTGAGCTCTTAATTGAGCCACTCGGCCAGCCTGGGCCATTCTTTCTCAACAGTATGTTTGGATCACTTCTTTTTGCCTGATATTCCATTGTATGTATATTCTGTAGTTTATATAACTAGCTTTGCTTACTGCATATTGAGGTTGTTTTCATTCTTGCTACTACAAACAGTGCTGCCTTCCAGGGAGGTTGTATCAATCTGAACGTCCATTAGTGACATATGGGAGTGCATTTTTTCATATCCTCAGTTACAAAGAATATTATGTTTTTTGATCATTGACAATCTAATGGGTGAAAATTTTATTTGTGCTTTTTAAATGACTGAGGTGGTAATTTTCTAACATGTTAAAGAGGCTTTCACAATTTCTGTTCATTGGTTCATTTCCTTTGTCCATTTTAATACTGAATTATCTTATTGCAAGAGTTTTTACATAGCAAGGCCATCAACGCTTTGTCATGTGTTGCAAATATTTTTCTAAGTTTGTATCTTGTCTTTTGTCTTTCATATTTTTTCCCAGGTGGATATTTTACTTTTTTTTTTTCAAAGATTTTATTGGGGAATTGGGGGAGGGGAACAGAGTTGGGGAAGGGGAAGGGGAATAGACAAGTCGCTGTCTTTTTGTTCTTCAGTCTAATTGTGGAGGATGTCGCTTCACTGGCCCATGTTGGTATTATCACTGCATTCTTCCTGGGTGAGGCAGTCGCTCACCGGCCTTTGGATGGCCGCTCACGGTGGCTCATAGCAGCTTACAGCAGCTCACAAAAGCTCATGCCTGCTGCCGGCCAGCCCCTCTGCAGCCTACACCGTCACCTGCAACTCACAAGCGACTCACAGCAGCCCAGCTCCAGGTCGAGCTGTTCTTCACCATCTTAGCTGTAGAGGGCCCTGCGTCACTGGCCCTAATGTGGGCTCCAAACCTGGGCTCTGCTGCTCAGAGCTGGTGTCCCAAGCCAATTCCTAGCTAATCCGCCACTCCGCTGGCCGGATATTTTACATTTTTGTGTAGTCTTTTCTTTTCGTGGCTCTAACTTCTAATTCCAATTCTGCCACTTTCTGGGTATGTCACTTGGTTTCCTGCTCTGTATATGGGTTGATAATGTTGGTGTGAGTTCGGTGAACGCATCCGGATCTGAAAGCTCACAGCTAAAAGCGGCAATGCTGAGCAGCCGGCTGCTGTGCTTCGGCACCGGGCTCGGACGCTTCCAAATCTCACAGAAGGCCAACCCCAGGAACTGCGCCTTGCCTGAACGTTGCGCTCTTTGGAACCACGTGAGTGGCTCCGCCCCGCTTCGTTTCCGACCAATGGTCGAGTTTCATACGGCATAGGGTCCCGCCTCCCAGCCTCTGACCAACAGTTGAGCTCCGTCTTGCTCGGAGTCTCGCCCCTCGCCGATTGGAGCAATGGGCGACCTTCGTCCAACGCAGGGCCCGCCCCCGCCGCACGCCGGGCTGCGAGCCGCAGGGCTCATTCCGGGAGGCGGGCGCAGCGGAGGCCAGTGTGGTCGGGTCTCGGGCGGAGTCCGGGGCCGGGGCCGCAGGACTGGGGCGGGAGTCGAGCCGGTGGCCGGGGCGGAACGTCCGGGCCGTGGGGAAGGCGGGACCGACGTGTGGGCTGCGGCGCAGGGACGGAAGAGGTGGCCGAGAGGTGTCCTGAGGCGGTGGACCCCGGCGCCGCCGGCTCCTGAGGGGCGACGCGGGCCCCTTCCGGCCTGGGCTGGTCGGCGGGGCCGCGGGAGCAGGGCGGGCCACGCGCCGGTCCGGCCCTGCGGCCCGCCATCGGCGTTCTGGGGCCTGCGGGCGGCGCGCCCGCCCAAGGGCTGCGGGTCCAGCCGCCATGTGTAGACCTTAAGCGCCAGTAGTCTTAGGAAGCGCTTTGACATCTCTGAAGGGCTTTGTATTGCAAACTAAATCGAAGCTCTTTGTAGTCCCGGAAGCGCTTTGACATCTCCGAGGTAGCGCTGTGCAAACTGAAGCGTTTGGTAATCGTGGAAGCACGTTGTGGGCTGGGAAACCGAACCGAAGCCTTTAGTAAACCTTGCAGCGTTTTGACTTCTCCGAAGCGCTTTGGAATCGCAAACAGTCGAAGCGCTTTGGCATCTCTGAAACAGAGAACTGTGATGGGCAGTGGAAAGAAGGGGGAAAGGTTAGTAGGGCTAGCCCCTGGCTCTGACCTTCTGACTTGCCCTCGCCCAGGGGACCCCGGGACGGCGGGAGTGGAAGGAGGGACAGCTAAGAGGGGTGGTATTGGAATCCAGGCCCCCTCTTTACCTTGCAGGTGCCCATGGCGTCGGAGCGGCGCAAGGTCAAGTACCACTGGAGTAGCACTTCGGAAGGGTGTTCCCGCAAGCGCAGCTGCCTCCGGGAGACCAGTGATGTGGCCCCCTCCAGACGGCCCGCTCATAGCTCTGCGTCGCGTTCTGGAGGGGCCAGCAGCCCCAAGCGCCTGAAAGCCCAGAAGGAGGACGATGTGGCCTGCACACCAAGGTTGTCTTGGGACTCATCCCGCCGCAGAAATTCTTCCTCTTCCTCCCATTCCTCTGGCCCAGGTGTGGACGGGGCTGCCTCCAAAGGCTGCCTGATTCGGAGCACACGGGGTTTCCTTTCGTCAGGGGGATCTCTGCGCCCTGCCAACCCCTCTCTAGAAGAAATGGCTTCTCTAGAGGAAGAAGCTTGCAGCCTTAAGGTAGGTGGCTGCAACACCTTGCAATGGGTGAAGCCCATTCCACGTGGCTTGAGATGTTGGGAATGGGAATTGGGTGGAAAGAGGCTAAAAAGGATCATGCCCTTTAGGATCTCTGGGGTCTTCCCAGAGGTCTCTCTTGTGTAAACATGGAAGACCAAGCATTAGGCCAGGGGATGGCCTAAAGTTCCCTAGAGAGGTAGTTTTCAAACCTGGCTGCACTTTGGAACTAATTGGAAAGCTTTAAAATAGTACTCGTGCTTGCCTCCCACCCTGAGTTAATTGGGCTAGGGTGTAGCCTGGGCTTCCACATTTTTAAATGCTCCTCAGGTAATTGTAATGTGCGTCCAGGTTGGAGAATCACTGCAGTAGAAGGTGGATTGCATGCTCAAGAGACACAGATGTATTTTAGTTGTAAATTTAAGGAATTGTGTTCTTGAACCACTCTGAGTCACAGAACCAGGGAATAAGGATTTGGTTCTGGGTGTGGCTTTTCACCAAAGTTAGGGTTTCCAGCACACTGGAGTTCTGGTTGGTGGAGTTGGGGGGTTGTTTTGCAGGTTAAACGTTTAGTTCCATCAATGGGAACACACAAGAGGGTTTCTACAGTAAATATTTGTAAGTGGACTGAGGAGTGCATCACAGAGGAGGTACGTTTCATTCACTCATTCATTTTATATTAACCTCTTTTTTAAAAAGGAGTAATAAAATTTTCCCTGCTCTCTCGCTCTCTCTCTCTCTCTCTCTCTCTCTCTCTCTCTCTCTCTCTCTCTCTCTCTCTCTGTGTGTGTGTGTAAGTAAGTGTGTAAGTAAGTGTAAGTAAGTTGAACGTGAGTCTCTTGTAAATAGGAGCAAATACAATTCTGGCTTTTGTAGTCTGCTGTTTTCCCATTAGAGAGAGTAGAGCGGCCATACAGGGTAAGCTTTATCCACTCATTCAATCAAGTTTTGAACAAACATTTATCGAGGGCCTAGTTTGTGCCAGGCAGTGTTCTCGTTGCTTGGGATTCTCCAGTAACAAAACAAAGATCACTGACTGCCCTCGTATAGTTTGTATTGTAGGTTTTGGACCTCTGGGCTTTAAAAGGTGAGGAGGAGTTTGCATGTGGAGGAATGGAGGAAAAGGCTTTATGTGTGGGAAAGATGGGCTGTCTCTAGAGAAAAGTTATTTTACAAAAGCAATAAAAACAAGATCTCAAGGAAAGTGGGTTTGTCTTTAAGATTTTGCTCAGTGGTTCCTATGTAGAACTGAGAAATGAGGCTGTTTTTGGCTGTTTATGCTTGGTAACTCTTGGACGAAGTACCCCAGGTATTTTCAGTGTGGACCTTGAAGGACTCATATATGGATGGGCACCTGGATTGTTTTTTAATGGTGAATTGAAAAGCTTTGTCTTTGGTATAAGAATACTGAATAGTACTCATCTGTAAATCGAGTGAATATGGGACTTTGCTCATACAATTTAATCTTGTCATTAGTCCTTCTTGCTCCAAGTTCAGTGGATTTGGGTACAGTATAAAATAATATTAATTGATTAAATTTAACTTCAGTGGCAATTACAGGTAGAGTGAAGCCTGATATTAGGAGGAGTAGAAAATTAATCTTGCTTAATCTTTCAGGTATGCTGCATCCCTGGCTCAGGCTGTCCTTGCAAACTGGTAACTCAAGTTTTAGGGTGTGGCCTCTAAGCCAGGTGTGTCTAATCCTAGCATGAACCCACCTTTTTCTCGTTTAGACCTAAGGGGCCTTGTTTTGCAAAAATCAATTTAATGGTTAATCATAGAGTAATGAGTAGTCTAGGCCTGTCTCAGAAGTCTTCGGATTCACCAATGCCTTGCTTTTGGTCAGTGAGCTCTTAAGGGTTATTGTGTCCCATGCACTCTGTTGTGTCTTGGAGCCGTGAAATCGCTTCTAAGGAGCACACATGGTTAGAGAAGTCATGAGACTTGTCTCATGATGTGGTATGGTGGAGCAAAGAGCCCAGAATGGAGTGGAGTCTTGGAGA
>NW_017731502.1:1395153-1401673 GCF_001890085.2 Hipposideros armiger | reverse complement strand
CACTAAAAAAAAACGGCTTGTTCTCCTGTAGGTCCTTCCACCCACTTATCCACCTGTTCTGTGTTTGCTCTGTGACCTTTGAGGAATACATACTTGGCTTTGTCTGTGGTTACCCTCCCACCTTCCCACTGCCTCAGCACAGAGGTCTCTGTGCCAGGTCAGAATATTCAGGGGGCAGATATTTCAGGGGGCAGATATTTGTCTTAGTTCGTTTTGGCTGCTATAACAATACCACAGACTGGGTAGCTTATCAACAACAGAGATTTATTTCTCACAGTTACGGAGGCCAGACGTCTGATCAGGGTGCCTGAATGGTCAGGTGAGGGCACTCTTCGGGGTTGCAGACTTCTCATTTGTCCTCACATGGCAGAAGGGGTCAAGGGAGCTCTCTTGGGGCCTCTTTATAAGAACACTAATCTCATTCATAATGGCTTCACTTTCATGACCTAATCATTTCCCAAAGGCTCCACCTAATACCATCACCTTGGGATCAGATTTCAACATGTGAATTTGGGGGGGTGTGGGCGGGGGTAGAGGCGGGGACGGACACATTCAGACCATAGTGACTGGGTATTTTGGAATCACTAGAGATCTCTGCTGGCCATCCTCACAGTGTTTGTTCATTATTACCACTAGGACAATTGTTTGAGAGGTGTTCTCAAATTCGAATGGTGGCTGATGATCTTTGTTTCTAGAGAAGGTTACATGTGTCTATTATGAGCACCTTCACCTACTTTATATTTAGTTCTTATTATGACATGTAAATTTTTATATTCAATATGGTATAGGGAAGGAAGAGTGGAAGGGATAATTTTAATATTTATGGTGTGCTAGACCTTGAACAAATATGATTCTCAATGTTTGACCTATAGACTCATATAAACCTCAGAGTTTTGTGAAATAGGTAGTATTATCTTTAAATATCAGTTAACAAATATTTACTTATCGATTAACAAATATTTGAGCACCTACTATGTGTAGGCACTGGAAAAATGGAACTCAGAAAGGTTAAATAACTTGACCAAGGTTGTACAGTTTGTACACAGCAGAACGGTGATGTAATCTAGATCAGTCTGACTTCAAAGCCAGGGTTCTTTCCACTGCTGCCATCTGGAGCACTTGCTCTGTCCTGGCCCAGCATCATATGTGAGAAATGGAGAGATGAGGAAGGCAAGATCCTCTCCTTGAGGAGCTCTCTGCAGGGTGACACAGCCCAGACATAAGAAATCACAGTGTATCTTGGCTCTCAAATGCTAGAGCTTGCACGTGTGATCCGGTTTCCTGCCTCTTCCCCTAGTGCTTGGGTGAAAGTCTTTTTTAGAGGTTAGATGTGCAGCAAATAAGGCAGTGGTTGACAGATCGAAAAGTCATTTATCACAGTGCAATGCGTGGAGTGTTGTAATAGTGATATTTGAAGTACTAAGGGTCAGGAATGAGTGACACACCACAGGGCAGTTCCTCACAGACGGTGTTATTTGAGTTCTGGGGGACAAGGAGGAAAGGACGTTTCAGGCAATAGGAACAATGTGTGTTCAAAAAGCATCAGGAAATATTGCTGGTCTGAAGTGCTTGGGACACTACTGGTTCTTATGGGTCCTTCTTCCCCTCTTCTCCAGCACCTTCCTTCATTCCCCAGATACCTGGGTATATGGAGAAAGGTAGAAGATTGTGCTGGGAAGGAAGGTTGAGGGTCAGTCTGGGAAGGACTTCTGATATCATGCTCAGGAGTTTGGGATGTATTCTGTAGGCAAATGCAGAGCCATTGAAGGGTTTTATGCAGAGGTGTGACATTGCCAGATTTTAGAACTCCTGGCTCACTGTAGAGAAAGGATGGGAGGGAGTAGGCAGGGAACTGGTTAGGAACTGTTGAAATTGTTCAGGCTGGTGGAGATGAGAGCTGGGATGACATCTCCACTTGATTTTTCCCTTTTGCCCTCAGAGATGCACAATTCACCAAGCAGTACTGCCAGGAAAAAATAAATCTCCTTTTCGAAGCCAGGCGGTTTGTGTCTGCTCTTGTACTTTCTAATTTTTACCTTTATAGCCTCCTGTCCACTGTTGAAACTCTTCTGTGGTGATCTGGATTCACCTTAGTTCCTCATGGTTTTTGGCATCTCAGCCTTTGATACTGTTTCTCAATTTTCATATTTTTGCTATTCTCCCTTGGTTTCAGGATGTTAGGGGGAACTTAAATTTGAATCTGGGTTCTGCCAGTTACAATTCATGTGACTGTGTCCCAATCCGTGTGGCCATGTACCTTTCTGTAAAGAGGGGTGACAGCTATGACAGCTCTGTAAATTTTAAGTCCATATGAAAATATAAAAGATACGTTATTATATTCCTAACCATTTTTCTTCCCACAGTACAGTCCTGGTCTTCTCTACCAGGGTTTGCAAACTGGTGGTCCTTAGGCTTAATGTGGCTTGCTAGGTCCTCACAGTGTTTAATTTAAAATTTTAGAATGTTCACAATAAAAATATATGCCTCTAGTTCAAATGTCCACCTTGAACTCAAGACTGGAGTAATCTCCTCACCTTCCCCATTTTCTGCCTCCTTGCCTGTCTTATTTTTCTCCCTGGCACTTTTCACTCTCTAACATATATACTACTTTTCCCCTGTTTTTCCCTTCCCTCATCAACTAGGATATAAACTCCAGGAAGCAGGTATCTTTGTATGTTTTATTGAATGCTAAACCCCCAAGTCCATGACAGTGCCTGCCGGCATATAGTACGGTGCTCAACAAATACTTGCTGACTGGCTGAAACATGCATTACATTTGAGATTTCTGGTTTTACTGGAAAAACCAGAATCTGTAACTCTGGGCCTGTCCTCCCAAGTGGCTGCTGGTGGCTTGAGATGAGGAGCTGTGGCTGTTCAGAAGGCGCAGGGGCTCCTCAGTTTGCTGTAGACCACACAATCCTATGTTGTTTTACACCTGGACTTGGGAAGCAAGGTAGGGGCAGCTCGTCTCACAGGCAGAGGTGGGGAAGTCAAGGAAGGGATGTGAGGCTTTAAAGCATAAAACGAGTGAAGCAAGGGTATTGCAAGCAGGGGGAAATAAGATGTGCTAATGACAGTGTATAAGAGGGTGTGATGGGCCGAGGATGGCACGTGGTTGGTGGCAGTATGAGAAGTGGGCAGTGGAGAATGGGCTGGGAAGTTGTTGCTGTGACCTGTAGGGCAGTCCCAGGGAGCCTTCAAGTTTATTTTTAATATTTATTATTAGATTTTCTTAAATATGGAAAGGTATAAAGAAAACGAAAATGGCCTGTAATCTCCTTTCCCAGATAATACCTGTAGAGATTTTTTTTAAATAAGCTTTTTTCTTCAGTGACAGTTGACATACACAATATTATATTAATTTCAGGTGTCCAACATAGTGATTGGAGAGCTTAAAAAGTGATCACTCCGTTAAATCTAGTACCCATCTGACACCATACATAGTTATTACAATATTATTGACTATATTCCCTGTGCTATACTTTACATCCTCATGACTGTTTTGTAACTACCAATTTGTACTTCTTAATCCCTTCCCCTTTCATACTCCCAAACCCCCTCCCATCTGGCATCAAAATGTATCTATGAGTTTGTTTCTGTTTCGTTGGTTAGTTTATTTTGGTTTTTAGATTTCACATATAAGTGAAATGATACATATTTGCCTTTCTCTGTCTGACTTATTTCACTTAGCATAGTACCCTCTAGGTCTATCCATGTTATTGAAGAAGGCAGGATTTCATTCTTCTTAATGGCTGAGTAATATTCCACTGTACCATTTCTTTATCCATTCATCTGTTGATGGACACTTAGGTTGCTTCCATATCTTGGCAATTATTGTAAGTGAACATATGGATGCATATGTCTTTTCGAATTAGTGTTCTGGGTTTCTTCGGATAAATACCTAGAAATATAATTGTTAGGTCCTTCTTTGTCTCCTGTTATAGCCTTTGTTTTAAAGTCTTATTTTGTCTGGTATAAATATTGCTACCCCACCTTTTTTTTTTGTTTCTGTTTTCATGAAATATCTTTTTCCACCCCTTTACTTTCAGGGTGTGTGTGTGTCATTTGATCTGAAGTGCATCTCTTGTAAGCAGCGTATGTGTAAGGGCTTAGTTTTCTCATTCATTCAGCCACACGACGTCCTTTGATTGGAGCATTTAATCCATTTACATTTGAAGCAAATGTTGATATGTAGTTATTGTCATTTTAGTATTTCCATTTTTGATCGTTTTTCTTCTTAAAGAAGCCTCTTTAACATTTCTTGTAACACTGGTTTGGTGGTGATGAACTCCTTTAACTTTTCTTGTCTGGGAAGCTCTTTATCTGTCCTTCAATTCTAAATGATAGCTTTGCCTGGTAGAGTAATCTTGGTTGTATGTCTTTGCTTTTCATCACTTTGAATATTTCCTGCCAAACTCTTTTGGCCTGCAAAGTTTCTGTTGAGAAATCAGTCTTGATGGGAGCTCCCTTTTAGGTAACTTAACTGCTTTTCTCTTGCTGCTTTTAAGATGCTCTTTGTCATTAACCTTTGGCATTTTAATTATGTGTTTTGGTGTGGGCCTCTTGGGTTCATCTTATCTGGGAATCTCTGTGCTTTCTGGGCTTGTATATTTATTTCCTTTGCCAGGCTAGGGAAGTTTTTCATCATTATCTCTTCATAGGTTTTCAATTTCTTCCTCACTCTCTTCTCCTTTTGGTACCTCTATGATGCGAATGTTGTTAAAGCTTGATATTATCCCAGAGGCCCTTTAAACTATCCTCATTTTCTTTATAATTCTTTTTCCTTTTGGCTGTTCTGATTGGGTATTTTCTGCTACCTTACCTTCCAAACCACTGATTTGATCCTCTGGTTCATCTAATCTACAGTTGATTGCCTCTAATGTATTCTTTTTTTTTTTAAGAGTTTTTTATTGAGTTGGGAGAGGGGAACAGTGTTGGGAAATTGGGGAAGGGGAAAAGCCAAGTTGTTGTCCTGCAGTCTTATAATAGTTGTGGAGGGCGCAGCAAGCTCAGCTCCAAGTCCAGTTGCATCGCTCAGCTCAAGGTGCTGAGTTCAGTCTTAGTTGCATGTGGGCATAACCACCATCCCATGCGGGAGTCGAACCAGTAGCCTTATTGTTAAGAGCACGTGCTCTATCCCCTGAGCCATCTGGGTGGCAGCTCAGCTCAAGGCACCGAGTTCAGTCTTTAGTTGCGGGTGGGCGTAGCCCACCATCTCAAACAGGCAACCTTGTTGTTAGGAGCACATGCTCTTACCAGCTGAGCCATCCTGTTACCTGTTGGCTGCTCAGCTTGGGTGCAGCTCACTGGCCCATGTGGGAATCAAACCGGCGACCCTATTGCTCAGAGCTCGCACTCTTGAGCAAGTTATGAACCAACTGAGCCACTTGGCCAGCCCCTGTAATGTATTCTTCATTTCAGTTCTTGTATTTTATTCATTTCTGACCGGTTCTTTTTTGTGTTTTCAATCTCCATTTTTATGTTTCCTATCTCTTTGTTGAAGTTCTCCCTGAGATCACATAACCAGTGTTTTGAACTCTGAACCTGGTAGAGTTGCTTGGCTCTATTTTATTTAGTTCTTTTTCTGGAGCATTGTTCTGTTCTTTCATTTGGGACATGTTTCTTTTTCTCCTCATTTTGGCTGGCTCCTTGTGTTTGTTTCTATGCATTAGGTAGAGTGGCTATGTCTCCTGGTCTTGGTAGAGTGGCCTTATGTAGTAGGTGGCCTGTGGGGCCCTGTGGCACCTGAGCTGGTCACCTGAGCTGGGTGCTCCAGGTGTGTTCCTTGTGTTGGCTGTGTGTGCTCTACTGTTGTAGTTGAACCTTGATTGCTGTTGCCATATCAATAGGAAGGATTAATCCTCAGGCTGATTGGTTGTGAGGACTGATGGTGACTACAGTGGAGGAGCTGTTGTGCAGGGGCCGACACTATGGAGCAGCATTTGCGTTAGCGGGGCTCTGGTGCCTGCTGAGTCTGCCCTTTGGGTGTGTCATTTGTGGAGGTAGTTGGGTGGTGCTCTGATGTGGCCTGAAGTT
Organism: Hipposideros armiger; assembly: GCF_001890085.2. Lineage (NCBI taxonomy): Eukaryota > Metazoa > Chordata > Mammalia > Chiroptera > Hipposideridae > Hipposideros > Hipposideros armiger. Next base: position 1,395,637 of record NW_017731502.1, on the reverse strand, counting down.
AGCTACCAGGTATGTTGGTTCTGGGGCCTCTTGGGAGGGGCTCTGGTGCAGGCCAGGGTCAGCTGCTGCCTGTGCCTTTCCCGGGGTCACATGGTATGAGCTACACAGTGATCTGTAGATGGTTGTTAAGGGTACTGGGCTTGGAGGTGCCTGGGAGAGGCTAAGCTGCGAACTGAGGCTGGCTGCTGCTAGTGCTGGGCTTGGGGCTGCTCAGCAAGAGGTCTGGGGCATGCTGAGGCCAGGTGCTGCTAGTTTGGAATTTGTGAAACTTGGATAGATTTTAAGAAAGTCCACAGCATGAGCCAAGACAGGCTGTTTGTTTGGAAAAGCCACTGGAAATGGCTTGGGTGGGCCCACAAGTTGGGTGGGATGGGGTCTCGGAATCACCAAGGAGGGACAAAAGATGTTATTTAGCTTGATGGAAACTCAGATATGGTGCCTGCCTGCTTGTGTAGGCTGGGTTGGGGTGGGCTCAACAAAGGAA
>NW_017731502.1:1393151-1394438 GCF_001890085.2 Hipposideros armiger | reverse complement strand
GAAAAAAATATACCTATACTACTGTCTAGATTTATATATATCCTGAAAGGCTTAATGATTTATTTAAACAAAGATATTATGTGCTCCTTGGGGAAAAAAATTCAAGTATAAGAAGCATATAAAATAAGAGCTTAAACCACACTGGAAGTAGACTGGATCTGAGTTTCACAGCAAATTAACATTGCGAGCAAATAGTCTAGCTTTTATCCTGTGGACTCCTGGAATGAGTGGGTACACAGGGGAAAAGAAGAAATGGGCTGCAACTTCACCTGTATCTTTGTTGAAATTTGGGGTCAGGGGATAGTTAGGATCTTTTGATTGACTCTGGTGCAGTCTCTGGGAGATGGGGCACCTTCCAACACCAAGGTTTTGATTTGGGGGAAGGAGTTTGCAGAGAACTTCAAGGAGGCTCAGGGTATAGTTGGAAGCACACTACCCTCAGGAGTCAGGAGATTGCTGTCTACTCCTCATGGCGCCTTTGGGTTTCCATGAGTCTTAGCTGTGGGATTGAGTTGCTGGTGTCTAGGGTCCCTTCCAGTACTGAAATGTTGAGCTTCTATTTTGCCTGTGTGTGTTCTGAAGTATGTGGTAGTCCTCCCCCTCAAGGAGCTTGCAGTTTAGTGTTAGTAGACTGTTGATCTCTCAGCCCATTCCTTCCCATTTCTGTATGACGATATCTCATGAGCATGAGAAGGTGAGTATTAAGAAATGACAGCTCAGGCCAGCTGAGTGGCTCAGTTGGTTAAGAGTGCGAGCTCTGAGCAACAGGGTCGCTAGTTCAATTCCCATATAGGCCAGTGAGCTGCGCCCGAGCTGAGCTGCCAACAGGTGGCCGGTTGGCTCAGCTAGTGAGAGCACATGCTCCTAACAACAAGGTTGCTGGTTGGACTCCTACATGGGATGGTGGGCTACGCCCACTCGCAACTAAGATCGAACACAGCACCTTGAGCTGAGCGGCCGCAAGCTGCCGACGGGCGGCCGGATGGTGACTGGACGTGGAGCTGAGCTAGCTGTGCCCTCTACAACTAAGATTCAAGGACAATAACTTGGCCATTCCCCTTCCCCAATTCCCCAATAAAAATCTTAAAAAAAAAAAAAAAGAAGAAATGGCAGTAGTTGTTTCTTACAGTGGCATTTCTCAGTGGGTGGTATGGAAACCACCACCCAGAGAAAATCTGTGTCTTAGCCACGAACTTTCCCTTTGATTGGTGGAGCCCCCATTGATTTCTTATTTGCCAAGTGCTTCATGTGTGAAATCACCCATTCATGATCTTTGGTTTTTCTTCC
>NW_017731502.1:1390144-1391610 GCF_001890085.2 Hipposideros armiger | reverse complement strand
TGAGCAGACTTACACTGAGATAAACTTCTGTTGCTATAGAAGGAGAGAATGATATTGGAGGGAAAGTAGTAATTTTTAACATAGGGTCTGGGGAAGCATTCCTCTGTCCTCATCTCTGCTCATCTTGTACTATTGCTCCTCAGAGGCAACCCCTTTCATCTCTTAAATCTTTCTTCCATATTTCTAAGTAATTTTTTAATCGTTTATTGATTTTTCAGTTGTAGACATTTGTGGACTTACTACTCAGGGAGATGAAAATTTAGTTTTCTACACTTCAGTGACACCCACACCCATAAACATATTCCCTCCCCTTCCTGCAGCTCGTGTTGTTGTAATACAATTTTTGATTAAATCTATAAGATTTATTATCACTATGTTCATAGCTGAGTCACATGGTGTACTCTGATTATATTTCCTTTCTTGTAAAGTTTATTTTCCTTTGAGTTCATCAGTACTTTGTTCTTTTTCTTCAGTTTTCTGTGTACCTATCACTAATTCATCCCCAAACTGCTAGTGCCACAAAATTATTCTCAATATTATCAGAGTAAGTAATCTGTTCCATTTTTTTACTTGGAACTGTATCTCCCTTAGTTGTTTCCTTAGGATCCCTTTTTTTCCTGTTTTTTTTTTTTTCTTTCTCTGCTTTCTTTATGAGTATTTAAGGTGAGTGTATATAATGATATATTTTTTTCATTTTTGACATACTTAATTTCTAAGAATTCTGGTTTAGTTTTTTGAGTATTCTTTTCTTTGAACATCCTGTTCTTGTTTTGAGGTTATAATACCTTCTCTTGTTTCTCTGAGAATATTAATTGTAAATTTATTTTGAAGTTGTCTTCTACTTTCTACACTACTTTTTCTCTGAGTTTCCTTCTGGTTTTTGTTTTTTTCCCTAAGTATTTTGGTTTCTATCTTTTGTGGTAGGGCTTTCCTTAGATTTTTTAATTGTCTGTTCATATTTAAAGATGAAGCATTAAAAAGCTGATTGGAAGTTCTGAATGCATGGATGGGCTTATCAGATGCTGGCTTCATCGTAGAGTGATGGCTTTGGGTAATTTTGTGGGCTCTCAATTGGATCTGTAGCTTGATGCGCAGAGGCTGCCAGTGTCCTCTGGGAGAAATCCTCCATTCTTCCTCCTAGGAGGCACACACACATCTGGCTGCTGGTATTCTGGGAGTCAGGTTGAGGGAGGTGCCTGGGTTCTCACTATTCAGCATGTGATGGTCCCTCCACTCCCCTATGCTTCTGTCATCCCTGATTATTCCATAGGCTCCTTGGTTTAACTTTTCCAAGTGTGAACCTTAGTCTTTTGCTGGGTGGGGAAAGGGCAGACCCACCTGTATAGGATGGGAGCAGGAAGCTGGGGATCTAACTTCTCAGACTTCCAACTCATTCTCCTGTTGTCATTTCCACCTTCACCTTCATTTTGAGAAGTCTGGTACCTCTAATTCCTGAGTCTTTCTGG
>NW_017731502.1:1384197-1385679 GCF_001890085.2 Hipposideros armiger | reverse complement strand
AGTAATATCAGAGAATTTGAGGACATCTGAAAACTGCCACAACTGTGGTTTTGCATTTTGAATGTATTAGAGACATGTTGTTAGAGAGGAGATGCCTGGTACTACTTTTCTCTAAAATCCCTAATAACACAGTGTGTTCTAGAGAGCAGTTTTTCTCAAAGAAGGATCATTTAGAAAGGAGTGCAGGTATAGCATCCCCTTTAGGGATGGTATTATGAGTTTATTCCCTGAACATGATTTGACTGTTTATAGCTGTAACTTAGCTCACTTTCTGGAAATAAAAGGAAATCAGGTGACAAAGTGAGTTAACGAGCCAGTGCAAAGCCTTCGCCATGGCCAAAAAACAAGCCAGAGCTTATGTTCTACAGCTGACTGAGTATGGGAAGCTATCTTCATACAGGAAGGCTAACCCTTTGTTGTTTCTCTTCTGCAGCCTAAAGAAAGGGAGGTGGTGATAGAACACAGCTCTTCAGGAAGTGACTGGTCCGATGTGGATGAAGTCTCCACAGTCAGATTCTCTCAGGAGGAGCCTGTCTCACTGAAACCCTCGGCAGTTCCAGAGCCTTCTGCCTTCCCCACTGACTATGTCATGTACCCCGCCCATTTGTATAGTAGTCCTTGGTGTGACTATGCTAGCTATTGGACCAGCAGCCCCAAGCCTAGCTACCCTGCCATGGGCAGCAGCAGCAATGACACGTTGCAGGCTGGGAGGAGCAGCAGGGGCCTCCTGAGTGATTATTCCCCCAACTCGACAGTGAGCTCCCCAAACACCTCCAGAGACCTGGAGGTGACAGAGGAGGGCAGATCCCAGAGTTCTCGTTCATTTCGTTTCTCCAGAAGCTTGGAAGAAGAGGAGGTCAAGGAGAAAAGAACATTCCGGGAGGAGATACCACCCCGTTCTTGTGAAGGACATGCATCTAGCTCCCTGCCAAGGAGCCATCGGGAGCCAAGCCTAGAGGAGGGTTTCATTGATACCCATTGCCACTTGGACATGCTCTATTCTAAGTTGTCTTTCAAAGGGACCTTTAGCAAATTCAGAAAAATTTATAGCAGCTCCTTCCCTAAGGAATTTCAGGGCTGCATCTCTGACTTCTGTGATCCCAGGACACTGACAGATTGCCTGTGGGAGGAGCTGTTGAAAGAGGATATGGTTTGGGGGGCTTTTGGCTGTCACCCTCATTTTGCACGTTACTACAGTGAGAGTCAAGAAAGAAATCTCTTGCAAGCTTTAAGGCACCCCAAGGCTGTGGCATTTGGGGAAATGGGTTTGGATTACTCGTATAAGTGCACCACGCCTGTCCCAGAACAGCACAAGGTAATGAGGTTCCTTAGCTTGCTTACCATTTTAATTCCTCTTTTCGTTGTTCAAATCTAACAATAAGGGTTTCCCTACTTTGGGATCTAAAGAATTTAGAATCCCTAAAAATTTAATTGCTATTATTCAGACCATGATGTTATTTTTTAAATTCTTCACATGCTATT
>NW_017731502.1:1380083-1381022 GCF_001890085.2 Hipposideros armiger | reverse complement strand
AAGAAAGTAATTGTTTTAAATGATTTTTCTACTTGTGGAAATATTCCAATTTTATTAAATATATACTTTGAAAAATACACTTTTTAAACCCAAAGGCTGTAGTAGTTTACCCTAAGGAATAATTTTTTAGAAGCAGGAATTACTTGTTGGAATTAGAACCTCTTGCAACCTCCTGCCTTTGTAAGGGTCCAAGGAGGGCAGATGTTTTGGGAAGGATCCAGCCAGCTGTAGATATTGCGTCTAGTCTGTTTTTAAAGCCCCTACCAAGCGTTCTATGATTTTGGTTCTTATGGTCATTTTTCTTTAGTTGAAAACAGAGGTTAAACAAGAGTTACATCAGAATCAGTATTGGTTCAGTGCTACTATTTTGAGTACAAGTGTTAGACTTGAAAATATCATTCTCAAGTGAATATTACCTGACTCAAATTACCAAAAACATCTTATTATATGATATTAAAAATGCGAACATGAATTATATTTCACAATTGAAAAAATTACTCATGGAAACATTAAGTTTAAGATGAGGTAATTTATTCAGCTTTTTCTTTTTTTTTTATAACTGAGCCATCCTGCCACCTGTTGGCAGCTCAGCGGCAGCTCAGCTTGGTCCGGGACTCGAACCGCTGTTGCTCAGAGCTCACACTCTTGAGCGTGCTCTTAACCAACTGAGCCACTCGGCCAGCCCTTAAGATGAGGTAATTTATAATGAATTAATATTTTTGTTCTTTGTTCTAAACCTGAACTTGTTGGAGGAAAGAATAAGTATTTTTCATTTAAATACTTAACAATACTTGTATTTTACTAATGAAGATTTAAAAATAACTAGAGTTGGGCTGGTGGAGTGGCACATTGGTTAAGAGCTGGCTTGGGATGCCAGCTCTGAGCAGCAGAGCCCCGGTTCGGATCCCACATTAGAGCCAGTGACGCTGTGCCTTCTAT
>NW_017731502.1:1378416-1379518 GCF_001890085.2 Hipposideros armiger | reverse complement strand
TGAAGCAGAAGACTCCAGGCCTTTATAGACCTTTGGGAGGTAGAGATTCTGATTTGAACACAGTTGTCCATGACAGCCCGTAAGCATGCCAGGCTTAATAGTGCGTTTCCATAAGAGACAACTTCAGATGTTCACATGTTTCCAAAGGATCTTCCTTCAGATGAGTTTGCTAGGACTTATTAAGGTTACTAAGTTCAAAACAGGATGATTTTGACTTGATCTACATTCAGACAGGTGGGTGGGATTTTATTTGTGTAAATGTTTTCAGTTTTTGACTTAATTGAATTTCTGGTACAAGTGGTGTTTTTATTATTCAGAATTGGGTGTGTCCTGTACATTCAAACAATCTCTTGCCTATCCAGAGTTCCTTTTCATTACTAACACTGGGAAGCTTACAATTTCTGGTTTGAGGTGGTAATTTATTAGCCAGAAATGAATGGAAAAAAGGCTAAATCTGAAGACATAGGAAAAGATAGATTTTAAAGAAAGACAAATTCTTAATATTCTGCTTTCCGAATTGGTTTTTAATGGCTTAGGGCTGGTGTGGTATGGAAAGAGGAACAGTTCGGAAATGTGTTACACCAAGGTGACTGGGAGGAGGGAGAGGAGTATTCAATTCAATACTGAATTGTACAGATGATTATTGAATGCCTGCTGTGTGCCAGGAAGTATGCTAAGTATTTCACAGTAACTTTTCTCTTTATTAAATCATCATGGTATCAGATCTGCATATAGAGATACCTAGGGCATGCCGCCCCGCCGCATAACAGAACAAACTTGAAGTTGTAGTAGAGGGTGATAAATAGAATCTTGTGGGTATCCTTTGGCTTGGTGAGATGGGGTTCAAGACTGGAAAATGGCAATTCAGAGGAAATAAACTGCTGGCAGGGGGAGGGCAGAATTACATGTAGAGGACAGGAAAGTAAGATTTTTTTAGAGTAATAGAGACTCCTAGACTGGACGGAGGAAGAGAGAGACATGTTCTTAAAGTAAATATAAATTTTGTCACCTAAACTGGAAGTGGTGGTGACTAGCAGCTGCATTAGTTGGATGTCTGTGTCGAGTTGCATTTGCCTAAAAGCGGAGTGATTGGCAAATACTT
>NW_017731502.1:1349533-1375941 GCF_001890085.2 Hipposideros armiger | reverse complement strand
ATGTAGTGTATCTGTAGGTATTCACCTAAAAGAATATCTGATTGTGATTGATTGAAGAAAATATGTGCAGTATTTATTCTTTCAGCAAATATTTGAGCACCTTCTGAAAGCCAGGCGTTGTGCGTATACCGGGGGTGCCAAAAAAATGTATATAAGTGAACACTTTGGTTAACGTTGTTCAAGCAGCAGTTCGCCATAATCAGAAGTGTCTGGATGCTGATGGTAACCACTTTGAACACCTCTTGTAATTGCAGAAGTCAAACATGATTTGTATTCATCTTTTGTTATCAGTGTATGTTGAATATTACAATTTTAATAGTTTTCCTTTCTTAAAATGTGCATACATTTTTTTGACACATACACACATACATGCAACTCTTTGCATAGGAGAAGGTGTGGAAGGTGATTTCCTTTTGGGAGTAGAGATGGAGAAAATGAGGAGAGGACATTTAACTTATGTTCCTGAGCCCCTCCCTGCCCCTACAACCCCAAGTAAACATTGCGTAGTGTTGCTGTGTGGGCTGCCTGGGTTCAGATTTGAATGGTGACTCTACAGCTTCCCAGCTTCATGTCACTTGACCTCACTTGGAGCCTCAGCTCCTTCAACTGCATGGTGGGCTAAGAGCAGTACCCATCTCAGGGTGCTTGTGAGGATTACAGGTTATAATGCACCTGAAGTGCTTTGAGCTCTACCTGGCTCTGTAGTAAGATCCAGTAAGCCTTAGCTATTAGTGTACATTATACAGTATAGTTTACAAATACAGAGTTGAAGCTGTGGGGCTGCCCACTGGACTGGCTCTTCTGGAGGTAACAGACTTCTGCAGTGGACCTAACCCACCAGTGTTGTCACTTTGTCTTCTCACAGGTATTTGAGAGACAGCTGCAGCTGGCCGTGTCTCTAAAGAAGCCCTTGGTGATCCACTGCCGAGAAGCTGACGAAGATCTGCTGAGCATCATGAAAAAATATGTGCCCTCAGACTACAAGATCCATAGGTTAGGAGGCTTGGAGCTTCAGCGGGCAAATGAGATGAACACTTCCCTCTGTCTAGGATGTTATTTGGAAAAATGAAAACTCAGTAGGAGAGCATGGATAATATTATGTATTTATGTAGTATTTTTTCTGAAGATTAAGTATTAGGTTGAACCATATGAAATTTCTGATATTTGACCATTTTTTACTTATAAAATGGCAACTTCATATGGCTTGAAAATACCCTAAATCACCAGTGAGCAAGAAGGGGGCCTTTCGTGACCCCTGTCCCAGGTGGCAGACTAAAATGGAATCTCAGTTCTCAGAAATGAGGACTATTGATCTTAGGAGAGGCTGCTGTGGGGTCCAGTGACTTAGCACACAGAGAACATGCATGGCACCTGAAAAGAAATTTTCCTGTTTTGGATTTGAAAGCTCATTAAAGTTTAGAATGTGTTTTATCTGAATGGTATATAGGGGTTCTTAAGTTCAGTTTGGTAACTCTGATCTCTAACCGTGTGCCTGTCCTGGGCATTCACTTGGCTTGCTTGGGGGCAATCTGGAGGATTGTGGGAGACATATAAGTCATCTGCTGACTTTGATAGAGTGGGGCTGAGGTGGGCATAAGGGGCTGGGAGAGCCAAAGGAGAGGCCATTAGCTAAGCCTGACCAGAAGGGGTCAGCAGGTGGGGCCTGGGCTGGCTCTCCAAGATGGGTGAGATGTGTTAACTGAAAAAATGGAGTCTAGAGCCCAAACTAAGTCTTGACAGGTGGCAGAAGGGGGTGGGCCTTTCAGGCTTCTAGGCTGCTGTCTTGGGTGACCAAGCAGACCTCTGACTGGGGTAGCACACAGCACAGATGAATCAGTCACTTCTGGGTTGGTTAGTTGGTTTTTCATTGCTTCCTTTTGGGCTAACTTTAAAAGAATACTAATCGATGGTAGGTAGATGGGGGCTAACATGGTCCAATGAGGTGTGGCTGGAGGAAGCCCTGAATTTTTGGATTGGTTAACAATATATATATATATATATTGTACTGGGGACATGAACAGTCATCAAATTAAGAGAAGAAAATTCACCTGTAGTCCTCCTCCCCAATATTTTTATTTTTTTTCCTTCAAGTTCATTTGACTACATGGACATAATTTTTATGTACTGTAGTTGTAATCTTAGAGGGGGCACAGTTTTTAATTCTGCTTCTCGTTCCGCGTTACAAGCATAACTCATCCCTGTATTGCTGTATATTCTTTGTGGCGATTATTCAAGTGTCTGTATAGTATTCTGCGGTGTAGTGGGGTGATCGGTGAGCATCACTCACCAAGAGTAATGGTGGATCTTACTGTGTTGGAGCCAGATCTCTTCTGTGTTTACTGTGGAGTTCTCCCCTTGGTGCAGTGTTTCCATTCCTGGAAATTTATCCACAGAAAATAATTTAAAAGGGGTAATATGTTTAGAGGGAGTTGGGGGCTGCTGCAGCGGGGATTGTGAGAGAGCGCTGACCTGGAATTCTCCTTCCAGGCATTGCTTCACTGGCAGCTACCCAGTCATCGAGCCCCTGTTGAAGCACTTCCCCAACATGTCTGTGGGCTTCACGGCAGTCCTGACTTACTCCTCCGCCTGGGAGGCCCGGGAAGCTCTGAAACAGATCCCGCTGGAGAGAATCATCGTAGAAACCGATGCCCCCTACTTCCTGCCTCGACAGGTAGGGGTGTGTTCAGGCTGAGTGGAGGCACTGAGGAGAGAAGGTGGGGAGGTGGGCGAGTACCCTACAAGGTTTGCAGGGTTAGAGCTCCAGTGACTTCCAGGTCCCTCCCTTGGCTGTGTAGATGTCTCCTTGTTGTTGCTCTGCAGAACCAAAAGTCTAGGGGGCTGAGAAGCTGAAGGGTAACCACTCTCTTCCAGGCAGTGCAAAGCCCTACCCTGTAGAGGGTAGTCCAAGGAAGCGTGGGACCCTGCTCACCCAGAGCCCCCCATGACTAGGACTCTTCCTGCACCTGCAGGTAAAGGGGTCTCTACAGGGCAGCCCCAAAGAGGTCCTTACTGGGGAAGGGCCGGGGAGGGAGTTCTGTGTAATGACTGTGTACAGAAGGCACAGCGATGTTCTGAATGCTTGATGTCTTTCAGGTTCCCAAAAGCCTTTGCCAGTATGCCCACCCAGGCCTGGCCTTGCATACAGTTCGAGAGATTGCCAGGGTCAAAGATCAGCCGCTCTCCCGCACCTTGGCTACTCTTCGTGAAAACACCAGCCGCCTCTACAATCTATAAGCAGTGAGGCTGCAGTCAGGAGTCACGCATAAAAGGTCATAAAATTCACATTTATGTTTTTTAAAAATCAGGACAAAAATGTCTTTTGCTGCATTATCTTAATGTAGAGAGTATAAACAAGGAGGGTGAGCATTAAGCCTGATTTGTCTTGAGTGAACTTGGTTTGGAACCTCCTTTTCTCTTCTCTTCTCTCCAGGATGACCAGTGGCCTGACAGAACACAGGCTGGGTTTCAACGCTGCCTGGGTCCCAGGACAAGAGTGTGTTTGGAGAGCCCATTGGAATGGAGAAAACCAGGACCAGAGGCAGGATGTTTTCCTGGAAACTTTGTCAAAAGGCTTCTGCTTCTGGCTGCTGGGTGGATGGGGTGGGGTGCAGTGAAGCGGGGTGAGGGGAAGGGTTTGCCTTTCAGGCACAATGCTCCAGGGCAGTCAGGGAAGAAGAAAGAGGCTGGTAGGAGGGTGCAGTAAATTTGCCAGCCCAGGTCCCTGTCCTCTGCAGCCTGTGTTTTAGAGCAGTCTGTGAATAAAGTCACCTTCCTACTCGTCTAAGCACATGTCAGTGTGTAACTTGGTTCCTGGTTCTCAGTTCTAAGAACGAACTCCTAGTGGGAAATCTCCTGGGGGACCTTTGCTGGAAACCTGTCTCAGAGGTTTGTTTTCCTGCAACCAGTGGAGTCATCCCCCTTCCTTCCCTGGATAACTCTTCAATGTGGTTGTTGCTGTGTCAACTCTGCGTCGGCACAGGTGGGACGACCTCAGCTGCTGGTCTCCCTGGTTCCACTGCCATCGATATGGAGTGGGCAGCGGGGCACTCATTGTATAGGGAAGTCCTGGCTGATGGAGATCTGGACAGATTGGGGGACTCAAGGAAGAGGTTTTCTGGAACAAGATGACCCCAACGACAGTGTTCCCACTCACTGACACCCCATCCCCAGGGCTGCAGCTTGGGCATGTTAAATTGATAAGGGTCCAGCTTGCAGCAGAAGCTACCTGCTAGTTTGCTATTGGGATCCCAGCTGCCTTTTGTTCCATTTTTGCCCCCTTCTGGAACACTGGACCAGGAATACTCCTTCTTTTCATTGCTTATGACAGCCCCTCATATTCCCCAACCAGGTGGAGAGGTAGACCATTTTAATTCCCCAGAGCTCTGCTTGAGCCACTCATCATATTCTATTACCCATGCAGGACAGGCAGTCCTGGTGTCTGTAAGTCTCTCAGTCACCCTCCTGTGTATGTGGGGGGGTCTCCCTTGCCTTTGCCTCCTCTGTGTCCTTTCTCCATGTTGCAAGTGAGAGCCTCTCCTTTGACTTTTGAGCAGCTAGATCATCTCAAGTTTTGAGCTGTGTTCTGTTCCCTGCTGGTGCCTTGTAAAGGTATATTCATTACAGGCCCTGGAAGGTTGTAATAATCAAGGATTAAGTGTGAGGACTCTGCACTCTGTCCAGATGGATCCTTTACCCCAGTCTCCCGCAGTGGAACACGTCACCCCGAGTCCCTTGTGTGTTTCTTGGAGGCCGGTAGCTTAAATGTAAAGTCCATCACTTACGCTGAATTTCTCTAGGTGTTTTTGGAAGGTACATTGGAGCCCTCTAAGTTAAAAGGGAATGGACTTACCATGTTTTATATTTGGTATTTCTGTCTTGCCCCTGTATACAAGTTGCTGGCCTGGGAAGTAGGCCTTGATTCACCGTCGACCTTCCATGGATAGCTGTGTGTTGTCTGTGCCTCGAATTTGGCAACGTGGGGAATCGGGGGCTCATTCTGCTTGGAAGATTTTGCGGACTGCTAAGTATTGAGTGCTTTATTGTCACCCAAATGAACTGCAGCATATTCATCTCCTTCACAACGAGCCCTGTAAGTCAATACTACCTATACAGGAAACCAACTAGTCCTGTGTTAGAGGATTAAAAATGATGACTAAATGGATGTCTCCGAGCCTATGCAGTCTTCCTGCCAAGGTAAAGCACAAGGTGCTATATACTTTTATCTCTAGGATTTAGGATTATCATTTCTGTGCTGGGGGCATGAAAGCTGGTTAGCAATGTTTATGATTTTGGATGGCTGACTTGATTGTTTTAGCTGTGCTGCCGGAATGCCTCTGTATTACCCCCACCTCTGGCTGTCAATTTCTGAAAATAAAGGATGGACCCTCAGCCAATTCCTGTGCTCTCCACATTTGTTTAGAGTTCTCAGAGTGAGAACAGTGGTTCATTTGTTGGCTGGCTTCATAACCTGGGAATCTCAAAGGTCTGGAGACATTCTCGAATATACACGTGCCTCTCTGCAAAATTACACGAAATAAGACATGGTTCTGCTTCTTAAATTTTCCGCTGCCTTTGAACATTAAATTGCATTTTACATCCTGGGAACTCAGATTTGCTGCTGCTGCTGCTTAGCCTTTAAAGTACATAGATACCTTCTTTTTTTTTTTTTTTTTTTCCAGAGCATTGCAGTAGGAGGAAGAAAAATCGAGTACCTGGAACTCCTCAGATTCCTCTGGGTAAACTTTGGAGGAAATTGTTTCACTACTTGCAGTCCTCTAATTTTATACTAAGGTATTCTTGCCTAAGTGCACAGCTCAAAGTAATCTGTGAAAAGGAAGGCTCTGTTCCAAGAACGCTAAACAACTTTGAAATCTCTGTTGGTGCCTCATTTTTGAGACAGCCATTGACTGTGCATTTTCAGCATCTTCCTTCACTTTGGCTCAGTTCCTTCCCAGTTGACTGTGTCCGCTCAATGACAGTCTGTGGGTGAAAATCTGCTGCTCTTGGCTTTTCTGGTATTTACATTTCTTTTTTTTTTTCTGTATGAAGTTTGGGCAATGTGGCAATCATTTGTTATCAGCACTTTCATTTTCGTGTCAGCCATTTTTATAAAATAAGAGCAAATGGCCACAAACTCGGTCAAACAAAGATGGCAGCAGCAGAACTGTTGATAGTGGCCAGCCAGCCCCTGTGATCCCTGTAAATGCGCATTTGTCAGTGATGATTGAGAGGGATTTAGATTAAGGAAGGGAGCTAAGCGTGAGTCGCCATTCTGTTTGCACGTCCGTCGGTCGTCACAAGAGAATTTCTGATCACACATCTTCACGTGTCCGATGAGTTAAATACATGTGCTACTATACTGAAGTACTAGGTATATCATAAAACATAAAATAAAGGTTTTCCTTTAGGAGAATTTTTTTCACCAGTAAATGTCTTGCTCACCCCAGGGGTAAATGCACCCCATTCTGAGAACCTTAAGTTAGTGGTGTTGTTTAATGATGCATGGAGGAGTAGGCTGTCATAGGACCATGTTTGAAATGCTACATTTTCTTAAGTATGTCCCCTGTTTCCTTTGATAAGTTTTATTTCTGCCAATTGTTGAAATTGTGCTCACCCCACTCCAAGTTGACTCGATGTATTATGAAGGGAAATGAAAAACAAAAGGAATCCCTGGACGCTAGGTAGTAGGGCAGGGGAGGTAACACTTGAGAGGCTGTGAAAGCATGGACTCGAGCACCACAGCTCTGAATGTGAGTGGACAGTGTATCAGCTATGTGAGTAGTTACTTCATTTCTGTGAACTTCAGTCCGATTAAGTGTCTTGTGAAAATTAACTGAAATTACATTAATTACATATATTTAGAACAGTGCCAGGCGCATAGCAGGAATGCAGTAAATGATGGCTATTAGAATCGAATGCCTACTATGCGCCAGGTGTCCTCACAGGAGATAACTGTTCAGTCTCCATGGTAACCCAGGGAGGTAGGCGTTTTACATTGAGGAGCCTGAGAAATTCAGTGTTTTGGTCTGGATCATACAGCTGGTATTCAAATTCAGGTATGAGTCTGAAGCTCACGGTTTTCCACCACACCATGCTGTCAGCCCCAGGTGAGAATTCCTGGTCCAAAGTGGGTGCTTAACATCTTTTTCTTGAACTAATGACCTAGGCAAGTGGGCGAGAATGCTTGTGTCCATTGAGAGAGGAGTCAGCCTTTGTCTTTGTTGCTGGGAAGAAGCATTGGGTGAGCAGCATTCCTGCCAGGGCCTGGCACGCATCCTGCCCTGAGCCCAATCTATGGCTGCTGCTTCACCAGGTCAGCAGCTGATTTCCTGGGCAACTTGGATCGTGCTAGAGCCTTGGATCCTCCTCTCTAGCTCTTGAGAAGAGGGCTGTGGGCATGGTTTGTGGTGATTTGGGCTGCAATCCTACTAAACGATAGAGCTGGGAAAGTGGTTAAGCTCCAGGACAGTGTGTTGGTCTAGGCCTCATTGCTAGGGGGCTGAGTGTAGGTGCTGAGGAAGGTCATTTTCCTCCAATTCTACTTCCTTTCTCCCACGTAGTTCACCTGCTTTCCACATACCGTAAATTCCTTTAGTGGTGATAACGCATTTCACTCTGTGATCATTACTGCGACTTAGAGGCAGATGCTTTTGGAAGCAAGGACTCCGTGAACTAAGTCACTGTGTCGTCATATAGTCAGGGGTCTGTAGTCATCTGAGAAAAGGAAGAGTGTGTGTGTTGGGGGCGGGGGGAAGGGGGAGGGTCTGCCCAAGGGACGGACGTGGCGTTGACGACAGCTGGGACCAGAGTGACGAGAAGAAGGTAAGTGAGAGAAGAAACAGGACACCTTTTTTCATGTGTTTGCAGTTTTGTTGAGGGCCCCACCTGGCCAGGTCAGAATTTTTTGTTATATGACAGCTGACATCTGTCCTACTCGTATGCCAGGTGGAGCCATCTGGCTCCGCCGTGTGCTGTGCTGCCTGAGTTGGATCCAGTTGCCTCCAAGCCACGTTATATAAGCTGTTTAATAGCCTGGGGACCTTTTTAAAATGCAGATCCTGATATAGTAGGGAAGGGGTGGGGCCTGAGATTCTGCATTCCTATGAGGTTTCCAGATGACAGTGATGTTCCACAGACTATGCAGTTCCTCGATGAGGGATGGCAGTTGTGTTTGGTGTGCCTGATAAGTGGTTGGTTTCTGTAGGGCTGTGTCTGAGTGCCAGGTGGCCAGAATTTTACTCAAGAAGATGCTTGGCTCCTAGAGCCCTCTGTGATAGAGGTTTTTCCAGAGTGTAGCTGTTACTCCATCTCTCTGCAGAGGGGTGGTCTGCATATTTCTAACAGGCGTTCATATGTCTGACCGGGCAGGTTGGCAGTGCTTCTCTTTGGAGCCTCCTTGTTTTTTGTCTTTTCCTCCCCCTAATGATTCACCCATCCATCATCATCACCAGCCCTCAGAAATCAGTTCACATGTTCATGCTAAACAATGATAAGTGACATTCCTCCCAGGAAGAGTGGTGTCTTCACTAGAACTAGTGGAACTTAGGGATCAAGGCTCATTTCAGCTGTGAACTGGAGTTGGAAATGTCTTGGGACACCTACCTGGTATCAGTGAAGTAAAGAAGGCAACGGCCAGCGTTGCCCACATGAGGCAGCATCTGCTTCGCCAGTCTCTTCAGTAGTGGACGAGGAGGAAGAAGTGCAGTAGTTATTTCAGCCCTGCCCAGCAGTGGCAAGTAGCTATTGTTAGCAGCCCACTTAATACGACTTCACACTCATGCTTTGGCATTCCCAGCATCCTGTTCTGATCTTGAATGTTAATTCAATGGATGTTAGCCCTGATAATGTCACCTGCAGTTTCTCTGTCCACACAGTCCTCGATGATAAGCTCTCCATGCAACTTGGATGCACTCAAGAATCTGATATTTAAAGGAATTGTCTTTCCATCCTCCCCTCTCCCCCCACTTTCTCCCTCTCCTCCTCTCCTCAACCCTTCTCCTCCTTTTCCCCCCTTTCTCCTCCTGCCATACATCTCCCAATACTCTATCTGCTTGTATGAGTTGGTCTAGTTTGCTTTTCTAAGCATTCATACCTGCCTTACTACATACGCTTTTTTTCTCTTCCCATCCACCACATAACCCAGAATTTTTTTTCCAGTGAAATGTGATATTTTACTCCGGTGAAATAATTCCCATTTTGAATATTCAGCACACAGTTTGAACATTTATTCAGCTCCTAAGCTAATATCACTCAGAGCTGGGAGTTGTAGAAGCAATCTAAAAGCCAGGTGAGCTCTTCTAAGGGTGGGAGGAGAACAAAGAGGTGAGCTGGTCTTGTGGACGGTCACTTGTCTGCCGGGGCCTCTGAAAAGCAAGAGGCCAAGTCAAAATTTTGAGTCTGCCGTCCGGCCAGTGCCACACAAAATGGCTTTCTTCCACACTGGTAACATTGGAGGGGGTGTGTGGTAATGAGGGGCTGTGTGGTAATGAGGGGAAGCTCTGGCCTCGGAGGGTGGACAGTGTGATTTGAACAAGTCAACGGAAAGCTCTGAGTCTTGGTCTCCTTATCTGTACCGCAGGCTGAGTGCTATTTTCCACTTGCCTCCTGTGGTGGGTGGGGTGAGGGTGATGCCATGTTGGTGAGGAAAGTACTTTGCAGATGGTAGGGAGCTTCCCAAGGCAGGTGTTTTGGAAACACCTCAATCAGGAGAAAGTTGGGTGGTACCTTTTCACAAGGCAAGAGGGGATTTGAACAAAACCAAAAGAACTGCTTAACTGGAAGGGAGCCTATTCTGAATGCAACTGTCACACTAATTCCTTTTGTTTATGAAGTAAAGTTATACAGTAAAGGTGCTTGAAACCAAATAATTTTATGCTCTCACAGTGGGTGTTAGCTCCATTTTATGGTTAGGGAAATTGGGGTTCCCTGGGGCCCCAAAGCTAGTTAATGTGCTGGTTCTTGGAACATAGTGCTTCTTCAAATACAAAGACTGCTCAACCCCTTCTGAACCAGCGCCTCTCCTGCCGATATTTGGGAATGAGGAATTAGAAGCTGTTTTTGAGAGGCAGGAGTGGGAGAAGGAAACTTGTATCATCCATAGTGTGGGCTCACATTTGGGACTCTGAGGAAACTGAGTTGACCTGACCTGGGCAGGGGCTTACCGTTGGCCTCTTCCCAGAGGACGTCCTGAAGAAACTTTCCCAGGGCCTGGCCATGCCGGTGGTCCTGAGCCCCTGACAGCTTGATTCCAACATCAAAGGGGGTGTTGAACTAGGAGGAGGGGCAGGAAGGACCCAGGAAGTGTCAGAGGCCCCACCCTCCCACCCCTACCCCAAGCACACCCCCATCCCGAAGAGCCCTTGGGCTCTCGGGGTCTTACCGTGGACAGGGAGGGCGAAGGGCCTGTGGGCCCAGCAGGCACCCCTGAGAGGCAGCTGGGCTAGGTTATCCTGCCTTAGGCCATTCTTCCTGTGTCCCCCCCCCCACCATCTTCAGGAGACTTACTCTATTTATCTCTAAGGAGGTTGCTGATAAAAGCTGTGGATGTTGGGGCCCCTAGATCAAGTCCCCCCCACCTGTAATTTTGGAAGGCATAAGTTTGAATCAGTCACCAATGGTGGGATTTCTGGCCTTGGTAGGGAGACTTTGGGGACATGGGTCTACTGGGAGTACATAGCACTAGCCTGGGTGATGGTCTCTGCCCCCTCTGCTGCCCCCATCTCCTCCTCCTCAGGTGTCTTCCTCTCCTATGCACAGGCCTTGTTCTGTGGAAAGTCAGACAGGAGGCTGACCTCTTCCTAGAAAGATATTCTAAGCCAAGTCCTTTCTTCCTTGCCTCCATTTCTCCCCTTCCAGGGGAGAGTGCTTCATTTCCCCTACTTTCGGCATTCTATGAGATGATTTATTGGAGCTAGAAGCTTTGGGGAAATGGGAAAGAGCTCTGCAGCCACATCATCGTTTATTCTGTTGAGAGCAGAGACTATCTTTATCTCTTTTCCTCCAGTAGCTGCCTCAGTACCTAGCCATGTTGGTCACTCTGATGTCTTAAGGAGTCAGTGGAGGAATCTTGGTCCTTCTGCCCCCTGCCCTCTGGGCGGGAGGTGTTATCCTCATTTTCAGACAAAGCCACAGACGTCCAGAGAAATTAAATGGCTTGTCTGAGGCCTGACAGGACTTGGTGGTCAAGGACTAGACTGCAGGATTCTTAAGCCCACCAGCCTGGAACCTCTTCTAGTCCCTGGGCGGCTGCAGCGCCCAGCATGGAGCCCGGCCCTGTGTCAGCCATGGGCTATGTCTTCCTCCACATTGTATCAAGTCCTCCGTACCCCGCCCCCCCACCCCCCCAACCAGGCAGGTACCACTATTATACCTATTTTACAGGTGAGCAAACATGCCCAGAGAAGTTATTAGAACAACAAATAGCTGTTTATACCTTTTTAAAAATTTGCCTTCCACTCTGGTCTCCACTGTGAAGCTGGAGTGAGAGGGGAATGACATAATCGTTTTGTTTTTGCTTTTTAAGGAATTTGAGCCCCCCTGTTCCCTCCCTTCAGTAAAGATTTGTTTTTCTTCCTGTGGCTAATGTAGGGTGGTCTGATCATCTGAACACACTTCTTAGGAACCCAGTCCAGGGGCCTGTTGGCTGTAACTGGGCAGCAGAGCAGGTGAGAGGCAGCATGGTGGCTGCTGGTTGGAAGATAAGCCTCAGGTGACCTGACAAGGCCCCTTTGGCCTCAGCGTCTCATCTGTTCAGTCAGGGGATGGGGGTTTGGGGGTGGGGTAGGGGAGTGAGCAGGAGCTGGTTTCCAGAGTCTTCCAGCTCTGAAACGATTTTAGGAGGATAACATTTGGGTGAGTAGAACCCTAGGATGGGAGGGGTTGAGGGGCAGCCCGGAGCTCTGCTGCTGGTGTGGCAGGCCTCCCTCCTGCCCCACTCAGCCTCGGGCAGCCCCAAGAGCGCCCACATTTCAGACTCTGGTTCTAGTTGAGCAGTGTGGGTGATTTTTTCCAAGGCCAGCCTTCATGGAAACTGGAAACTTCCAGTTGTCCCAGCCCTGCCTTGAGTCTTCAGGCACTGAAACCTCTTCCCCATTTGGGCTAATTTAGAGCTACTCTGGCTGGGGTGAGTACCAGCTGGCTAGAGGTGGCAATCTCACCAGGAAAGTTCCTGGCTTTAGTTTAAGGATTTGTAGGCCATCAAGCGGGAATGGGGTGGGTTGAGGGGTCTTACACATAGTGTGGAGGAAGTACTTCTGGGTTCTGGTGAGGGTCAGAGAGCATCCTTGGTGGGAGAAGAGGCAGGTGGATAGTTAGAGGGAGGCCACGTCGGGACATACTTCAACTGCTCTTCTCAGGTGGGAAGAGACGAGCAAGAGGCACTCCTTGGGCTACTGTACACTCTGTTTGCCAGACCAGTGAGGAGGAAAAGAGGCCTTGGATGAGCCAGCCCTGACCTTGAGTCCCACCTCTGCCACGCACCGGCTGTGGCACCTCAGGCAAGTGAATTCATTTGTCTCAACTTCTGTTCCTCGTCTATAAAAGGAGGGCAGTAATATCAGCCTTACTTGATGGACTGTTGTAGCAATTATATGATATGTAATAAGGGTAAAACAGTTTGTAAATGAGACCATGGGACAAAACTACAGCAGTATAATAATTGCCACTATTAGGTACCAGCCCAGGGGAGTCCTGGTTTCTCTGCATGGAGGTGTCTATCGCCACCTACATGCTGTCAGAACCGTTTCCTGAACCACAGCCAGCCTTTCAGGAAGTTTACCTAAATAACCCTATAAAATGCCTTGACTCCCTTTCTCTAGTCTTAGTCCCCCACTTTAAATGATTTCCCTGTCCGATGCAAAATTTGTCAGAGCCAAAACAAGCCTGACCGGCCTGTCCTCATCTACAGATGGATGTCAGTGGGTGTGTCTGCCAGAGCAGGGCTAGCAGTAGCTCTGTTCAGGGTGCAGCCTTGGTGCACTCCAGCCCCGGGTAAGGTCTGGGAGGCCCCTGAGCCAACCAAAGGTTTTCTGCGGGGAAACACCTGTGGTCTGTAACCAGCCGTGTCTTCCTGGGTGTCTGTCTCTGGACAGCCTATTTGCTGCACCCTTTGAAATCACCTGGCGTCTGCTGGCGCCCCCTTTCCTGCTTGCAGCCCCTTGTAATTCTTCTGTTGTAGCAAAGTTACTTCCGTTAGATGTTTGCCTCTTGCTTGGTAAAGACCTCGTGGAGCCCAGTGCAAGGCCATGTCAACTATTTTCGCGCTATTTTACATTTCTTGAGTAGGTGCTAAGTGAGCCTCTGTTCGTAGCCAGCTCCCTTGTCCTCCCCTCATCCCCTCCACTGTCACAAAAGTATAAAACTACAGAAGAACCAACCCGGATTTCCAGCTCATCCTCTGCCTCTTCCACCAGACTTCCATCTTCTGGGCGGAGCCAGCCTTCGAGCTCTCGGGGCTGTAGTTTGGTTGGTGGCTTCTTGGACTCCTTTCTCTGCTGGAGAGAGGAGGTGTTCCCTTTAGGGCCCTAAGCCCCCATATCCTTCCAGAAGCAGAGAGAAGTATGGGCCTGTGGTCAGACCCGGAGTCCTTTGTGCTCTAGGAGAAGGCTGAAGCCCAAGCGTTTGAGCCACTGCCCAGGTCACACAGCCAGCTGCTATGTGGCAGGGTTGGAAAGAGAGACCCCAGTCAGAATGTGGGGCTTTGTGGGGAGATGTCTCACCTGCGTTTTCTGGTGTTCAGGGCTCAGGAAGCTGGAGCCTGCCATGGCCAAGTCCACCCAGAGCACACTGAAGAGCAGTAGGCTGCAGAGGGTCCCCAGGGAGGGCATGGCCTCAGCTGGGTGGTGACAGATGGGCCTGGAGGAGAAAGGGTCTCCAAGCAACATGCTTTCCCTCCCTTCCTTCTCTTCTCCTCCCCTCTCCTCCCCATGCCTCAGAACTCAGGTAGGAGCCTAGCAGACAGGGTAAAGGACTTCGACCTAGGATGGCAACCGCTGAAGAGAGAAGCTCTTCCCATCCCTGCCAGAGGGGCTCCCTCTACCCGCCCACCCCTTCCTCTGTCCCCCTCCCCCAAGGCAAGAGCGAATTGAAGGATGTGTGTGCTCTCTTCCAAGACTGTTCCTTCAGGTCAGAACCCTTATTAGTGGGACTCCCCATGTTTGTCCCAGCCCCCAAGGAGCTTGTACCAAGTGTCTAAGTGGGATGATGAAGCTGAACCAGCAAGGTCCCCAGGAGACATGGGGGAATTGGGGCGGCTCCTGAGCCCAGCTCTCTGAGCAGCAAGGCTGCCCCAGGGTGTGCAACCTTCCCTTTGTTCAGATGGGGCTGTGAATGGCCAGCGGTAAGCAGACCGCCCCCCCCCCCACACACACACACGGTGCCTACCTGGAATTCCTGGTAGAGGTGGTGCCTGGTGGTTGTCTGGTCCTTATATAGGAAGTCCTGTGTTTGTTTTAAACCAGCAACCTTATCTCAGGGCAGCCTAGCTTCCAGAGACCGATTTACATTCCTTGGAAACTAAAAATGCTCATGTCCTTTGGGTAGAAATCAACAGTGGAGGTCAGATGACCTGAGAGATTGCTAGGGTGGCTTGTGGTGGCCCATCTGCTCCAGCTGTCCCCAAGTGGGCCCTGCCCTAGCTTAGGTGGGAGGCAGGGGAGTGGCTGGGGGGTTCCTGCTGGCTTTGCTGCTCTGTGACTTTGGCTTACGCCCCTTTCTGAAACCCCCTTCCCACCTTGATAGAATGAGGCTATTGTCACTAGACCTCCAAGAGCTGTTTCAGTCCTCACACTTGCTTTCGGTGACTGATGCTGCTCTGACTCCTGCACACATTTGGGGCACGTGGGGAGCCTGGTTCATGTAATTCTCATACCTCCCCAATGGGGGAAATATCATTTTACAGCTGAAGAAACGGCTGGGATGGGCGGCAGCACAAACTAACTGGCCTTCAAGGAGCAGGCGTAGGGGTCATTTCAATCAGTGGCTAAACTTGACTCCTTCCTTCTGGTGATACATGACGACTATGCTTAGCTTGGTATTTCTTAACATGTGGGCTTGCCTTCCCTCCCCCCAGCAGGCTTTGATGGGAACAGCTTGGACGTGGAGAGCTGTGACCTAGTCTTGGCAGAGGTAACTTCTCAAAAACTGATTGGCCTTAGGCAGAGAACTAATAATCCTTCTTGCATCAGGGCTGCCTCTGAGAGTGCCTTTGAGGATTAAATGGGGTGATGGGTCTGAAATCCTTTATAAGCTGTAAAGTGTATGCACATGACAAGTATTTTTATAGCAGGCCCATAGGGCTTTGGTCCCGTGTTCTCAGATGAGGAGTTAATTAACATTATGGGGGCTTCCTCACCTGCTGGAGAGCTTCATCTAATTGGATGCTCAGGCAGTGACTCCTAAGGGCTAAATGAGTTGTCTTCACAGAAATTCTGTTGGGTTGTCAGAAAAGTCATGACGTATTTTGTCTATGTTTTTCAAAGGTCATTTATTTATATAAAGAACAAAGATCAATCAATGATATATTGCCCGTTTTGTTCGATAACATTTTGCCATCTTTCAGTGAGCTTCATAATTCCTCATTCATAAAAGGACCTGTCTTTATTTGCGAAAAACTGAACAAGGTGCTGATTTACAGCCTCATCTGAATTGAAGGTTATACCACGCAAGGAGTTTTGAAGAGAGTGAAACAAGTGGAAGTCTGACGGCGCAAGGTCAGGCAAGTATGGTGGGTGTGGCAACACATCCCATCCAAGCTCCAATAATTTTTGATGGGTGAGCAAACTTGTGTGTGGTCTCGCGTTGTCGTGATGGAACACAACTCCTTTACAATTAACAAGCTCTGGATGTTTCTGGATGATGGATTCGTTCAAACTGTCCAATTGCTGACAGTACACATTCGAATTGATTGTTTGGTTCCTTGGTAGGAGCTCGAAAAACATGACACCTTTAAAATCCCACCACACTGAGAGCATAACCTTCCTCTGATGCATGTCTGCTTTCGATGTCGTTTGAGGCGAATCATCACATTGGGACGAAGACCGTTTGCGCACCACATAGTAAACAATCCACTTCTCATCACTAGTTACCATTTGCTTCAAGAAAGGATCGTTTTCCTCACATTTAATGAGCATATTGCAGATGTTTATACGCGCCATCAAATGAACTTCTTTGAGTTCATGTGGAATCCAAATATTGAGCTTGCTTACGTATCCCAGCTTCTTCAGGTGGTTGTGAATGCTTGAATGATGGATGTTCAATGTTCCTGCAATCTCGTGTTGTGTAATGTGGGTTTGCCTCAATCAATGCCTTTATTTTGTCGTCATCAACCTTGGTGGACCTCCCTGACCGAGGAGCGTCTTTGAGATCAAAATCACCAGCACAGAATTTCATGAACCGTCGTCGGCACTGATGTTCTTGTAGAGCATTGTCACTGTAAACTTGATGCAACTTTTCACAAGCTTGATGCACGTTCTTCCCTTTATGGAAGTAAAACAGTAAAATATGGCAAAAATGCACAGTTTGATCTTCCACTTTTAACTTGTAAAATCTCCAAAACTCAACCAAATCGCTCAATTTTTTTTAGAATGAAGTTAGAACTGTCAGCTGTCAAATGACATAGCAATAACATAGATGTGAATGACTTTAGTACTTCCAAAAATGAACTAGTGCCATCTGTTGCTAACATGCGTCATGACTTTTCCGACAACCCAATAGCATTTCAGTGGAGAGCTCAACTTCAGGCAGATGGTGGAAATGGCGTAGGGCTTTGAATCGGGGGCATTGCTGTAAGGAGAGTGGCATGAGCGGAGTGAACAAACAGAAGGCATGGGTATAGAGTGTTTGGGGCAACAGTGAGAAGGCTGGGTGGCTCGGAGGATGGTGGCAATGGTGGGAGGGGATCATAGGAAAGGCCTAAAAGGCAGTTCCAGATCAGGGTATCCACTGCCTTGAAAGGTGCTAGCGCAAGGAGTTCAGGCTTTATTTGTAGGAGGGAGGCCACTGAAGGTTCTTGAAGAGAGGAGTGACAGAATAATGACAGTGTTGGAAAGACCTTAAAGACCCAGGGTGCTGAAGCTTTTATTTCACTGGAAGAAAAACTGAATGTTACATGGACCACACTTTCCCCAAAGCTGCCCTGACTCCTAGGCCAGTGCTCTCTTGGATACACTATCCTGCTTCCACAGTGAACATGGTATTCCAGAAGGTCATTGTGCTTCAAGCAGGATGGGCCTGGGGCAGGGAACCAGTTAGGAGGATCTTCAGACAGTAGAAGAGTTGAACGTCAAGTGACCACCTGACTTGAAGTTTGACTTCAGGGGCCACTGACCCTTGTAGAGACTCTAAGGACAGCGAAGCATAGGGGGGACTGGACAGCCCCTCAGTAGAATGTGGGGACTAGGTACTTCCTGCCTCTTCAGCCACGGCAGGTGTGGACCCCTCCTTCAGTCCCAGCAGAGGAAGCGTGTCACCAGGAACCCTGCAGCATGTCAGCCACCTGAACTTAGACCTCTTTGCTCCGGTGCCAGAATGGTGAGGAGAAATCTGAGCCCTCTGAGAAGACTTGCAGCTTTTACAGAGACACCCCCTTCCCCCCCAAGAACCCCCAAACCCAAATTATGGTGACCAGGCACCTACTGAGACATGAAGCCTCTGGAGGCAGGAGCTGCCAATGTTGATTTTAGATAGCACCACCAGCAAGCAAACACCCACGCGCTGTGCTATTGTGTGGGAACAGGGAGATGGCCTGCGTGACCGAAACCATCCTGACCACATACCACAGAGTCAAGGCTGGTTGGGGAGGAAGGGAGATCTGACGATACCAGAGCCACTGAGCGGGGAGGGAAGTGGCCCCCAAAAAGTACCTCACTGCCCACTCACAGTGGAATGGGGACAGATGTGAGGTGGGAAAAAGCACGCAAATCGGAACTAGCAGGAGTCCTGAGGGAGACCGTGTGACTGGGAAAGGACCAACGTTCCCTGGCTCGTGTTCCTCATTCCTCCCAAGTGGGTAAACCACGGCTAGCACCTCCCTGTCCTGTATCCTCCTCAGGACTTAGTAGGTGCTCAGAACGCATGTGGCCCTTGGACTGCTTGCTGGTGGTGGTGACCTCCTTCCCATTGCCTGGCCTTGAGGGCCTGCCTTAATGAATGGATGCGAAACATTCATCATCACTAATTAATTGCTATATGTAAATGGTGTCTGAGAACAAATTATATACTTTCCACTACAATTTTATTCCTACTGATAATTAGTTGGCTGAGCAAGCATTTTTCTTTTCATCAATTTGGCTAAACCTCAGTCTGAATGAGGCAGATTCTGGGGTTGTAGAAAGAGGTTTTTTCTTTTTAAGGATTTTATTGGGGAATTGGGGGGAGGGGAACAGTGTTGGGGAATCGGAGAAGCAGAACAGACAAGTTGGTGTCCTTTTGTTCTTTAGTCTAGTTGTGGAGGACGTCGCTTCACTGGCCCATGTTGGTATTGTGATCATTGTGCTCTTCCCGGGTGAGGCAGATCGGTCGCCGGCCTCTGGATGGCTGCTCACGGCAGCTCACGTAAGCTCATGCCCGCTGCTGGCCAGCCCCACTGCAGCCTACATGGGCGACTCACAGCAGCCCAGCTCCAGGTCGAGCTGTTGTTCACCATGTTAGCTGTGGAGGGCGCAGCGTCACTGGCCCTCATGTGGGATCCAAACTGGGGCCCTGTACTCAGAGCTGGTGTCCCAAGCCAGCTCTTAACCAACATACCACTCGGCTGGCCCGAGGCTTTGTTTTTGAGATAGGACTTTGGTGGGGTTTCTTTTTTCTCCTAGTTCTGGCTTCCATAACTTCTAGGTCAGCATCATTCAATAGGAATATCATGTCAGCCTCAAATAGGAGCCTCATAGGTAATTTTAAAGAGTCACATTAAAAAAATGGAAAAAAGAAACAGGTGAAATCAGCTCTAATAATACACTTTAGTATAGCCAAAATATTGTCAGTTCAACATGTAATCAATATAAAAATGATTGAGATATTTGACATTGGTTTTCTTTTTAGTAAATCTTCAGTCTGGTGTGTCTTATCTGTATAGCACACACCAACTCAGACCAGCCACATGTCAAGTGCTCGGTGGCTGCGTGTGGCTCGTGGCTACTGCACTGGACCACACAGTTCTAGATAATCATGGGTGTCACTCTGAAAGCTTGCATGCCCTTAGCCGTGCTCTCTCTTCCCTCCTGCTCATCCCTCCTGCTGTCCAATCCAAGCCTCTTCACTGGGGCCTCCCTGTCCTGGGGCTGCAGCCCCAACCATTTGTTTCTTTCCTGTCTTCAGTCTTTCTCTCCAACATCATCTTTCCTCAGCATTAAAAAATGCCCAGGTTTTACACCAGTCCTCCCTTCTCCTCAGGCTACCATCCCCAGGCATACTTCCCTTTCCCTGTATCCTGTTCCTTACTGTGTACTAATCTCTCAGAATCTGACAGCTCGATGCCCACCCCACCCCCACCACTATGCTGACACTTCTCACAGAGTTGCAGGCAGAACAGCCTTGGTTCAGGGGCCATTAAGAGCCAAAGGGGCTGGTCGAGTGGCTCAGTTGGTTAAGAGTTGGCTTAAGAGCATGAGCTCTGAGCAACAGGGCCACCGGTTCGATTCCCACATGGGACAGTGACGCTGTGCCCGAGCTGAACTGTCGCTGAGCTGCCAACAGGTGGCAGGATGGCTCAGCTTGTGTAACAACAAGGTTGCCTGTTTGATGGTGGGCTACGCCCACCCGCAACTAAGACTGAACTCGGCACCTTGAGCTGAGCTGCCGCCTGGATGGCTCAGTGGATAGAGCGTTCACTCTTAACAAGAAGGCTGCTGGTTCGACTCCCGCATGGGATGGTGGCTACGCCCACCCGCAACTAAGATTGAACACAGCACCTTGAGCTTAGAGGCCACGAGCTGCCAACGGGAAGTCAGATGGTGACTGGCGCCCTCCACAATGAAGATTGAAGAACAACAACTTAGCTGGTCCCCTTCCCCAATTCCCCAACACTGGTCCCCTTCCCCAATTCCCCAACACTGGCCCCCTCCCCCAACTCCCCAATAAAATCTTTAAAAAAAAAAAAAGAAAGAAAGAAAGAAAAAAGAGCCATAGGATCTCAGGGTGAGGCCTTCAGGGTCCTGTAATCTCAACTGCTGTGTGCAGACCTACGCTGACCTGCCCTGGGGAAGCTTATAAGAATGCTGATTATTTTGTGCCTCATCTTCCGATTCTGATCCAGTAGGTCTCAAATGGGGCACCAGAATCTATTTTAACAATATCTCAGGCAATTCCATGCTGATTATAAAATAATGCTTGCTTCCAGCAGAAAATTTGGACATTTGGAAGATAAACTCTCTCCATATATTTTTAAACTTATTTTGGAAATTTTCAAACAGGAAAAAGTAGAGAGAGTAATAATAATGAGTCTCCAAGCATCTGCCATTAACTTCAACATTTATTAACATCTTGCTTCATCTATTTATCGCCCATAGAGTTTTCCCCCACTTTTTGGGGAATAATGTAAAAGCAAATCCCAGCAATCATGTAATTTCAGCCTTAAAAACTTCAGTACGTGTCTTTAAACAGATAAAATACATAGTTGGTTTATTTCAATCAGGATCAAACAAAGCACACATTTGGTTGTTGTTTTATCTCTTATGTCTCTTTTAGGCTACAGCAGCCTCCCTTACCTGCTCCTCTTTCATCCAAGTCTTTAAAAAAAAAAAAAAAGTTATTTGTCGTATACAATTTTCCACCTTCTGGACTTAGCTGACCTCGTCCTTGTGGTTTTGTTTAACTTTGTTCTCTCTCCCTGCTGCTTTCTGTAAACTGGTAGTTACACCTAGAGATGTAGTTTAGTTTGGATTCAACTTTGACATTTTTTTTTAAACTTTTATTGGGTAACTGTGTTTTTTCCAGGACCCATCAGCTCCAAGTCAAGTCATTGTTCAATCTAGTTGTGGAGGGTGCAGCTCAGCTCCAAGTCCCGTTGCTGTTTTCAATCTAGTTGTGGGGGGGGGGCGCAGCCCACCATCCACGCGGGAGTAGAACCGGCAACCTTGTTAAGAGCACACGCTCTCACCAACTGAGCCACCTGGCCGCCCCTCAGCTTTTACTTTTTGCAAGACTATTTCATTGCTGATGTTGTGTACTTACTATTGAATCCCATTACAGGGCATATACAGTGTCTGGTGGCTCCACTTTAACTGAAGTTTTAAGAATAAGAGTTATGTGTTGATTCAAGTGTTGTTACATGATCCCATTCATTTTAAAGTTCCCCATTAACTTTTCACTTAATGGACTTATCTACCATTGATAATTGTCTACATCCATTAATTATTAGGGATTACAAATGGTGATTTAAAAAAATTCTATTGTTCCTTTCTACATTTATTAGCATTTTTCTTTCAGCAGTTATTTTATTGCCTTGATACATAGTTTGTACAGGAAAGGCAAGATAAATACATGGTTTTTTTTCCCCATTTGTTTACTAATTTTCAAAATAAGGTTGATGTCCTAGCAACCTCCAAAGTTTTATTCCTATCATAAACTCATGGATTTTTAAAATATGTGTTTCAATGAATTACAGTCTTATTCTTTTTAATGCTTCCATATTTGATGAGTTGATTCCTGTGTGCTTTTTGACACAGCCCTGTGGTTTTTAATCGCTTCCTTTTTTTTTCTGTCCAATAAGAAATCCTGGGCTTTTCTTGTACATGTCCTTCCTGCTTCTGGCCTGAAATCAACCATTTTTCTAAGAAGTCTTGGTTTCTTTTAGTGGGAAGTAGTTTTTAGAGACCACGATCTGGGTGCTAACTACTAATATTATTGCTTCTAGGCCTTTTCAGTGCACAGAGATTAGAAATGCTTACTTTTTTAGAAGGAAAAAAAATAAGTCATGATTCATACTGTTATTTCCAAGTAAAATTAAAGGTGTTTTCACGCCTAGGGTTTTATGCATACATTTCTTTCCTTCATCCTAATAATCTTGGTTTCTAATTGCATCAGCAAAATTACTTTTATCTTGCTCTATCTTATAATATCAACATAATACTTTCAAAACAAGAGTATTATAGTTACTACTAACCATAAAACGAAATGTACAGTCAAAACATTTTTAAAGTCTCTTGAATATTTATTTTCCCTGTGTGATTATGCCATGGACTTAATATATAACTAAAATTACATTCATTTTTTTTTCAGTTCTTAGGGATTTTTTCCCTCTATGATTTCATTTTATTTATTAATTATTAGACATTACATGGTTCCAAGTCAAAGGTATCAAACAAGGTACATGCAGGACCGTGTCTGTCATCCCTTGCCCTCCCCATTGTGTTTCTCCTTTCCCCTATAACTAACTCTTTTTATTGTGATTTTTTTCTTTGGCCTATGAATTATTTCGATGTGTATTGTTTAAATTTTTGAGGATTTCCCAAATATATTTCTATTATTGATTTCTAGTTTACTTCCATTACAGTCAGATAATATATCCTGTATAATTTCAGTTCTTTTAGATTTGTTAAAAGTTTGTTTTAGGGTCCAGAGATTGGTCTGTCTTAATGAGTGTTCCAGATACACTTGAAAAGAGTGTGTTTAAGTATTGCTGGGTAAAATGTTCTATAAATGCCAATTAGGCCACACTGAGTTATAGGTTTGTTTATGTATTCTATAGCCTTACTGATTTTTGGGGTCTACTTCTTCTGTTATTGAAAGAGGAGTGTTAAGATCTCCAACTGTAATTGTAGATTACTTCTCTTCTGTCAGTGTTTGTTTCACATATTTTGAAGCTCTGTTTTAGGTATATACACATGTAGGATTGTTATGTGATCTTGATGAATTGACCCTTTTATTATCATGTCCCTCTTTATCCCTGATAATATTTCTTGTTCTAAAGTCTATTTTATCTGATATTAATACAGGTATCCCTGTTCTTTGAAGGTTCACATTACATAATTTCACTTTTATGAAGGACCCACATTAGTACCTGTTTTCACCAACCGAAAGAAATCCGAAGAGGATTTTCACTTTTACGAAAAGGTGAAAAGCAAAACTGATGTTTGCTGTTTTTTTTTTTTTTTTTAAGTGAGCCACACGACCACCTGTTGGCAGCTCAGCTGCTGCTCAGCTCAGGCTGGGAATCGAGCTGCTGTTGCTCAGAGCTCAAACTCTTGAGCGAGCTCTTAACCAATTGAGCCACTCGGCCAGCCCTGATGTTCACTGTTTATTTTGCAGCGAGCCATTACAGAGGCAGCCTGCACCCTGAGCATCGAGAGCGGCCCCCCAGCTCCTTCCCCAGGAACCACACTCAGCATCTCAGCATCAGGCTCCAGAGCTTTGAGCTGTGTCTGTGAACATCTGTGCTTTATCTCAATTTATTTTGTGTGTCCATTAACAAGATATGTCCTAAGGTATCAGAAAAGCTTAAGAAAAGAACTGGATATAATTGTTCTTTTTTTAAAAAAAGATTTTTATTGGGGAATTGGGGGAAGGGGAACAGACAAGTTTCTGTACTTTTGTTCTTCAGTCTAGTTGTGGAGGACGTTGCTTCACTGGCCCAAGTTGGCACTATCATTGCGCTCTTCCCGGGGGAGGCAGATCAGTTGCCGGCTTCTGGACGGCCGCTCACAGCTGCTGCTGGCCGCTCACTCTGGCTGCTGGCTGCACACGGTAGCCCATGGCAACCCACTGCAGCAGGGGCTGCAGCCCACATTGTGGCCCGCGACTCACGGCAGCCCAGCTCCAGGTTGAGCTGTTGTTCAGCATCTTAGCTGTAGAGGGCAGTGTCACTGGCCCTCATATGTGGATTCCGAACCGGGGCCCTCTGGCATCCCAAGCCAGCTGTTAACCAACACGCCACTCGGCCGGCCCAGGATATAATTGTTTTGATTGTGGTGGCTGAAGCAAAGATATTGTGTACGCATTGAACTTGTGCGTTCACTATTCGTACTGTTTACACACACACAAATCTTGAAAGCTGTCGAAGTTACTGTTGGTTCTGCTAGTAGCAAAGGGGTCCCTTTTAGTTGGCATTCAGTAAAGGATAAAATGGAGAGTCTAGTGCTTGTGTGGATTGATAGGTGTTCAAAGCATGGTGTGTATTTATCATATTATTCCTGCTTTTACTAGATGTTAGTGTTATTTTAGGTTTTATGTGTTATTTGGTAGATTATTTTTGGACCTGGGAATGCTCAAAAATTTTTCCATATAAATTACTGGTGATTGTTTCTTTGCTTTATGCCATTTTGGCTGTTTTTTTTTGGGTAGCAGGGAAAACTTGTATAGACACTTCAGCTTCCTTCTGATTAGTATGTATATATATATATATATATATATATATATATATACATATACACACACACACACACACATACACACACACACACATATATATGTATTATAATTTCCATTGTTTTATCTGTGTGTTTATGTTTAAAGTATGTTTCATATAAACATATAGCTGGGTCTTTTAAAAAATCTATTCTGATAATCTCTTATCAGGGGCCTTTTATTTGGGGTGTTTAGACTATACTTATTGTAATGTCCTATATACTTTGGTTTAAATCTATCTGGCTATTTTCCATTTGTCCCATCTGTTCTTGTTCCTTTTTTACCCCCTTTTTTTTTTAATGGAACGCTTCATGAATTTGCGTGTCATCCTTGTGCAGGGGCCATGCTAATCTTCTCTGTATTGTTCCAATTTTAGTATATGTGCTGCTGAAGCGAGCGCCTTTCTTGTCTTTTTGATAATAGCCATTCTAACAGGTATGGGTGATACCTCATTGTGGTTTTGATTTGCATTTTCCTAATGATTAGTGATGTTGAACATATTTTCATATGCCTGTTAGCCATCTGTACATCTTCCTTAGAAAAATGTCTGTTCAGAGCCTCTGCCCATATTTTAATCATTTTTATTATTGTATGATTTCTTTATATATTTTGGATATTAACCCTTTATTCAGAAGTAACACTTGCAAATGTCTTCCCCCATTTGGCTGGTTATCTTTTTGTTTTGTTGGCAGTTTTCTTTCCTTGTGCAGAAGCTTTTTAGTTTGATGTAGTCCCATTGTTTATTTTTGTTTTTTTTCCTTTGCTTTTGGAGTCAAATTCGCAAAAACACCATTGAGACATGTTCAGAAGCTTCGTGCCGGTTTTTAAAAAAATGTATTTTATTGTTTTAGGTCATACAGTCAAGACTAATCCATTTTGAGTTAATTTTTGTGTATGGTGTAATACAGTGGTCTACATTTATTCTTGTGCATGTGGCTGTCTAGTTGTCCCACCACCATTTATTGAGACTGTCTCCATTGTATTATCTTGGCTCCTTCATCATAAATTAGTTACCCATATATTTGTGGGTTTATTTCTGGGCTCTCAATTCTGTCCATTGGTTCGTGTGTCTGTTTTTTTCCTACTACCATACTGTTTTGATTACTATAGCTTTGTAGTATAGTTTGAAATTGGGGAGTGATGCCTCTGGCTATATTCTTTTTTCTCAGGGTTGTTTTGGCTATTTGGGGTCTTTTGTGATTCCATACAAATTTTAGGATTTTTGTGTTCAATTTCTGTGAAAAATGCTATTGGGATTTTGATAGGGATTGCACCGAATCTGTGGATTGCTTTAGGTAATATGGACATTTAAATAATGTTAATTCTTCCAATACATGAGCACAGAATATCTTTCCGTTTCTTTGTGTCATCTTTAGTTTCTTTCAGCAATGTCTTATAGTTTTCACTGTACAGGTCTTTCAACTCATTTGTTAAGTTTATTGCTAGGTATTTTATTCTTTTTGTTATGATTGTAAATGGGATTTTCTATATTTCACTTTCTGATAGTTCATTGTTAGTACAGGAATACCTTGGTTTGCGAGCATAATTTGTTTTGGAAACAAACTACTCGTATTGCAAGACATTGCTCGTGTACCACGTTAAAATGTATTAGAAATGTTTGCTTGTCTTATGGAACACTTGCAAACCATGTTACTTGCAATCCAAGGTTTTACTGTATATAGAAACACAACAGATTTTTTTATACTGATTTTGTATCCTGCAACTTTACTGTATTTATTATTTATATATATATTTTTGTGGTCTTTAGGGTTTTCTATATATAAAATCATGTCATTCACAGATAGTGACAGTTGTACTTCTTCCTTTACAATTTGGGTGCCTTTTATTTCTTTTTCTTGGCTAATTGCTTGGCTAGGACTTCCAGTACTATGTTGAATCAGAGTGGAGAAAGTTGTCATCCTTGTGTTGTTCTTTTTTTTTTAAAGATTTTTATTGGCGAATTGGGGGGATGGGAACAGTGCTGGGGAATTGGGGAAAGGGGAACAGACAAGTTGCTGTCGTTTTTGTTCTTCAGTCTAGTTGTGGAGGGCAGTGTCACTGGCCCTCATATGTGG
>NW_017731502.1:1340089-1349517 GCF_001890085.2 Hipposideros armiger | reverse complement strand
TGGGGAAAGGGGAACAGACAAGTTGCTGTCGTTTTTGTTCTTCAGTCTAGTTGTGGAGGACGTTGCTTCACTGGTCCAACTTGGCACCATCATTGCACTCTTCCTGGGCAAGGCAGATCAGTCGCCGGCTTCTGGACGGCCGCTCACAGCTGCTGCTGGCCGCTCACGCTGGCTGCTGGCCGCTCACGCTGGCTGCTGGCTATATACGGTAGCCCATGGCAACCCACTGCCACAGGGGCTGCAGCCTATGCCGTCACCGGCGCCGGCGACTCACGGCTGCCCAGCTCCAGGTCGAGCTGTTGTTCAGCATCTTAGCTGTGGAGGGCAGTGTCACTGGCCCTCATATGTGGGATCCGAACTGGGGCCCTCTGGCTTCCCAGGCCAGTTCTTAACCATCGCGCCACTTGGCCGGCCCATCCTTGTCTTATTCTTGATCTTAGAGGAAAAGCTTTAAGTTTTTCACTGTTATGTTAGCTGTGAGTTTTATATGGCCTTTATTATTTGAGGTACTTTCCTTCTATATTCATTTCACTGAGTTTTTATTATAAATGGATAGTATCTTGTCAAATGCTTTTCCTGCATTTATTGATATGAACATTTTTGTCCCTCATTTTATTAATGTGGAGTATCACTGTGATTGATTTGTGGATCCCTGGGATGAACAAACAAAATGAACCATCCTTGCATCCCTGAAATGAATCCCATTTGATCGTGGTGTGTGATCCTTTTAATAAATTATTGTATTTGATTTGCTAGAATTTTGTTGAGGATTTATGTTTATGTTCATCAAAGCTATTGCTTTTTTTTTTTTTTTAGATTTTATTGGGGAATTGGGGGAGGGGAACAGTATTGGAGAGCTGGGGAAGGGGAACAGCCAAGTTGTGTCCTTCAATCTTAGTTGTGGAGGGCACAGCCAGCTCAGCTCAAGGTGCTGAGTTCAATTAGTTGCAGGTGGGCGTAGCCACCATCCCATGTGGGAGTCGAACCAGCAGCCTTGTTGTTAAGAGCCCACACTCTATCCACTGAGCCATCCGGGAGGCAGCTCAGCTCAAGGAGTTTAGTCTTTAGTTGCAGGTGGGCGTAGCCCACCATCAAACAGGCAACCTTGTTAGGAGCACGTGCTCTCACCAACTGAGCCATCCTGCCACCTCTCTTTTTTAATGTTTTATGTTTCACCTCTGGAATTTTTTTGTGGTTATCATGAGGTTTGTATAAAATGTCTCAGATAAAATAGTCCTTTTTATGTTGTGTTCATCACCAAATTGAAATAGGTATAGCTATTTTTAATGCTTTTTTCCCCTTTAACCTTTATATTTAACTGTTTTAACACCTTATTCTGAAATAGAGTTGTAGTTTTCTTTCTGCATCTGTCTGTCACCTTACTCAAAATTTTATGTACTTTGTCTCTTTGTTTCAAGTAGAAGGGCTCCTTTCAACATTTCTTATAATGTAGGTGTGTGGTGGTAAATTCCCTGTTTTGTGCGTCTGGGAAAGCCTTTATTTCTCCTTCATATCTGAAAGATAATTTTGCAAGATACATGACTCTAGGCTGATGGTTTCTATCTTTCAGTATTTTGACTATATCATTCCACTCTCTCCTGGCTGAGAAGTCTGATAACCTGATGGAGTCTCCTTTTTAGGTTACTGTTTTTCCTCCTGGCTTCCTTGAGAATCCTTTATCATTAACTTTTGCCAGTTTTGACATAATATGTCTTGGAGAAGGGCATTTTGCATTGAGATAATTAGGTGTATCATTAGCTTTTTGTACTTGAATGTCCAGTTCCTTCCTTATGTTTGGGAAGTTCACATCAGTTATTACTTTGAACAGGCTTGCTAATTTTCTCTTCCATATGGTCTGCTCTACTTCCAATGCTTTCTAATGTATTTTTCATCTTATTTATTGAGTTCTTTGGCTCTAGAATTTGTTTGGTTCTTTCTTATAATTTCAATCTCTTTAGTACTCTTTCTGTTCATTAAGTTATTCCTGATCTCACTGAACTGCCTTTCTGAGTTTTCTCAGTTGTTGTGTTTCTTCATGACTGCTATTTTGAATTCTCTATCCTTTAGATCACAATCTTCCAGGACTTTGCTGTTTGCATTCTGGAAACTTGTCCTTTTCTGTTACCATGTTACATTGATTGTTCATGTTGTATTTGTTCATGTTGTATTTGAGGGATTGTTTCTTTGTTGGTACCTTTGAAATGCTTTCATTAGGTACCGTTTTAACAACTGAGCAAGTTGACAGAGGTTTTTCTTTTGTTTTCCAGTCAATGAGGCTATAATACAAGTTTTTGTTTTGTCTTACCTGCATTACTTGCACCTCCCGGGTTGTGGCCGGGTGGGTGGGTGGTGTCACTGTGGTCGTGTGGTGGGTTCCCTCACTTGTGTATGTTGCCTGGGTCTCAGGGCACCACCACCATGGTGGAGGAACGTGGCAGGTGGGGGGAGGCAGGTTTGCAAGCCTGTAGTGCTGCCACCTGGTTCCCTATGGCTGTGAGCACCGCAGGAGGCTGTAGATGCATCTCTGCTGCTACTATTGGGTTCTGGCTGCACTTGGGGAAGGGAGCCACATTCTGGGGTGCTGCTGCCTGTACCCTCCGCCAGGTGTGGTATGGGGGCCACATCCCAAATCCTGCATCACTACTGCATTTGCTGGGGCTGGGGACTCAGCCAGGGGAGCATGGGAACTCCATCTGTGGGCACTGTCCCTGTTTCCCCCCGTACTGCCTCCCGTGTTCCAATATGTCCACCTTCAGATTTATCGATGTGTGGGTCTCTCAGGTGTCCTGTGTGTTGAGCAGTGGAACCTTTGTCGGATTACAGAAGTCTGATTAGTTGTAAATTTACAGGGAGATGACAAAAGGGTTGTCTCTGACATCATGCTGATGCCTCTCTCACCTTTATTTTTAAAAGATATTTTCACTAAGTATAAATTATAGGCTGATTTTTTTTCCTTTCAGCACTTCAAAGATGTTAATATGGTTTGCTTATTTTTTGATAAGTTGGCGGACCTTATAGTCATCTCTCAGTATCTGTGGGGGATTGGTTCCAGGACCTCCTGTGGATAACCAAAATCTGCAGATGGCCATGTCCTTTATATAACATGATGTGGTAATTGCATATAACCTGTATCACCATATAGGCTACAGCAGGGTATGCCTACACATCATTCCAGTGGATTCAGCATAGTGTTCTGTGTGTGGC
Organism: Hipposideros armiger; assembly: GCF_001890085.2. Classification (NCBI taxonomy): domain Eukaryota; kingdom Metazoa; phylum Chordata; class Mammalia; order Chiroptera; family Hipposideridae; genus Hipposideros; species Hipposideros armiger. The sequence continues at coordinate 1,346,313 of NW_017731502.1, read as the reverse complement.
TTCAGTATGTGGCAAATTCAAGTTTAGATTTTTGGACGTTTTCGGAATTTTTTTTTTCTGAATATTTTTGACTCCTCCCCTCTCCTGGGACAGCAGTGAGGTCCAGGCTGCATCCGCGGCGCCCGCCTGCACGTCTCCTTTCCCTCCTCCTGTTTACACCCCATCAGATGTTTCAATGTGGATCTCTCAGACATGTTTGTGTATTGTGCGGGGATCTTCTGGAGGCTGAGTGGACTCGGCCATGGCCTCTCTATCCTCATTTCAAAGTAGTTCCACTTTGTCCCATTTTATGAATTATGATCTATGATTTCAAAATATAATAGGTTTTGCTGCTGAGAAACAAAGGAAGGTGAGGAGCAGGGAGAACACTTACTGTGCACACAGCTTTCTGAGGCGAGTGGCTTGACCATTTTATTTTTTTCCCCTTTTTTATGTTTTATCATCTGTATTTGACCTTTTATTTTTCTCTAAGTGTATTCATATAAAAATCTGGTATGATCACTACCCCTACATTACAGCTGAGGACCCCCACGTCCCCTCCCTGATTCTACTCTGAGAGTACTGACTTTGGAGTTGAGATGGATTGGGACGCAAACACTGGCTTTACCACCTGGCAGTGGACAACTCTGGGCAGGTCTCTTCCCTTCTGTGCCAGTTCCTCAGTAAACTGGGATATATATCTTAAGCTTGTTATGTTGCTTAATGTGTGAAAGATCCAAGTGTAGTGCCAGCTCATAGATGGTCCCAGTCAATGGCAGCTATTGTTGTGACTGCTGATTCAGGTGAGGGTCCCAGGGCCTCTGCTAAAAGGTGATGTTTGTTCAGGGTTAATTAGGACCAGAACCATGGTCTCCATTACAGGTCCCCCTCCCCCATCACAGACAGGGTCAATTAATGGAATGAATCATGCCCTCTTTTCTGGCCAGTCTCGTAACTCTTGGTATTTGGTTAAAACTACCCTGCATGAGCATGGCATTTTGTGGGTCACTTGCATGCATTAGCTCATTTGAGTCTTGTAACCATTCTGTAGATCAGGCTTTATTAGTCTCGTTCCACAGAATGAGAGGATGTGTGCTCAGAGAGGACAAGTAGCAGAGCAGAGCCAGGGTTACAGTCCCTGTAACTCAAGTCCAAGTCTAGCTCTCCCCTTATAGTGCTTTGTACGGTGCCTTCTGTATAAACTGGATCACAGGATGCTCACAGTGACAGCCCAGCTCTGTGGGTAGGTTTAAGTCGGCCAACAGGGACCTGAGTCTTGGTGAAAGTTGCTCCAGCACAGTGACCCAACAAAAGTTAAAATGAGCTTTTTAGGGAGGATAAGGTAGGGAGAATTATAAGCAATATGTTTAATTACTTTGGACACAAAACCCCCCAAATAATTCCTGAACCCAAAAGGTACATAAAGATGGCCAAAACTATTTTAAAACAATAGATTTGAAGATCATTTGTAGTTTTTTTCTTATAACATGAACACTTTCAACCGGACAGTAAATTACAAACCATATCAAATCACGTTAAGGCAGATGATCCATCTGGTTGCAGTTTTAACTACTCCTGGGAAAGTTATCTTGTTGGAGTTGGGGGCGCTTCCTCCCAGCTGTTTGGTCAGTTGGCCTAGGAAGGGGCAGTCCTGGAGTCGGAAGATGGGGAGCCAGGCCCCACCTGTCTTGTCACTGCTCGTTCTGCTGGCCCTCTGTGACTGAAGCAGACACGGAGCCCTGGCCCTTGTTGACGTCACTGATGCACACCCACTGCCCGTCCACGGACTCCTTCCACAGGGTCACCTGCAAGCCAGCACACACACAGCCTGTTACAGGTCAGCACCCCTCTGCGCTCACCTCAGGGCCACGATCCCCATCAAGAACCATGGCTCACAGTCTTGTAGGTGAACACAGCACTTATCTTGGTTCCCCCATTGAAATCCCACCAAAACAGAAGAAAAAAGAATAAAAATCTATAAAGTAAGGAAAGGGACATTATCAAGACAGTGACAGGGGTAGTTTCTGATTTCATTCCCCCTCAAAAGAACTATTCATGGGTAAGGCACCATGGAGCGAAACCTAAAACATAAGTATGAAGCTCAAACACCTGAGACCAGGACAGACTGCATTAAAAAGATAAAACAAAAGGGTACATGCTAACTGTAACACCTCCCCCAAGCTGTAGCAGCACCATGCTGAGCCTATGGTTCTTCTGGAGGGAAAAAAGCGCCGAGGGGTGATATTCAACACCCCCAAAGTTGTGGGTCATCACTTTGCAGGAGCCCCTATTCTGGTTTTGCCTCACGGGGATTGCAGGTGAACCTGTGTTCAACCACTGGGAATGATTGTGATGGAGAAGGGGTAGGGGAGCTTCCAACAACCAGCACTCAGATCTTGGACTCTGCAAGTAGGAACTAGATCTGCCAACTAGCAGTCCCAACCAGGGGCTTTGCTCATCTGTAGACCCGAGTCAAGGGCACAGTCTGACCAAGGAACTTGGTGGGGGTACAGAGCCACCTAATCCAGGTCCCTAGATGAGGAGTTTTGCCCACCCTGGAGCCTGGTCTTCCCAGGCACGAAAGCTGCAGTATGGCACCTGAATGAAGGGCTGGCATGAACACCTGAATCCATGCGTCCCACCCTGTAGCTGAGCGGAAGGAGGACGGGCAGAGCTGACTGCCTCTAGAGCAGAGCCAGTGGCCCTGTTTGGCCAGGAAGCTTGGGGCACAAAGCAGCTTGAGTCAAAGTCACAAAGAACATTAGTGGCCTTAGAGCTGCTTTTCCTGTTGAGCCCAGGAATGAAAACTAATTCGTAGCCCCATTTAGTGCTGAATACAGCCTTCACACCAACCAGGGAACCTTACCAGAACAAACAGGAAGCTGGGTATCCCATCCAACAGCCCTGTTTATAGTGGTACTGGAACAGAAAGCACAGAACATGGCTTTTCCTGTCTGCAGAGCAAAAGCAGTGGCCTTACCTGACCAAGCTGTACAATGTACACTGATTTGAGTCCAAATGAGCTCTGGGTCTCCCATTGCCTCACCAGGGCAGGGAAGCTAATTCATAGCCCTGTCTACTGCTAAGAAGTGTCCGGTCCCGACCATCTAGTAAGCCTGACCAGAGAATCCAGGCAACCATGAAGCCCATTCTACAGACTCACATGGGGAGGGAACCAAGCCAGCCCCAAGCTCAAACAGTTGCCATGCCCAAAGACAGACCTAACAGCAATCCCCACCGGCCCAAGGACATTACCCGCAGACATGTCCAGAAACCTTAAGCTGAACTAGCTGGTGAAGAACTGTCTCTGCCAAAGTGAACCTGCACAAATACTAACATAAGGTATCAAGGATCATGAAAAACCAGGTAAATATGAAACCACCAAAGGAAACTAATAAAGCTCTAGGAACAGATACTAAAAAAATGGAGATCTATGAACTATCAGATAAAGAATTTAAAGTCTTGGGCTGGCCAAGTGGCTCAGTTGGTTAAGAGTTAAAGAGCACGAGCTCTGAACAACAGGGCCACCGGTTTGATGCCCACATGGGCCAGTGAGCTGCGCCCAAGCTGAGCTGTTGCTGAGCTGGTGAGAGCGTGTACTCTTGCAGCAAGGTTGCAGGTTCGACACCCGTATGAGATGGTGGGCGGTGCCCCCCCCCCATACTAAGATTGAACATGGCACCTTGAGCTGAGCAGCCAGCTGCAAGCTGCCGATGGGTGGCAGTGGCTGGATGGCTCAGTGTGCAACAAGGCTGGGGGTTTGACTCCTGCATGGGATGGTGGACGCCCCCCGCAACTAGATTGAAAGCAGCGACTGTACTTGGAGCTGAGCTTGCGCCCTCTACAACTAAGATTGAAGGACAACAACTTGACTTGGAGCTGATAGGTCCTGGAAAAATACAATGTTCCCCTTTCCCAATTCCCCAACACTGTTCCCTTCCCCAATTCCCCAATAAAAATCTTAAAAAAGAAAAAAATTAATATCTATCCTTCTTAAACTAGTCCAAAAAATTGAATAGGAAAGAAGGCTCCCAAATCATTTTACAAGGCCACCATTACCCTGATAACCAAAACCAGACAAAGACACTACAAAAATAGAAAATTATAGGCCAATATCCCTGATGAACATTGATGTAAAAATCCTTAACAAAATATAAGCAAACCGAATTCAGCAATACATTAAAAAGATCATACACTATGATCAAGTGGGATTTATTCCTAGAGGCAAGATTGGTTCAAATCCACAAATCAACTAATGGAATATACCACATAAACAAACTGAAGAATAAAAATCATATGATCATATCAATAGATGCAGAAAAATCATTTGACAAACTCCAACATCCATTTATGATAAAAACTCTCAGGGAAGTGGGGTTACAGGGAACATAAAATAATAAAGGTCATATATGACAAACCCACATCATACTCAATGGTGAAAAGTTGGAAACTTTTTTGTTAAGGTCAGGAACAAGACAAGGATGTCCACTTTGACCACTTTTATTCAATATAGTACTGGAAGTCGTAGCCACAGCAAACAAGAAAAAAAAAAGCATCCAAATTGGAAAGGAAGAAGTAAAATTGTCATTATTTGCAGATGACATATTATAGGTAGAGAACCCTAAAGATTCCACCAAAAAACTATTAAAACGAATTCAGTAAAGGATACAAAATTAATATTCAGAAACCAGTTGCATTTTTTATACACCAATAAAGAACTATCAGAAAGAGAAATTAAGAAAACAATCCCATTTACAATTGCATCAAAAAAATAAAATAGAAATAAATTTAACCAAGGAGATGAAAGAATTGTACTTGCAAAACTATAAGACACTGAAGAAGATACAAATAAACAAACTGTGCTCACATATAGGACGTTAAAATGTCCATACTACCAAAAGCAATCTACAGATTGAATGCAATCCGTCTCTAAATACTAATGGCATTTTCCACAGAACTAGAACAAATAATCGTAAAATTTATATGGAACCACAAAAGACCCCAAATAGCCAAAGCAATCCTGAGAAAGAAGAACAAAGTTTAAGGCATCACACTACCTGATTAAACTATACTACAAGGCTATGGTAATCAAACTGTGGCATAAAACAGACACACAGATAAATGGAACAGAATAGAGAGCCCAGAAAAAGACCCAAACTTATATGATCAATTAACCTATGACAAAAGAGGCAAGAACAATGGAGTAAAGTCTCTTCAATAAGTGGTGTTGGGAAAACTGGGCAGATAAAAAAATGAAATTGAACCACTTACTTACACTATACGCATATACAAACATAAACTCAAAATGGATTAAAGATTTAAATGTAAGCCCAGGGACTATGAAACTCCTAGAAGAAAACATAGGCAATAAACTCTCTGACATCACTCTTGGCAATATCTTTTTGGATGTCTCATTGGGCAAGGGTAACAATAGAAAAAAATAAACAAATGGGACTACATTAAACTAAAGTTTTTGTACAGAAAAGGAAACCATCAACAAAGTTAAAAGACAACCTACTGAAAAGGAGAAGATATTTGCAAATGATAGATCCAATTAGGGGTTAATATCCTAAATATATAAAGAACTTAATACAACGTAACACCAAAAAATGAACAATCCAATTAAACAATGGGCAGAGGACCTGAACAAACATTTCGCCAAAGAGGACGTATAGATGGCCAACAGATATATGAAAAGGTGCTCAACTAATCATTAGAGAAATGCAAATTAAACCACAACGAGCTATCACCTCACACTTGTCAGAATGGAAATCATCAACAAATCAACAAATAGGTGTTAGTGAGGAACCCTTGATGGGATTGTAAATTAGTGTAGCCACTATGGAAAACAGTATGGAGGGTTCCTCAAAAAATTAAAAATAGGGGCTGGACGAGTGGTGCATTGGTTAAGAGCTGGCTTGGGACGCCACAGGGCCCCAGTTTGGATGCCACATATGAGGGCCAGTGACACTGCCCTCTATAGCTAAGATGCTGAACAACAGCTCAACCTGGAGCTGGGCTGCTGTAAATCGCCAGTGATGTCGTAGGCTGCAGCCCCTGCTTCAGTGCGTTGCCATGGGCTACTGTGAGCGGCCAGCAGCCGCTGTGAGCAGCCGTCCAGAAGCCAGCGAATGATCTGCCTCGCCCGGAAAGAGCGCAATGATGGTGCCAACTTGGGCCAGTGAAGCAACGTCCTCCACAACTAGACTGAAGAACAAAAGGACAGCAACTTGTCTGTTCCCCTT
>NW_017731502.1:1238752-1340059 GCF_001890085.2 Hipposideros armiger | reverse complement strand
TTTTTTAAATAGAACTACCTTATGATCCATCAATTCCACTTCTGGGTATTTATCTGAAGAAATCCAAAACACTAATTTGAAAAGATATATGCACCTCTACTTCACTGCAGCACTATTTACAATAGCCAAGATATGGAAGCAACCTAAGTGTCCACTGATAGATGAATGGATAAAAAATATTGATATGTATATACAATGGAATATTACTCAGCCATAAAAAAGAAGGAAATCTTGCCATTTGCGACAACATGGATCTAGTTGGTATTATGTTAAATAAGTCAAACAGAGAAAGACAAATATTGGGTTGTCGGAAAAGTCATGACGTATTTTTTGTTTTTTTGTTGCAAAAATGCGTCTTGACTTTCCTGACAACCCAATACAATATGATTTCACTTATATGTGGAATTAAAAAAAAAATAAACGAACAAACAACAGAAACAAACTCATAGATTCAGAGAACAAACACAAGGTTGCCAGGTGAGGGGGGCTTTGGAGGACAGGTAGAAAAGGTGAAGGGATTAAGAAGTACCTATTGCCAGTTATAAATAAAGTCATGGGGATGTAAAGTACACCATAGGGAATATAGTCAATAATATTTTAATAAATATATATGGTGTCACGTGGGTACTAGGTTTATCAGAGTGATCATTTTGTATATAAATATCCAAGCATTACTTGTACACCTGAAACTAATGTAATATGTCAACTGTAATTTAAAAAAACAAACCCAGATGAATGGAGAAATAGAATGTGTTACAATGGAAAACTATTTAGCTTATAAAGGAAGGAAACTGACACATGCTACAACACAGATGATCTACAATATAGATGAGGACACTATCCTAAGTGAAATAAGCCAGTCACAAAAGACAAACACTGTGTGACTCCACTTCCATGAGGTTGCCAGAGTTGTCAAATTCCTAGAGACAGAAAGTAAAACGGTGGTTGCCAAGGGCTGGGAGAGTTTAATGGTTTAATGGGAACAGAGTTTCAGTTTGGGAAGATGAAAACAGTTCTGGAGATGGATGGAGGTGATGGCTGCACAACAGTATGAATGCACTTAATACTACAAAAATATACCCTTAAAAATGGTTAAGCTGGTAAATTTTATATGTATGTTACCAATTTAAAAAATCAAGAAAGCTGCGTGCCGAAGGGAAGAAGTAACAAGCTGGCTTCTTCTCTAAGGCAAAGGGTCCCTAACTTTATAAGGTAAGTTTCAAATGCAGTGGTCATGATTTTTCAAGTTCATCTGCACTGCTGCTCTCCTGCCTTGTGCTGGTCTTGTTTTACTAAGTTCCAATAGTCACTCTGGCTCCATGACCCTACCTTTGTATGGCTCATAGCACAGAAGGACGAGGTATACAGTGGGTGCATAATAAGTACTTATAAACTGTACTGGTTTTTTAATTGTAAAAGAGGGACATATTACCTCGGGGGGTCAGGGGAACAAGGTTTAAGGACGTTATTAAGACATGTGCTCAAAATGCAGTCCTCATTAAGGTTCCCCACAAGCCTGTCATTAGATGGGAAATTCAATTGTGATCTCCAGTAGGCAAAGTAAAGACAAATAGGCACCTGCCCACCAGGTTATGGAAATGGGGTTTACCTTATTATCTCCACCCGACACAGCCAGGATGTTGGCTGTGATGGACCAGCTCACGTGCCACACAACATCATTGAACTTGTGCAGTAATTTGGTGGACCATGTACTGCTTGAGGCATCATCACAGGTCCAAATGAAGACACGACCATCCTGAGAAAAGACAGGAGAGTCAGGAGATGAGGGCAGGGATCCTTCACTGGTGATATTCTCCCAATCTGGAGCCATACTGGACCTTTGCAGGAATAGGGTAGGGGATTCAGTACAAAGCATAGCCAAGGACCTCCTGGTATCCATAGCTCTGAAAGCCAAATTCCAGCCCAGTACCCTTGTTTTTATTCCTTTACCCCAAGAATACACTTCACATAGGTCAAGAGTCTCCCAGGTTCCTTTCCTCATATTGGTTTCAGGTATGTACTTTGTCTGTATTGCTAACTCAAATATTCTCTGGGGTTTTCCTTATGTCTGCCAAGTCATTTCTTTGTTTCAGCTCCCTCTGACTCTGTCTATACTTTCTCAACTAAATGGGTATGGCTGTCTAAAAACTAAGCTCAGTGGGCTGGCTGAGTGGCTTGTTGGTTAAGAGTTGGCTTGGGACGCCAGCTCTGAGCAGCAGGGCTGCCGATTCGAATCCCACATGAGGACCAGTGATGCTGTGCCCTCTACAGCTAAGATGGTGAACAACAGCTCAACCTGGAGCTGGGCTGCTGTGAGTCGCCGGCATAGGCTGCAGCAGAGCTGCAGTGAGCTACCGTGAGTGGCTGGCAGCCAGCGTGAGCTGCCGTCCAATGGCCGACGACCGATCTGCCTCACCCAGGAAGAGCGCAATGATAATACCAACATGGGTCAGTGAAGCGACGTCCTCCACAACTAGACTGAAGAACAAAAGGACAGTAATTTGTCTGTTCCCATTCCCTGATTCCACAATGCTTTTCCCTCCCCCAATTCCCCAATAAAATCTTAAAAAAAAATAAAAAATAAAAAATTAAAACTCAGCTCAGAGAATGAGAAGGGAGAAAAAAACCCCCCCAAACTCTCTCAAATACAGGACCAAGCCAAACAGGCTCAAATGATATAGGAGGCCTGGGCTTAGCGCTTGCCTATGGTGTTGGTAAATATATAAGAAAAGGCTTGCCCTTGGTATTTCCTTTGTGATTTGCCTACGAAGAGGGCAGTACATGAGTCCAAGGTCTCACAATTTACCATTGCCCTGGTCCTTGCTTGGGAACACACTCTCAGAATTGTACCTGGGCACCTCTACTGCCTACTCTCACCAGGGGTTAGGAGGGGAAACTGGTCCTGAATTTGGCTTTGCTCTTAGCTTAGTGGAGGTAAGCCATTTGTGGCTTCTGTTCAAGAGTTCACAGCATGATGACTGGCTCCACACGATCCCCTATTTGCACTGGTCCAAAGGTGCCTGTTGCCCTGCCTTGACCTTTCAAGGACTTTCTCCTAAGGAGACTAAGGGCTGATGAGACTTACTTGGAGATTAAACAACAAGGGACACTCATGGGTCTGAGCTGACCTGGGAGCAGCTGGCGATGGTGTTGGTGGGCAGGCCAATGGAGGGGGCCCAAGCCACATCTCGAACCCAGTCACTGTGTGCTTCCAGCTTGTGTTCCTCCTTCCACTGGCCGTCCTCCTCCTCCCTAGGAGGGAAAACCCAACAGGTAGAAGCCTAGGTGCCTTTCCCACACCTCCATTCCTTCCCACTCCCATAGGCTCCACAGGGACCAAGAAGCTATTCCATCTTTCTGATTTTATTCACTGAGCCTGTAGAATTTTATTCAGTTCACCAGCTATAACACTTTCTCTGCAGCCAAGTCAGCTCTAGCAGTTAGTAATTAGGTATCGAGTAAAAGTGCTTGAACAAGTTTTTTGTTTTTTAAAGGATGTCCTCTGACCGATTGAAAACAGTATTCTATAGGCAGGAGGGAAAAAGGCGATCCTGTTTCTTGTGAACTGTGGCTGAGTCATGGTAGGTAGGGTAGAAGGTAAGAAGTGTCCCCTTGAGAAGTCCACCAATCCCACTTACTTCCACAGCTTGACGAGGTTGTCACAGCCGCCTGAGGCAAACTTCTTGATGTAGTTGGGCTTCTGTCCTGATGGCTGGTCTATGAGGCTTCCAGGTACAACAGCAGGGGCCCAGCTGACAGCATTGCAGCCAATCTGTAAGGAGAGGGACTTGTGGTGACTTTGCCCTTTTGCTTTGCAACCGCACACTGCTTCAGCAGACCACAGGCTGCTGCTCATTTCCTCTCCAGTCCTCAGGACTGAATTATGAAGGACAGTTGTTTTGATGAACTAAGGATTAGCTGCTCACAATGCTCCTTCAAGGATTCCTAACAGTGCGTGTATTTTTCAGCACTATTCATTTAAAATAGGAATTAGGGACTCTCAGGAATTTAAGAAACAGAATATTTTTCAAACATGAAGGAAGGGCACAGATTCAGAAAACCACACGTAATAAATATATTGCTTAACAAATTATTCTACAGCACTGTTATAACTGCGACCAGGTCAAGAAATAAAACTGCCATTTACCTAGGAAGCCCTGTCATTATGTCCTACCTGAATCACAGCCCCCTCCCCTGTGAGTAACCATTATCCTGACTGCTCTTTTCCTGTTTTAGTTTTGTCATCCAAATGTGCATCCCTAGACACTACAGTTCAGTCTTGCCATTTATACCTTCTTTCTGGATTTTTTTTTTACATTTCCTAATTTATAGATTACTCCTCTAATCCTTTTTTTTCCTCACAATTTTTCTGTTGAAGCATCAGTCATCTGACCTGTAGTCTATAGGCTGGTTTTTGCTGTTGCACTCTCAGTTCAACATGTTCCCTTGAATTCCTGAAAATTGCCAGCTGGACCGAAGACTGGATCAGAATCGGGTTTGATGCCTTTGCCAAGACGACACCTGGTGGTGCATTTTTTCATCAGGAGGCACATATCAGGTTATCGCTCTCTGATATTAGCACCTGTCAATAATTTATGCCTCTCTTAATTTGCTAGGTGGTACAAAATGGTAATACTGTAATTCTACTCATTTCTGTCATAGTATGTCTTTGATAATTTTTCTACCTGGTATGACAAGATGTTCTAAGCTCATCTTGTACATTTCCTGCCTCAGACCTGGAATCAGCCATTTTCTCAAGAGCTCTGATTTCTTTTAGTGAGAAACTGTGTTCAAGACTTTAGTCTGGTGCTAGGGGTGCTCACTGCCACATTACTATTTATCTTATTTCACAGAACAGTCTCAGAACAATAATATTGCCAATGATTATTAAAATCATTTAATAAAGTTTGCAATGCTCTTCCCATTCTCTCCCTCCACCCCCGTGTTTTTATTTGGGGGGCGGGAGAGGAGGTGTTTGTGTGACTGGTGCCAACATTAAGAAATCTGGATCTGGGGCCAGCCGAGTGGCGCGATGGTTAGGAACTGGCTTGGGACGCTAGAGGGCCCCGGTTCAGATCCCACATATGAGGGCCAGTGACACTGCCCTCTACAGCTAAGATGCTGAACAACAGCTCAACCTGGAGCTGGGCTGCCGTAAGTCGCCAGCGACAGCATAGGCTGCAGCCCCTGCTGCAGTGGGTTGCCATGGGCTACCGTGTGTAACCAGCAGCCAGTGTGAGTGGCCAGCAGCTGCTGTGAGTGGCCGTCTAGAAGCCGGCGACTGATCTGCCTCACCTGGGAAGAGCACAATGATGGTGCCAACTTGGGCCAGTGAAGCAACGTCCTCCACAACTAGACTGAAGAACAAAAGGACAGCAACTTGTCTGTTCCCCTTCCCCAATTCCCCAGCGCTGTTCCCATCCCCCAATTCCCCAATAAAAATCTTTAAAAAAAAAGAAATTTGGATCTGCAGCTGCTGGTGTGCCACGCTGTTTTTAACCGTTGCACTCTGTCTACCTTAGCAGAGCACATGGTCGGTACATCCGATACTCTGCCTTCTAACCCTCCTTTAGTCTTTTTTTGTGGTGCATTTTATTTATTCACTCATTCATTAGTTTCAGGTGTAGAAAACATAATGATTAGATATTTACATACCTCACAAAATGATAACCCCAAAAAGTCTACTACTACCCCTCTGACATTGTACATAGGTATTACAGTATAATAGACTATATTCCCTATGCTGTACTTTATTTACATCCTGTGATTATACCCTCATTTAGTCTTAGATCTCTACAATTAACTGTATATTTATACAGGCATCCCTTGGAGATAGTGTGGGTTTGTTTCCAGACCACCACTATAAAGCAAGTACTGCAATAAAGCGAGTCATCCTCTTTTGGCTGGTGGAGGGTCTTCTTGCTTTCAATTTGTAAAAAAAGCATTATCAGTTAAGTTTGATATGCCTGTATAAATGTCTTTCTAGTCATTTTTGTTGTCTGAAGCTTATTCTCTAGTAGATACCTCAGGAAAGGCTCATGAAAACAATAGCCCTTGAGTTCTTGTATACCAATGACTATTTTTTATACTCCAAAATCAAAATTTAAAAACAGCTTTGAGGTATAATTGACATTAACTGCACATAAAGTACACAATTTGATGAACTTTGATATAGGTATACCCTGTAAATCAAGATAACAAACAAATCTCTAAGTGCTGAAAGAAGAAAACTTCCAACTAATATTCTACCTGACAGAGTTATCATTCAGAATTGAAGGAGATAAGAGTTTTCCAGATAAGCAAAAGTTAAGAGTTTGTCACGAGTAAACTGGCCTTACATGAAGAGTTAAAAGTGCTTCTTTAAGCTGACAAGAAAAGGTGCTAATTAGTAACAAGAAAACACATGAACGTATAAATTCCACTGGTAAAGATAAATATATAGTAAAGGTAGTGGATTAATTACTTACAGAGCAAGTATGAAAGTTAAAAGATGAAAGTAGTAAAAATAACTATCACTACAATAATTAGTTAAGGGATACAAAAGATAAAAAGGTGTAAAATGTGACATCAAAACCATAAAATGTGGGCAGGGACAGAGTAAAAACGTAGAGCTTTAGAATGCATTTAAACTTAAGTTATCATCTTAAAATAGACTGCTATAAACAGGTTGTTATATGTAAGCCTCATGGAAACCACAAAGCAAAAACCTATAGTAGATACACAGAAGATAATGAGAAAGGAATCTTAGCATGACACTAATGAAAGTCATCAAACCACAACAAAGAAGAGAGCAAGAGAAGGAACAGAGAGAAACTATAAAAAGTCAGAAAACAATTAAAATTGGCAATAAGCACATACCTATCAATAATTACTTTAAATGGACTAAATTCTCCAAAAGACATGATAGAGTGGATGAAAGGGCAAAAAACCAAGACCTGTCCATATGCTGCCTACAAGAGACTAACGTCAGATGTAAGGACACACAAGACTGAAAGTGAAGAGAGAGTACTGGAAGTCTCAGTCAGAGCAATTAGGCAAGAAAAAGAAGTAACAGGCATCTAAATTGAAAAGGAAGAAGTAAACCTGTCATGATTTACAGATGACATGACATTATGTATAGGAAACCCTATAGACTCCACCAAAAAAACTTTTAGAATTAACAAACTCAGTAAAGATGCAGGACAGAAAATCAACACACAAAAATCTTTTGTGTTTCTATACACAAAATTAAGAACTATCAGAAAAAAAAATCCCATTTACAACTGCATCAATAAGAATAAAATACCCAGGAATAAATTTAACCAAGGAAGTGAATGACCTGTACCTGAAAACTAGCAGATAATGATGAAAGAAATTAAAGAAGACACAAATAAATGGAAAAATATTCCATGCTCATGAATTGAAAGAATATTGTTAAAATGCCCATACTAACCCAAAGCAATCTATAGGTTCAATGCAATCATCAAAATTCCAATGGCAATTTTCAAAGAAACAGAAAAAAAAAATTTCTAAAATTTGTATGGAACAACGAAAGACCCCCCAATATCCAAAGCCATCTTGAGAAAGAAGAACAAAGCTGGCAGTACCAAGCTCCCTGATATCAAACTATATTACAAAGCCACAGTGATGAAAACAGTATGGTATTGGCATAAAAACAGACACACAGATCAATGGAATAGAATACAGAGCCCAGAAATAAACCCAAGCCAATATGGTCAATTAATTTGTGACAAAGGAACCAAGAATGTACAATGGGGAAAGCACAGTCTCTTTAATAAATGGTGTTGGAAAAACTGGACAGCCACATGCAAAAGAATGAAAGACAACTACTATCTTATATCATACACAAAAATTAATTCAAAATAGATTAAAGACTTGAATGTAAGACCTGAAACCATAAAACTCCTGGAAGAAAACAGAGGTAAGCTCCATGATATTAGTCTTGGCCATGATTTTCTGTATCTGACTCCAAAAGCAAAGGCAACAAAAGCAAAAATAAAGAAGTGGGACTACATCAAATTGAAATGCTTCTGCACAACAAAGAAAATCAATAAAATAAGGCAACCTACAGAACAGGAGAAAATATTTGCAAATCATATCTGATAAGTGGTTAATATCTAAAATATAAAAGAACTTATATAACTCAAGCAAAGAAGCAAACTGATTTAAAAATGGGCAGAAGATCTAAATAGACATTTTCCCAAAGACATAAAGATGGCCAACAAGTACATGAAAACAGTCAACATCAGTAATCATCAAGAATCATCAGAAGTGCAAATCAAAACCACAATAAGGTATCACCTCGCATCTGTTAGAACTGCTATCATCAAAAAGACCAGAAATAACAAATGTTGTTGAAGATGTGGAGAAAGGGAACCCCTATATTCTTGGTGGGAATGTAAATTGTTGCAGCCACTATAGAAAACAGTATGGAGGGCAGTTCATCAAAAAATAAAAAATAAGACTACCATATGACCCAGCAATCCCACTTTTGGGTATTTATCTGAAGAAAAGGAAAACACTAATTCAAAAAGCTATATGCACTCCATGTTCAATGTATTATTTATAACAGCCCAGATATGGAAACAATGTAAGTGTCCACTGATGGATGGATGAATGGATAAAGAAGATATGGTATATAAATACAATGGAACACTATTCAGATATAATAAAGAATGAAGTCTTGTCACTTGAGACAATGTGGATGAACCTTGAAGACATTATGCTAAATGAAATAAGTCAGATAGAAAGACAAATACTGTATGATCTCCTATGTGGAATGTAAAAAAAACTCAATGAAACAAAAAATTCCCAAACTCATAGATACAGAGAACAGATTGGTGGTTGCCAGAGGTGGGGGTTATGAGGTGGATGAAATGTATGAAGGGGTCAAAAGAAAGGTACAAATTTCCAGTTATAAAATAAATAAGTACTGGGGATGTAATGCACTGCATGGTGACTATAATTAATAAAACTGTGCTGTATATTTGAAAGTTGCTAAGAAAATAGATATTAAAAGTACTCATCACAAGAAAAAATAATTTTTTTTTGATAACTGTTATGGTGACAGATGTTAACTAGATTTATTGCAGTAATCATTTTTGCAATGTATATAAATATTGAATCATGTTTATGGCAATACCTCAATATAAAAAAATAAAGAAGTAATACAAAAATAAAACAATGTGTTTTATTGAAAAAAGGAGAGAACTAATATATCCATCACTTCCCAAAAGTTTCCTCAGGTCCTTTTGTAATCCATTTCTCCACACCTCATCCCCTGCTCAACTCCCTACAAACTCGGCAACCACTGACCTGCTGTCTCTATAGATTAGTTTGCTTTTTCTAGAATTTTACAACAAGGGAATCATAGTAGTATATACATTTTTATCTGATTTTTTTTTTCACTTAGCATAATGATTTTAAAATTCATTCATTTGTGTGTATCAACAATCATTTCTTTTTATTGCTAGGGAGCATTTCTATAGTAGGGATATACCACAATTAATTGATACAACACCCGTTGATACACATGTGTATTATCTCCAGGTTCGGCAATTAAAGCTGCTATGAACTTTTGTGTATGAGTGTGTGAACTGGAAAGCCAATTTTGCTGGTTATAAATCCTTAGCTCACATGTTCTTTCCTAGAGTATGTGTTCTTCTTCTTATGTATGGATCATTGCTGTTGACAAGTCTGAAGATAATCTAATTTTGTTTCTCTTGTAAGTCATCTGGCTCTTTTCCCCTAGATGTGCAAATGATTTTTTTATTTAAAGACCAATAACTTTATTAGAATTTTATCTTTTTGCTGGTGATTCTGGGTTGATGCTCTTAAGTGTAGGGTACTTTCTCAATATGTAGTAGTTTCAAATCTTTTTGTTTTTAAAGATAGTTTTCTTGAACTAGTTTTTAGTATTTGTTCTGTTTTCTTCTTGAAGGATTTCTATTATTCACGTGTTTGATCTTTGCCTGTCCAAACTTCTCATATCTTTTTAATATCTATATTTTTGATCTTTAAAATTTTCCTCTTTTTTACTGTTTTTCTTAAGGCATTATCTGTTGTGTTTATTTGCTCTTGTATTCCTTCTATTTTAATTTTTATTTTTGAAATAAATTTTTATTTTAATTCTTTCCTGAGTTCTGTCACCTCATTTCTGACTTTTTCTCATTTTGATTTATGCTGTTTTTTCATGTCTTATATAATTTAAAAAATTGTTTTGAAATAGTGGGTGACAGTTTGATTCTGTTTTATGGGCATGTCTTTCTTTCATTGTCTATAGGGATGTTATTCTGTGTATTATTTTTCTTCTTATAAAGGAAACTTTGTATGCGATTTCACATTAAATACTTTTCTATTATTTTTATGTGAAATTAGTTTTCCTGATGAAGTGAGGTTCAGGAAAGTCTAAGTTCAGAAGTCTCTGTTTTTGTGTAGTGTTAACATATGTGATGGCTTGCTTTCGGGATTTCCTGGCTTGTTCCCCTCCCCCACGTTGGTCTATATCCTCTCTTTCTTTTTGTATTCCTATCCAGCTCAATTCTGATTTCATTCCCAATTTCTCCTCACCAGGGAAGCAAGCCCTGGTGGGTCATAAGGGTCAAATTTCTCCAAGCCCCTTTAGTTTTTCTTATGGTGGGCCCCGGGCATGATATAATGCAAAACCCCTCCCAGTCAGTTCTCTAAGGAAGATATACAAATGGCCAATAAGCATGTGAAAAGGTGCTCAAGATCATTAGTCATTAGAGAACTGCAAACAAAACCACAATGAGACACCACTTCACACCCACTTGGACAGCTATAATCAAAAAGACAATTGTTGACAAGGATGTGGAGAAATGGCAACCCCCCTACATTGCTGGCAGGAATGTAAAATGGTGCAGTTAAATTGGAAAAGTTCAGCAATACCTCAAAAAGTTAAGCATAGTTTCCATATGACTCAGCATATGGAAATGCTAGGTGTATACACCTAGGTGTATACTCCAGAATATCTTCACATGAAAACCTGTACACGAATGTTCATAGGATTATTCATAACAGATGAAAAAGTCTATCAACTGATGAGTGAATAGCTAAACAAAATTATTTACACAATGGAATATTATTCAGCCATAAAAAGAAATGAAGCACTGATATATGCTATGATATGGATGAACCTTGAAAACATGCTAACTGAAAGAAGCCAGTCACAAAAGACCACACATTGTATGATTCCATTCATAGGAAATGTCCAGAATAGGCAAATTTATAGACAGAAGATAGATTACTGGTTCCCTAGGGTTGGGGGTAGGATGGAATGAAGAGTGACTGCTAATGGGGTTTCTTTTCAGGGTGATAAGATAGTTCTGGATATTAGCGGCAATAACTATAAAACTTTATGAATACAGCAGGTCCTCAAATAATGTCATTTCATTCAATGTTATAATGTTGATGAGGAAAAACCAAAATTCCTGGTCAGGTCCACTGTGTGAAGTCTGCACATTCTCACCATGTCTGTGTGGGTTTCCTCCCACATCCCAAAGATGTGCATGTTAGATTAACTGGCCTGTCTAAATTGTCCCAGTCTGAGTGTGGGTGTGTGTGTCAATGTGCCCTGCAATGGAAGGGTGTCCTGTACAAGGTGGGTTCCTGCCTCGTGTCCTGGACTGCCAGGATAGGTGGCCACCTGTGACAGTGAACTGGAATAAGCAGGTTGGAAAATAATTATCTTGTTTTTATTAATCCTTCTTAAACGTATGTACAGCTCACATATATTCTAATGTTTAATACTGAAGTGTTTTGGGTCTTAATTTAGAAGTTTGGTGATGGTTTTGTGACAAGAATTATGCCACAGGAGTTTAACTCTTGTTTATATCACTTAGCCTAAGGTAACACTGGTTTTGATATCCAAAGTTTCGCTTAAAGTTGCAGTTTCCAAGACCCCACCGGCAATGTTAAGTGAGGACTTACTGTATACTAAAAACGACAGAACTGTATACTTTTAAAAAAGGGTGAATTTTATGGTTATGCAAATTGTATCTTACTTTATCTTAAACTGGCCAGATAGGCTTGGCAGCAAACCTGCTGACTATTCTGGGGGGACTCCTCAGGTCTGTTAGAAGGTATCCCATGGCTTCCTTCCTCTTGCTCAGATACCAATACAATGCAGTCTTGGGGTTAGTGGTTCGTTCCTCTCTACTTGTATTTTGGAGTTTGTAGAAATACTTTGTTACCCAATTTTATTGTAAGTATTGCTCATGAGGTTTTGGTTTTGCTACCTAGTTGTTCTGCTGGTTAATGTAGATGTGGAAAGATTGAAAAACTATGATGCCACTTTCCATCTTGCCAGAACCTCTCAGCCTATTCATTTTTGCAAGGGCCCCAAGTAACAAGGCTCAGAGACAGGCTCCTGTGGCCTTGAGGGCTGGGCAGAGTGTGGATCCCCTGAATTAGGGGATACTAACTTCAATTTTCCATCTGGGTAGATTTCAGAAGTGTTTGGGACCATCAAAGCTGGAGCTGCTGTGTAGAGAGAAGTCAGACAGATTCTAGGGTTCTAACCCTGGCACAGTGCCGTCTTTAAGTCACTTACTTTTTCTGAGCCTCATTTACCGCAACATAAAATGGGACAAGGACTGCTTACCTTGAAAATCTGTACACTTGTTAGTTTCTTCTTTTGTTCACCAACATTTATAAGGATTACATGACAAATAGTTGGAGGTCAAGAAATGTGTTTGTCCCCTAC
Source organism: Hipposideros armiger (assembly GCF_001890085.2). NCBI lineage: Eukaryota > Metazoa > Chordata > Mammalia > Chiroptera > Hipposideridae > Hipposideros > Hipposideros armiger. Next base: position 1,327,335 of record NW_017731502.1, on the reverse strand, counting down.
TGTCCACAGTGCTTTCTTGACTGTTTCAATCTTAATGTTCAATGCCTAGAAGTACAGTAAATTGAACTTCTATGATGCTTTCTATAACTCAGTTCTAGGGGTCCCAATGACTACCAAAGGCACGTCAACTTGAAGTCTCTATAGCAAAGGTGGCAGGTAGGCAGGCCGCTGCTGCCACCTTGCCAGTGGTTCTCCCAACTTAGGAGCTTGCAAGGAGGACCAGTGCTAAAAGAGGTTGGAACAGCCTGGCCTCCCTGGATGCAGCCTGTCTGGCTTCAAAGCAGAGGCTCCAAGCTGCTCTACCAAGCATGTCTGATCAGCAGCCCCTGCCCTGGGCCACGGCACAGCAGCGACTCTACTCCTGCTCCTCTCTAGGGAGACAGGAGACACATGACAAGTCAGCCATGCTACCTTCTACATGCAGGCAGGATCTGGACTTACTGTGTGAGCATTGTTGATCTTCTTCACTTCCCACTGGCCCTCCCCAGTGTAGGTCAGCAGGGAGATGGCCCCATCTGAACTCCCACAGGCCAGGATCAGGCCGTAGTCATGGGGGGCCCAGCACACAGAGTTCACTGCAGGGAGGAGGGAGGCACAGTGAGAAGACTTTGATTTTCCAGATTTACCATGTTACTCAATTTCTAAGAAAAAAATTGCAGGGATCACCAGGGGGAAGTTGGATAGAAATCTGAGAATAAAGGCCAATACCTAAAAAGAACAAGCTTAAAAAGTCTGTATATTGTCTTTGCTTTTCTCATTTTGCTTTGTTTAGACTGGCTTTAGGTCTTAGGGCCTTACCTCCCCATGGAAAGACTAGCAGAAAAGCCAACCAAAGCCCAAGGAACAAACAAGAAGCATCACAAGGGGAAAAGAACCAGAGTGTTAGCCAGGACCGAGGCCTTTCTCACCCAAGGGCCCCACACCCGCCTTCTCCTGCCACGATCAGTGTACCTGAGGAGTCGTGTCCCGTGTGCTCATGTGTCTTCTCCCAGGTGCCGTTTTCCTCTTTCCAGATAATGACTTTCCGGTCATAGGAGCAGGATGCCAGGATATTGCCATACATGGGGTGGGCCCAGGCCACTTGCCACACAGGACCCTCATGACTGCAAGAGGAGAGGACAGAGGCTGCTCAGATGGGCCAGAGGAACCCACAGTGCTGTCAGCCATTACTTTGGACAGAACTGACTGGCTTCCTTGGTAGGCAGAGATGGCATCTCAGGACAGAACTGCCTAAGAATTTCAAAAGGGAGAGTCATAGACTGTCACTGCCAAAAGGGACCTTCATTGCAGTGAGGATCTTGAGGCTCAGAAGTCAGAGAGGCTTTGAAAGCAAGTCAGGACTCTAATAAGTTAGCCTCTCTGTCCTGATCCAGCAGAACCCTCATTTGCCCCAGATTGCAGCCAGCACCACCTACACCTACTGTCATCATCAGAGTCACTGATCTAGGTTTTGCACCCACAAATGCTAAGTATCTGTAGAGTGAATTGTTATTTATCCTTCCAGATAGTCAACTTCTTGAGGCAGTATCTGTTTCATTTTGATATTTTTCACTACTCTCTGAATTTGTTCGAAAGGCATGTATATCTCTCCCCTCTCTTCTGATTTTTATGTATTCACATGCTAAGTATTGTCTGAGCACATAACCTGTGCTGGGTTTGGTGCTGGGGCCATCTCTGGTCGAGGGAAGGGTGGGCACCCAGCATACCAGAATTAGCTTAGCTTAAAGGTGATGGGCCGGGCTCTTTCATACCCACTTCCCATTCACCGGATGCTTTACTTCTAGGCAAGGACCATCTTCTACATGACTTAGTCTCTTAATGGAGATGTCACTTCTTTCATACAGTGGTCATGAGGGGCAGTATTTGTGATAACTCATGTACAGCTTAGTACAGTGCTTGGTAGAAGAAAAAACAAAACAAAACACCAAACACCCAATGAGTGTTCGTTATTACTGCTGTTCCTTGTTCACTCCTTTACCCCCAAGGCTGCAGGCACTAAAAGTCTCCTCCCCCCTCTGGCTGGACAGTACATTCCTAGTCCCTACAAAGGAGCTGCTAATGAAACTCTCAGTACTCAAATGTTGTACACCTAGTATAGATTTAACCTAGGTAAAAAAGAATGAGGGCGTGAATTTATCCCTCCAGTATTTCACATCTTTCAAGCATGACAAAAACACAGAGCAGAGAGGACTGCATGACAGCTGACATGACTGCCTCTGCCAGGACTGGTAGTCAGGCCTCACCCCAGCAGCTCTCTGCTCAGCCAGGGGCTGCCTCACAGGGAAAGTGGCATATGGCTACTCAGTTACTCGATTCTCCATACTCAGGAAGAGGGGAACTTCCAGGCCTGTCTCCCCAAATGGCTACTGACTTAGTTACCGTATTTTGCTGTGTATAATGCGCCCTTTGTTGCCCAAATGTGTGAGGGAAAAATAAGGATGCGCATTATACATGGGTAGTATTAATTCTGTATCTATGTAAATGTTTTTAACTTTTATTTATGCTTATCAGTTAAAAGTATAACTCCAGAAATCAATAATATTTATATGCAAAATAATACACTGGAATATGACAATTGGTTTTGTTGAACTTATGATGAACTTGCAGGGACAAGAGTTCTTGGCCTTCTATGATGCATAAATATATACCGTAAATTTGTTACCAGTACATAGAATTTCTTGTACCTTGTATCTGTTCTTGTGTTTTGTAATTATTTGTCACATAAATTTCTTGTACCATAATATGTTAAAAAATAAATGCTAAAATTCCTTTAGAATACAAAAAACAAGTACCTAAATGTAAATAAATAAAAATTTGAATTAAAATGAAAGATTTTTTCCCCTGAAAGTTTGAGCCAAAAACGTGGATGCGCGTGCATTATACATGGTAGCACATTATACATGGTAAATATGGTATGTCTCCTTTAATTCAGTTAACAAACATGTCCTGAGTGCCTTCTTATCAGGGGTTCTTAATCTTTCTTGCACAGTCTGATAAAGGTTATGGTCCCTTCTTAGAATAATGGATAAAATGCACAGAGCTAGGATTAGAAAGAAACCCAATTATATTGAAATACAGTTATCAAAACATTCAAGAACAATTTATGACACAGTGACACATGTGCTTCTTTGTTAACACATTGTTACAAACTCTAGTGGTCTAATAAGCACTTTAATTTCAAAGGAGTAACAAGCATGAATGCTATTTTAAGAGCTACAACTGTAATGTGACATGAAAATATCTGTGATTTCTACTGGTAACAAAGAGATAGGTACTATGAATACTACTGTGGTTTCCAGCCTACATCCATAATTGAAAAAAATGCTAAATATCAGTGACTGAAATAAAGATATGATTTTTTCCCACTGCGCCAGTTCAACCCCAGAATTCTATCCACAGCACCCTTGGAGATCCATGGAACCCAGATTAAGAATCCCCATTTATTTGAAAGGCAGTGAACTGAGGGAAAGCAACAGAGATGTGGTCATAAAAACGAGAGCCTCTCGAATCTCAGTAGGGAGGAAGGGTAAATCAAACAGTTGTAAATACCTGCCATAGGCAAACAGGCAGAATCATGCGATTTATATAATTACTATTACATTCTTATATGACCACCCTCCAGTGACACTTAGATCATACTGGTTAAACTCGTTTAAAAAAAAAAAAAAAAAAAGGAAGTTTCCCACTTTTAAAAGTAGCAGTAACTACGGAAGGCTTGCTGCCAGCATGCTCTACCTGGGAGCAGCATCACCCCGTCTTGAGGGTGAGTGGTGAAGGCTCCCAGAAATAAACTCTCTCATCCAAGGTCTTCTCATGGGTATTTGGGTGGCAGAGCTGGGATTCACTCCTGGATCCATCAACCTGGGATGTTTACTTAGGGCAGCAGGCTGGCTGGGACCCCGTGTCGGTCTGCACTGCAGGGCTGCTGACTGGCTCTCAGGCTTTCCTGCTATTCCTGAAAAGCCCAACCACTCTCAGACTTTGCCAAGGGCTGGCGGCACTCACCCCCTGAGGTCTGCGATGAGGATCTGCCCTCCGTTGCGCACATCAAAGATTTTGACGGACCTGTCTGATGAGCAGGTTGCCAGGCGGGTACCATAGTAGTCCATCTGGGCATCGTGCTGCAAAGGGAGGACAGCTCAGGAAGCCTGAAGGCATAGGGTGAGGTGGGGTGGGGGGAGGTGTGGTGGAGCTGGGGGGGGGAATGGGGGAGCAGTCACCAGGACAGAGTCTAGTTTGGATCAGAATCTACCTGAAATTAATCTAACCTCAAAGAATCATCACTATCAGGCAAAGCTAGCATGTCAACACTCTCACTTCTCTGACGGGCAATGTGTTTCTGAAAGGGACAAGACAAACCATACCCAGCTACCTTAGACCCCTTATATACATGAGGGAAGTCCTTTTCCACCCTGTTCTGCAGGGTGGATATTAGAGAACAGCTGGCCTAGCCTTCCTCTTCTTCCTCCTTCCTCAGTCCCCACTGTGTTGAGGCTCTGTGGGTCACTGGGGAAGACTGCTGGAGGTTCAGCTCAGCCCCGGAACCCAGGCCTAATGCTGACCCAAAGGAGCAGGCCTCTGCCTGCCCACAGGCCCCGATCAGGTCCTCATGATGCACACTAACCCGGACATAGGGCTCCATTCAGACACGGGCTCCCTCCTCCACCCCTGGCCCTGGGTCCTTTGTGGGCCTTTGTTCCTGGGTTTTTACTTGACCTTTTTCCTAGCAGTGTGCCCAGCACTCCGGACTTTCCACTCTACTCATGCTTTAAATGTCGCTGGTCCCACCATGGATGAACCGACTTCCCCCATGCTGACGAGCCATCCAGGGCTGGCCCCTGCCCGCAGCTCCTTGTCCATCTAGGGTGATGGCTTTTCTGACCCACGATGCCTGCTGCCCTGCTGGACATTCTGGTCCCTCCTGTTTGCTGGCCCTGCCTATTCCAATAAATGACACTTTCTTCAGCTATCCCACCTTGGGGGTTTTAAGAACTATTAGTTGTCACTCTGTGGTCATCAGGAGCAGTTATACCCTTTCAATGGAAGCAGTCGCTCCATCTGCTTCAACATTCCTTCCTCACCTCTCCCCCCAAGGAAAACATCCTGATTCTTCTTTGGAAGTCAACTCTCCCTACTATTCCAGGTCTTGGCTTCTTGGAAGACAGTGCAGGCGCTAATATAGATTTTCTCTGCAAATGTATTTCTGAAGCACTTCTGCAGACTATCACACAGGTTGGGGGGAAACAGGGCACAGCACCTAACATTTAAATCCTATCTCCTCAGCTTATGTGTTGTGCAACCTTGAAAAACTACCTAGTTTCCTCGAGCCTCAATTACCTTACCTTAAAATGGGATTAATGATAGCATCTGCTTCAAGGGTTGTTATGAAGGTTAAATGAGACACTGAATGAAAAGTATTTAGCATGGGATCTGACATTTGGTGAGCATGCAGACGTTAGTCATTACTACTTTGCCTTATCTGTTCCTCAAACTGAACCACACAAGTAGGTAGCACATCCATTATTTTTCCCATTTTAGCTATGAGGAATCAAGGCTAGCTCAGAAGGGTTAAGAGACTGGCTAGGGAGTCTCAGATTAGATTTTTCTTACCCATGGTGCCACACTGTCTCCAAGGAGGTGTGTTCTTACTGCCAGACTACACATGGCTGCATCCAGGGAACATATACAACTCTGAGACCACACCACCTCTCAGAAGCCCAAAAGCAACGACTCGTGGACAGGAGCCCTGGGATGAAATGCTGTAAGCTGACTGACCTGGGTGGGTCTTGCTCAAAGGTTGCCTGGACTGCTTGGCCCTGCATGAAGCCGAGTCTGCATCTCTGTTGTCAGAAACTTTAACCTCTGGACCTTCTCCCACAGTCCTGTCCTCTTATGCTGAGGCCTACATTTGCCTTTCAGGAAACACCCTGCGTTAATGACTTCTGGTCCAAAGGGCCTTGTCGGGCCCTCTGTCTGCGGCTCTTCTGCCTGGCTCTGCCTTGGGCTTTTGCTGAGCCTGCCCGCTGCCTTCATATTGAGTCATCTTCCTAATCCTCTTCTTTTAACCCTCTTTCCAGTGGGGCTAAGAAATAGCAGCAGGAGGAAGACAGGTGGGAAGACTGTTGTCAAACCTCCATACCTACTCAACCTCCATCCCAGAGCAGGTTGCTTTGTTGGTCAGAAGGCTAAAAGCCTTGAGCCACAACCCATTCCCAGCTTCCTCCCACCAGGGTGACCAGATTGCCACAGCCCTGTTAAATCAGAGGGCATTATGGGAGACCGACTATACCTGAGGTTACAGTCTGACTGGCAAAGGCTGCAAAACCACACTGGACTCATGACTGATCAAAAGAAATGTTTTTCCCCAACAGAAATGCCCATGTTTACAGTGCATGAGGGAGAGCTAAAGGGATACTTACAATCATGTCCTCATGGGAGGTGTCCACAGTATTAATTACTGACACCTGGAACAAAAGATATCATTGGTAAATGAACTGATGGCAGTTCGAATGTAATCATCTTATTAAATCCACCATTAAATTTCTAAAGTTCTTGACTGTATTTGTTCATTCATTCATTTAGTAAACATTCACTCAAAGTACCTTCTTTTTGCCAAGCACTGTGCCAGGGCATGGAGGTATAGACACAAATACGAAGTATTTCTTGCCCTAAAGACCTTGCACACAAGTAACCCTAATACAGCAAGATAAATACTTTAATAGTGGTTTACATGTGCTACAGAAGACTGAGGGTTTGGTAGTGCTGGACACGGGAATCGGGGCTTTGATATGAGGAATTTGCGTGGTGGCACAGGGGAAAAAAGTAGTCCAAGCAGAGGGCATAACATGAACAAAGAGGGAAGATGGCAAACAGTTCTGGTTACCTTTGAGGGTGAAGAGGGACCCCGAGGGAGTTGACTGCCGTTCCCTTCCTGGATGATAGAGCCTGATGTACCAGGCAGCTTTTTGCATATGGGGTTAATGCCTAAGACTTGGTGAACTGATTCAAGTTTCCCTTGAGGCTGCTCCCTGGTCCATGACCTGTGACAGATCCTAGACTGTCACCTACTTGGATCTTGGGTTGAGCAGCTTGTAGCGCTGGAACACAGCTGCCACGGCCCATTCTTTGAGGTCCAGCTCAAATTATGCCCCACTTCTTGAAGTTTCCAGATCTCCAACTGGCTGTACTCCTCTGAATATCTTCAGTACTGAATGCCTACAATACTTTATGCTGTTTCTTCTCCTGACTAGAAGGCGTGCTCCCTGGAGCTAGGGTCTGTGTCGTCTGCAGTTCTGAATCCTCTCAAATCACCCAGCATAATGCTTTGCAACCAGCAGGAACTCGGTGACTATATACTGAATGAATAAGTAAATGAACAAAAAAGAACAGTTTTACTTTGCTCAACCACTATTCTCCTAAAACTCATGGGATAAAATAGGGACTGAAGAGGAGGTTTCAGTTTGGAACTGCTATTTCTTACCATTTCCCCCATTTCATCTTTTTTTCTTTTTTTTTTAGATTAAAGTTTATTGAGATGGCAACTGTTAGCAAAGTTACATAGATTTCAGGTGTACAATTCTATAACACATCATCTATACATCACATTGTGTGTTCACCACCCAGAGTCAGTTCTCCTTCCTGATCACCATATGTTTGACCCCCTCTACCCTCTTCTACCAACATTTCATTTTTAGTCTGACGTGACTTTCAGAAAGGTAGACACTGGAAGAGAATGGTGACAAAGCAGTTCAAAAGGTATACATCAAGTAAGCTCCGGTTCTCTCATCAAATTCTAGACTCCCTAAAAAGGGGGCCCGCAAGGTCTGCAAAGGCAAGCAAGGAAGAAAAAGAGTCTCCTACGTGGGCCAAGCTGCCCAGGTTAAAGTGCTTTCACGTGTGCACTGGGAAGGATGAAGGGCAGAGTTAATCAGTGTTGTCTGACAGATTAAGGAACTGAAGAAGCCCAGAGGAGAGAAAGCAAGTGCTAAAGTTCAGAACGAGTTACAGGTGTGGCTGGGAAGAGAGCTCCACCTGCTAACTCCCAGGCCACAAAGCTTCCCACTCCACTAGGCTGCCTACCCATAAAGTAGTCGTTACTCTGAATTCCCTAAATCAACGGCTGAGGGCTAAGAAAGTCAGGAAGAAAGTTTACTGGTAGTTTCATACCAGGTTACCAAAGGACTTGAGAGATAACCACCATTTATTTTTAACCACTCTCACACACCAGCCAGGACTGGTGAACCGTGTTTCTGAACAAGTGCTTTTTTTTTTTTTTTTTTAAAGCTGCTTAAAAAAAAAGTCCTTCCTCCTGAGCACCTCAAGTTGTCTGTTCCTTGTTAGGTAGTAAGTGGCAGCCCTCAAAACAACTCAGCTCTTCAGAGTCACTCAATGAGTTAAAAATTCATTTAGAAAGAGCTCTCAGAGCATCAGAGACACCAATTCTCAGCAACCGAAGAATCAGAAGCCAAGAGATGAATAATTTAACACCCAGCCCCCAAGCAGAGCAAGAACTAACCTCTGTCTGGGTTTACCCAGGTTTCCTTAAAACTCCAGGCACACGCATGTTCCTGAACACACTAGTTCACTGAGTCCCACTCTGTGCCAAGCTCAGGCTTGCAGCTTTTCACCCATTAGTTTCCATTCAGTCAGTCATTCACTCAGTGAGCAAGCGTAGAGTGAATGCACACTGTAGGTTCCACAGAGATTTAAAAAACAGCCCCTGCCTTCAGAGACTCATTCCGCTCCTCCTCACAGCAGCTTCCTGAAGTGGCCATCATACCTCTGGGCCCGAGCCACTGTCCACACACTGCTGGGAGAGGTGGTAGGTGGTAGAAAGGCGTCGTTACCAGGGTTAGAATCTCAACTCTGCCACTTGCCAGCTGAGCATGAGGCTTCCCCATTTGGAAAGAGTCCATAACAGCACCTACTTTACAGGGTTGTAAAGGGGCCTGCGATCTTAAACAATGCTTGGCACTACCAAGGGCTCAGGATACAGCAGTTTCTACAATGTTCTTGGTTTTGTTTTTCAGTTGTTGGAGGAAGAGAAGGAAAGGAAGGTGCAGGAGGCGCGGCAGCGGCGCGGCCCGCAGAGTTCCGGGAGGTTCTGCGAAAGGTCCCGAGAGGCAGGGCCAGAGCTCCGCAAACCTCGAAGCGGTGGAATGGAGCTGAATGACCCCAGCCCGGGGCTAGAACTTTAGCGCGGTCGAGGGACCCGAAACGACCGCGACCATGACTGGAACCCCGCTCCGCGTCCTCGGCCCCTGTAACACTCACCATGACTGCAGCGGCGGCGGCGGCAGCGGCGGCGGCGGCTCCCGGTCTCAGACGTGGCAGCTACCGGCAGCGCCTCCGCAACTCACTTCCGGCACCAGGCCGGCAGTCCGTCCGGCTGTGGCGCAGGAGCCTCCGGGCAGCAACGTGCTCTGCTCTGATAAAGGTTCCGGGCCTTTCCGGGGCAGCGCCACGCCCTCCCACGGTCCCGCCCCTCACCGTGAGGAACATGCGAGACCCACAGTGGGGCTCTCTTTTCCATGGCGACCCTGAAACACTGCCCTATCTTCTCTCCTGACAAAACTTTTCTCCCCCCGAGATCCTTACGTGAAAGAAAGGATTCATAACTACAGCTTCACCTGTTTCCCTGCGGTTCTGGGTGCGACCGGCCTTATGATGAACACCGAAGGATGATCAATTTTTTGGGTAGTGGGTAGATTAGTCCTAGTGCTTCCTTGTTGTTAGTCCCTCCTCAGGCTGGGACAAGGGGCAGAGTAGGGGAATGCCCCCTACTAGAGGCTGGGCCCTCTCACCCTGCCCTCTCCAAGCCATGGGACCCATGCCTCCAAACAGCTCTGGGATGCTGTGAGTTTGGCCCATCAGGTAAATCCCTCAGGCAAGGAGGGATCTCAGCCAGGCTCCTGCAGTTAGAGTCCAGGACCCTGGGGGCAGGGCCCCCAACCGCTAGGTCCTTGGCTTCCCATAAGCTCAGTGAGAATGCTGCACTGCTGGACAGAGCCTGAGGGCTCCCCTCAGCCACCTATGATCTAGCAGTCCTGAGCCCCTCATGGCATTAAGGAGTAGAGTGACCTAGGGTGGAGCCCAGGCTCCCCTTGGGTAAGTCACAATCCCTCAGTTTCTTCTGAAACTGGAGGGAAGAACCCTAGCTGGAGATGATCACTGCTGGAAGGAAGGTGTTAAAGGTCAGAGAGTGTGACAGACCCAGATCATCAAGGAGCTTTGGAGAGGGGCCAGGAGAGGAGGGTCTTACAGAACTCAGGGCCAGGCCTCTGGGCAGCAACCCACCCTGTAACCTCCATCCCAGCATTCAAGACTCATTTCCCTTTAATGGAGAAATATTGCAAGGGTGTAAGAAGGTGGTGCTTAGGGTGGAGCAGGGGATAAAGGGGGCAGGGCTCGTGTGTCTCCTGGTTTTCAAGAGACAGGTCCTGGTCTTGGATCTGTACTTGCACCACTGATTCTCTGGGTGCTAAGGTCACATCCTTCTCTCTGGGCCCCCCCTTTCCTCAAGTGGAAACGGGACAATGGCATATTGATTATAATACAAATATAATACATGGGGCCCACTTGTTATTAAAGGAATTCCCTGGTGTAGGCATTGAAGTTGGAGAGATTGGGAACTTGGGACAAGCAATGCAACTGTGTCTTATTCATTATTTGCTGGTGGGACTGAAAGGCATTATAATATAGAGGCCTTGAGTGCCAATTCTGACATCAAGACTGCTAGTTACCAGTATTCTATCTCCTACTAAGTGGGCACATCCTCACCTCTCTGAGCTGCTGTCTCCTTTTTTGTTAAGTGGGAATTATAATAATACCTCCTCTGAAAGTAGTTGGGATTAAACGGACCCTTGGATGTGAAACTGTGTTAGGAAGTTGGATGGGTCTGTGGTGTTTGAGGATCAGTTCTCGCTGAGAAGAGCTGGGTGTGTGTGTGTGTGTGTGTGTGTGTGTGTGTGTGCGCGCGCGCATGCGCGCGTTTTGTGCATGTGCAACCCTCAAACTTTGGACCAACATTGGGATTTAGGGGGCCAGGTTCCCCTCCCCAGTAGGGGATGCCGTCTGTATCCTTTGTCCATGTGTCCCATCGCCTCCCTCTGGTTAATAAGATCCCAAATCAGCCATTCTTAGCTTTCCCCTATTTGTGTCTCTACTCCCACACCCTCTGGCCCCTGAATCTCTTCCTCCTTAGGCCACTACCCCCAAAGTCTTGCTCTTTGGGACTGTCAACTATTCCTCATGGTAGGTTAATGACGAATGGCAAGTTAAACTTGCCTCCCTCAAATGGTGGGTGTTCAAAAGGTGTGACTTGCTGGAAGGAGAGAGACCACCCACTGAGCTGTGCACCCTTGGGCAAAGTACCTTTCCCTCCCAAGGACTCAGTTTCCCCGAGTTCCGATCCATGGAGGGTGGGGACCCAGCTGTCCTTTGGAAAAAGGCCTTGTGATGTGTACCGTGTCTGCGTTTCCACGTGTGCATTTATTGTTATTGCTCAGTATAGTGTTGAAAAGGCAGACAAATCCCATTAATTACAAAAAAAGCACAAGCCAGAGATACAGAGAAATAAAGAGTGTACAATAAGAGCACAGTCACTTCCCAGCCCCGATTGTCCCAGAGCCCCCCAGAACCCGGGCAGCTTGTGGAAACTGGAGGCGGCACCATTTCCTCGCTACTCTGTTATAAAATATGTGCACACAAGAGTTAGCAAAGTGTGGTGACCCCCAAGAGGAAAGGTCCGGAGGGAGAGCACCACAGGCATTACAAAACAGACTTAGGGGGCTGAGAAGGGCGGCCCCAAAGCAGCCTCAAATGTCTTGTTTTCAGTGGAGGGGGTGATGGCTGATGCCCAGGGCCTGGGATTCCCCTCCCCCCACTTGGGTGAATAGCGTCTCTACATCAACATCAGGAGAGTTTGCTTTGGAACTTGGAAAGGACCTGGGGATTTTCTGCTTTTGTCTGATTTAGGCCTTGGCTCCGGAAGACCCAAAAGCCTTCAAGAAATGCACGCACCCCCGATCTCCTAATGGTGGAGTCTTGGACACCATGGAAAGAGTTTTGGGTGAGAGGCATGTCACAGTGTACCCGGTTGACAGCCTCCTGTAAGTAGAGCAAGAACGGGTAGGGGGAGTCAGTGTGGCGAGGAGTACCCGGCATGAAATTGCTGCATCCCAAAGGACCTATCACATAACCACTGAGAACTTTGAATAAAGATCAAAAAAAGCAGTTCAGGAAAGGGAGACAGGAATAAACGTTTCTCTGTGAGAAATGGGAATATAGACAACTAGGCCATGCATTCTGGTGGCTCTAGGTCTGGGAGCGACCCCTTTCTCATCTGGACTAGGCAGATGAAGGGTCCACCCCAGCACAGCCAAGGTGGGTACTTCGGATCCCAAACTGAGATGGGGTTGGGGGCCTCTCCTGATGACACCCTGGTTTAGGGAACAAAAGATAGTATGGGGTGAATGCTGGGCTCCCCTTAAGATTCAGGACACACTTTTTGTTTCTCGTTACAGGACACTCTATTTGGTGACCCTGAGTGGACAGTGCTTACAATAGCAGAAAGATGTTTGCGTATAGAATGGGAAGGTGGTGGGAGGGCAGGGTTTGGAGGTCTTGGCAAAATTTTAAAGTTTACTTGGAAGAATAGATATGAGAGAATAACCAGGAAATTTTGTTAAAAAAAAAAGAGCGAAGGGTACTTATCCCACGACATAATAAAACATGATATAAAACAACGATAATTAAAATTGTGTGGCTGGTGCCAGATGAGACGCCCAGATAAGGGAACAGAAAAGACATTCCAGAAATAGACCCAAGTCTATCTCAGCTGTCAATGTGTGGTAAAGGTGACATTTCAACATGGTTGGGGGGGGGAAAGTGGCTATTCACTAACTGGGATACCCAGGATGAGACAGGTCCTGAGTCCTTGCCCCAGGGAAGTCAGTCATTGGTCTGGTCTCAGAAGCAAGATTCCCTCCCTCTTGTCAACTCTCTGCTCTGGTTGGGACGAGAGGGCAAGGGGCCATGGTGAGGAGTTGGTGGGAACCATCACGCCTGCTTCTGATTAGAGAAAGCACTGCCTGACTTGCAGGAAGGAAACTCCTCAGCTTCCGCCCTGCCTACCTCCAAAGGTGGGCGACTCTACAGCCCCAGGGGTCACTGAACCCCTTCTCCTCCCTCATCTATTGGGGGAGACAAGTTGGTGAGCTTAGACCTCAGAACTGAATCTGCTACCTTCTCTAGGAGCCCTGTCCAGAGGACAGAAAAGAAGCTAAGTGGATGGTGCAGTCCCAAACTAGAAAAAAGTATGTACTACAGAGTAAATATTTACCATGTTCTGTTTGATGTTGGTTTTTACCCTTTTTTCTTTTAAACCACAGACATTTCAGAATCTCACTGCAGGAGTAAGAAGAGTCAGCAATTGAAAGCATAATCATTGCATAGTATTAAATGAACAGAGACGGTGAGTTCTTTATTTACAATTATTGTCTAGATAAAAAAATTCATAAAAACAGATGAATGGTCATAAATTATTTACCCCCTAATGGGGTGAACTGCCAAACGTACCCCATGCTGCTAGATATAGGACACAGAGTGCAAGCTTTATGTATGTACTACAGTGAGTTTTGACAAACCAATCATTTCCTGTGTGTGTGAATGTGTGAGTGAGGGTGTGTGTGTGTGTGTGTGTGTGTGTGTGTGTGAGCATCCATCGTTCCTGACAAGAAAAGACCAACACTAAATGTGGGGCATTCTTGGTGGCTCCTTTCGCTCCCTGTTCCCCGAGCTGGGCTCCACTCAGAGAAACCCCCTCCTGTCTTCCTTGCATCCTGGCTCCAAACAAACAGGGAGCGTGGTGTGCAGCCTTCCTGGTGTCATGGAACAAAGAAGGTGAGGAGATGGAAAACCTTGAGAAAGAAAACTACAAAAAACCCCCCATGTTCCAAGGCTGCCCCATGTTTGACATGTGCAGGTCTTTCCTTTCTCAGGAGGCAGGAGAGCAGTGGGCTGGCTTTTGGTGGTGTTGTATTGGAATCCAAGAAGCACATCTGAGGGCTGGCCACCCCTTTGGGGATGCCGTTTCCTCTGCTGGGTACATTCAGAGATATTTCCCCGTGACATTCAGGTGATGCTCTCTTGCAAAGAAGGTCCTCCTACCAGGACGGTTTCGCCAGGTGGGATGGGCTGATTTGGGATCCCGAACCCTCAGGTTTCTCCACAGCCATCCGGACGCGGGCCCTCCCAGCTGACTATGGCTCTTTTCCCGAGTGGCTCTCACCTTGTGTGCGGAAGAATTCTCTGGGCCTGGAGACGGGAAGGGGCCGGGCTGACACAGGGCAACTTTGGGAAGGGTCAGTATGAGGAATGGATTTCACAAGCGAGGCGGAGAGTGTTTGGTTTTCCTCGAAGCATGGGACATCATCGATCATGGTATTCAAAATGTCTTTTGCACTGTACAAGTTTATGGAAAAAGATCGTATGCTGAAAAGTCTCAAAGCAAACTTTGTATTAAATACAAAAGTTCTTTTTATGAAAAAAGCTGATACCCACAAAGTGCTTAGCAGTTAAGAGGCTGACATACAATTAAATAAGCTCTTATTAAGTGGGATTACTAGTGCTGTAATTGTCTTGAGGGAAAAATAACCTCCTTTTCTCACCTGTGATACTGTAGGGTTTCAGAATGGCTTTCTGTCTGGGAAAGCAAGACTTGCTGTTAAAAGGCTACAGTATATATTGCGACTATAGGAAGACAATTTGGTTTAAAAATCACACTGAATACATCTCAATATACACATCATAAGGTTCGTTCGGATCTAAGTAGTGCAGAGAAAAAGGCTATTCTTCTTCAAAAATAAAAATAAAAGCAGCAAGCCATAATGATCCTCATCCAATATGCCAACAGCTCATATGCTGCAATTTATAAAGAAATAAACCTCTAAATTACTAACTAAAAAAAAAAATCAACACAATAGCATTTATAATATTGCAACACTACCTCAATCTCTGTACAGACAGTGCCAAAGAGAACCTCTTTTTGAAATGCTCTTAGTAAACCCAAGCGAGTTTCATTGAGAGAAAAGTCTTCAACCAATGCTTTGAGGTTCCTGTCATCCTTGGGCCAGGATGGCCGTTAGCACGCCAAGCCCAGGGAGCCTTCTCTCTCCTCTCCCTTTGTCTACAGAGCATGGTGTTAAAGCCCTCAGGATGGCTACTTGGTAGCATTTGGCTTCTGCCTGTGCCTCCCGTGGTAGTGACATTATTGAACGGAAATAGCAGGCGAAAATCAGGGCATGGCTATCGTAAAACATCAAGGATGCAATCGAGGGAAGTGTCTCTTGGGCTGAGCTGTTTTTATAGCATCTCAGCCACCAGTGTTCTTAAACCGTACAAATAGCCAAAGACATTATCTACAAGTTTGTAAACAAATTACATTCTTCTTTTAGGACATAAATAAGTTAAAATAGAGCAATTTAAGCGGAAACAAGGCAACATGCCGGCAAAGAAACTTTATATATCCATGTATATATATTTATATATATATATATATATATATCTACCTATCTATATGTACGTATACAGTCTTGGATAAGTATACGTTGATATAGATATAAAGAAATGGATATAACCTTGTGAGTGTCTATGAAGTTCTTCGGTTCCATTGGTGCAAATCTATTAGGCGAGTTAAGCTCTGCAATTTCAAAAAGTTGTTAAATTAACCTATACAACTGAGACCATGCTGCGCAAGCGTTTCAAAAACTCACAGACCAGTGGATTGGATAAATAGTCTCAGAAAAGAGTCTGTTTGCAGTTCCCGCCTAAGAAAACAAACAAAAAACACCCTCCCCAATCCCCCAAAACCAAACAAGGGGAGGACTGGAAGTGTACAGTACATTCATGCAGGGGACATGGCGGCCGGGTGGGTGCGTGGCTGGTCCATGTTTGGGTAGGAGCCAGGAAGGGCTTCTTCTGGGAAAACTTCTCACTCCCTGAAGCCCCCACAGGAGATCCTCCCCTTGCCTCAAAGTGAAAAAGAGTTCAAACAGCATCGCAGCCAGAAAAAGGGTCTGTTGGGTGGAAATGTTGGTTTTCTCGCCAGTATTTGGTTTCCTGTTGTTGCTCGTTGCTGCTTGGGTGAGTTGGGTGCCTGGATGGGTGGGTGCCCGGGAGGTGGGTGGTGGTGGGGTCCTCAGCTAAAGTGACGTCTCCAGGCTGTGGATGGGGCTCCCTGGACTTGAAGAGGTAGCTGATTTGCTTGTGTCCGTCGTCAGGTTGATCCCGCTGTCGATGGCGCTGTTGTTCTTGTTGAGCGAGGACGGCGGGCTCGAGTTCTGCTTGAGCGCGGCATCTTCTTCCAGGTCGGTGTCGTCAATGAGGGGGATGTGGGGCTGGGAATCTTCGATCCGGAATTCAGGATGAGCCATGAAATTATGGATGGAGGTTCGAGACTCAGGCTTTTCTAGACCTTCATAGAGAGAGCTACGGAACGCCTTCACGACGCGGATCTGCAAGGGAAGTTCAAGGGTGAGAAGCAGTGCACTGGTGTGTGTGTGTGTGTGTGTGTGTGTGTGTGTGTGAGTGTGTGTGTGTGTGTGTGTACCAAGCTCTGGGGGGCTCAGAGGAGGGGCAGGTGGGAGAGGCATTAGGCACAGCAGGTGGCTGGAATCCATAGTCCCTCAGTGTTATGAGTATGGACAGGAGGGGGAGAATGGAAGAGGAGGCTCAGGTTATATATGCATCCATGAGGTTTTTTGTATATTGCTTTGGTTTTGGTCAGAACTACAGTATCAGGACAGGAGGAATCAAGCCCCATCAAAGAGACGATGGGAAACGGTGGTCAGAGGAAGCATAGTCCACTCCGGCAGGCACCCAGACCTAGGGAGAGACTGAGCCTTGTTAACTTTAAAGCACGTTCGACCATGCAGAAGGGGAGTGGGGCCAGGTGGGAACAGAGTAGGAAGGAGGAGAGGCTATTTTTTAAAAAATTAATCTTAAAAAAAACCACACGCAGTTAAAAAACCATACCACATGGAACAGATAACATGTCACAAACAGAAAAGGAACAGAAAGGATAGACAGATGGATGAACAGGGATGAGAGGAGACACACGAGGGCCAAACAGAGAATAGGAACATCAAACCGAGGCAGCAAAGCAAATCAAAGCCAACTCAGGGCTTTCTGGGGTGCAGAGCAGAGGCAGCCAGAAAGCACAAAGGAGCCGGCGGATGGGTGACATTCGGGAGCGGGAGCATGCCACGGTGGGGGTCAGGGACCACACGGCACACACGGACAGACACACGCTACACTTGGAAGCCTGGACAATGTGAACGGAGGTTGTTTGTACCCAACGTTTCTTTCCTTCATGCATTTGGGAGGTAAACACTCGAGTATTGACTGAAAGCCCTGGCCAGTCATTGGAGTTGGCTTCAGGGTCCCTTATTTCCTGCGGGGGTATTTGATTTCTTTATTTGTGTTTTGAAAACACAAAACCAAAAAAACGAGGCCAGAATCAGATGGCCAAAACCAGCCCTGGGTGGGGTCCTAAGTGGGGTGTGGAACTGAGCTCAAAACAGCAAGTTCTTTCATTTTCTGTGTCTCAGTTGAAACCTGTGGCTCTCTGAAGAATGGGAGGAGGGTGGGACATTGTATCTTCTGGGCTAGTGGAAAGAGCACTGGACTAGGAATCAGGAAGGCCTGAGTCTGAGTCCTGGCTCTGCCACTTCTGGGTGAGCCACACTCCCTCACTGGCCACCTCTGTCCTGTCTCACAGGGTGCCGAGGAACAGGACCCTCACTTTGAAGAGAGGGCTCTCTCCTCTGTATTCCTGGGAGAGGGAGCGGTGACTGTTATCTCAAGGGGCCGACGGGACTCTGGACAAAGGCGCCGCCTCCTCTCTACCCTGCCCCAACTCAGAGCGGAGCCAGTGGTGGGGAAAACAAGGCAGTGTCAGTGCCAGCGAGGAGCAGAGGCTTAGCCGAGGTGGCCACGGTGCTGAGGGCATCCGCATGGCCTTCCCTGCAGAGCAGTGACTGCCCCACATCATAGGCTGTGAGGGGCAGAGGATAGGATGAGGCCCTCACAGTCCCAGGATTTGTGGAGCGCTCAGTAAACCCAGGGGCAGCTTGTTGGTGGGATGCAGGTGTGGAAAACCCTGTCCGCGGAAATACAGTAAAACCTTGGATTGTGAGTAACTTGGTTTGTGAGTGTTCTGCAAGACAAGCAAACATTTCAAATACATTTTAATATGGTAAACGAGCGATGTCTTGCAATACGAGTAGTCTGTTTCCGGAACAAATTATGCTCACAAACCAAGGTATTACTGTACATTTTCTTGATGACTGTGGCTGATGGTTTTAAGTGTCATAGCTCAGGGTTTATTTCACTGTTTCAGAGGGGAGTCTTTCTAAAGTACATAATATGCCTTTTAATTTAGAGCGCACAGAGGAGAACTGAACTTTGTCAAGGATCCTTGGTCTTGTATAAGATCCCAGTTTGATTTTTTTTTTTAAAGTTCTTCTTCCTCGCTGTCAGCCATCACTTACTAGTTCTGACCTTTCCTTGTCTTCTCAGAAGCATCTCTGTCCCTCTCCTGATATGCTGTGGGCTGGAGACTTCAGGGAACCCTGTCTGTTGGAATCGTGCTTTAACTAAGAGGCATCAGGTGCCAACTGAGAGCCAGCCAGACACTGTGCACTCGTGCTGGCATTCTGTGACAGCCATTGTGCTGCCCTGAGATTTCTTTCTCCTTGGATTCCCTATTTGTGACTCTGTAGAAATTATTAAATATTCTGGCCTCCTGATAAGTGGGCCATTACACCCTTGATTAAGTGAAAATAACAACAAAAAGGTGTTGTGGGCCTCAGTTTTCTTATCTGTAAAACAGGAATACTAATTATCACGGTAGCTGTTCATCCTAGTGCCCAGTGTGTTCTGAGGCTGCACTGCAAAAAGATGCCAGCCGGAGTGCCTGGTGGAGGAGGAGGGATGGTGGCAGGACCCTGTTGTGTGACTGACAACGCAGGGGGGACGACACACAATGAGATGCAGGCCCCTCGCCCTCCCCCTGGCATGGAGACGACAGGAAAAATGAACTGCTCTGGACAAGACTGTAGGGACAAGACTTTTCGGGACACCCCGCCACGGCCATCTCAAGTCTCCACTTCGGTTCTCTGCGCGGCTGAAACGGAAAAAATACGGGAAGAAAAAAAAGCTCTTCCATCTCCCCTCCCTGCCTACCCTGAAGCGGGGATCTGTGGCTCTAGCTGCTTTGGGCATGGGGGTGAGAGGAAAGAAGGGGAAGGCCCCACCTGTGGGGTTTCAGGCATTTTGGTTTCATCAGCACACAGGGAATGGGAGGCCAATGCCCGTGGTCGGAGGGCCCTGAGGAAACGCAGAGGCCCAGGTCTGGGATGGTTCGGGGGAGCGGGGGGGTTCGACATACTCGAATGTTTACCCGGCTTCAAGGAAGCCAAGAGTCTGGGATTGATTCACATTCATTTCAGGCTCAAGGTTAAAGACTCACAACCTCTTTTAATTTCACTCTCTCTTGCTGAACTCTGTGTCCAGGGTTCTCTAGCCCTCTAGGGAAACAAACACATGGAATATTCAGAAAGCAGAGAGGTCTAGGGTCCCCCCCCAGAAGCAAGCCATTTTCTCACCAACCCAAGGCTGCACTAAACTAGTTACCAACACACTAGCGAGTGGTCCAGCTTTCCTTCCTTTCCTTCCTCCTCCCCCTAAGCGACGCGCTCTTCGCCCTAGCAGTCCTCAGAACCAGGGGTCTGAAGGGGAAGTGCGGGTAGGAGAGGCCCTATCCAGCAGGTGGCATCCAGCACGTGGTCGGTCCTGGAGAGCAGGCGTCTGGTGCTCGTGGCCTGGGTGCTTGGAAGGAGCAGGACCTTTACTGATGAACACAAGGCCTGAATGCTAAGTACAAAGATGGCTTGAGATAGGTTAGGAATTTGAGGAGATTAAGGAAGAGGGGCTGTGGAACAAGGCCGCTTGGCCTTGGATCAAAGAGCTGAATGCTGCTTTTGTCGTTGACCACCAGTGGGAAGGCACCCTTCTCCCCGTCCCTGCCAGGCGAGTGGAGATTCAAGCAGAGAAACAGCTTCCCTGGCCTGTGGGCCCCAGAGGGTTGGCTCCTTTTCAATGGATGAGGATGAGTGGGTGCACTGGTTCCGGAGTGAAAATCCAACCTCTGTGGGATCCAGGTCTGTGGGTTTGTCTGGGAAGTGGTGTGGGGTGGTGGGGAAAATGGGGGGCTTTGTGGTCAGACTTCTTGCCACTCACTTGCTGTGTGATCTTGGCCAAGTGAGATCACTTCTCTGAGCCTCAGTGTCTTTCTCAGTTAAATGGATGCACTGGTAGGTCCTCCCTCCTTCTATTTCAGTTGTGAGGCATATGTGAAGTGAAGGATGTGGGGAACTGCTTGGGAAGATGTTGAGTGAGGCTCAAGTATAAGGCATTAAGGGTGTGTTATTAAGTTTCTAGAGGAAAAAGCGAACTCATTTTTAAGTAAGTCAGAAGAGGAAAGCAAGAAAGTGGACAAGAGTTCCCCCCACAAACATTCCAGACGCCAGTCTGACCGGACTGTCCTATCACCGCATTCAACTGTCTACCTGGGGTCCTCGATCTTCCAGTGGTGCTGGGGGAGGGATGTGTAACCTGGTGCCGAGTTCCTCACCCCAATGTCAGAAGTTGGTCCAAGCACACACTGCCCTGCCTCCAGCCTTTGTGGCCTACTCTTGATAACCCCGGGGACAGCAGTCTGGCTCCTTCCGGGGCACACAGACTGAGCATACACGTGGCCACCCTCCTCTGCTGGAGGCTTCCCAGGAAGAAGACCCTGCTCAGAGGAGGCGGGGGTGGGGGTGGGGCAGCCTACCGTTTCATCCCTCCCCTGCTCTTTCTGGCCACCTGCTTCACACCTCCCTGTGGGAAGAAAGCCTTTTGGCTTCTGAAGGGACCCTGCCTGGTATCTAGAGGGCCCTCAGAGTCCTTGGAGGCTGGAGAAGGCGACACTGTTATAGAAACTATTCAAGCAAAGGAGGAACTAGGGGATATTTATGTAGATAGAGTTCACATTGTAATGGTGTTGACCAAAATGTGTGTGTTGAAACCACAGAGGTTGTGACCCCTTTTGGTACCGGTACTCTTGGGCAGGGGGATGGTCATGCCCAAAAAAGGGTCCAAGAAGGGACCCAGAATTACAGGCTAGATTCTATAATAGAGGGTCAGAATGCAAGATTCTAAAGGAGGCATGTTTCTTGGGGGAGAGACAGGGTGGGGGTTGGGTGAGGGAGTTGTGCCTGACAAGTCATCTGAGAGAATGAGGGGTCATGGGCAAGGCCTATAGGCTCCTTTTCTAAAGCTGTTTTCAAGCTGGGGTCACCATGGGATAAAGGGGATAAATCTGGCCTGGAAGGAAATTGGCTTAGAGGCAGAAAGTGAAGGGTGTGCAGAAACAGATATTTCTCTAAAGAAGAGTTGCTAAGAACTGATTGTCCTAGGCCTGGCCTTATTGAATGGTTTTATAAATGACAGAAGAAATGATGAGAATTCAGTTTCCAAGGTGTGAGATGACTGACCGCTTTCTTTTGGACTGTGCAAGCTAAGATGAGGGGCTAAGCCAAGGGAAGGCTTCCAAAGGCTGTGAGGCAGGAATACCAGATCAGCTCTTTTGTGGCCAATGCGAAGCGCCACACTTCAAGAGGGAGGCGGAACCAAGATGGGACAAAGGACTGAGCAGGCGCCCAGAAGCCAGACTTCTGGCAGTCAGACCCAGCGAGAAGGAGGCAGGCGTCACTAGCAGTGGTGGCAGGAACTAAAAGAAAGGCAGTCTTTCCCAAGTGGCTCCCTAGGCCAGAACATTTTTGAAATCTGAATTGCAAGACAGGTGGTGGCACTGAGTGAGGCCAGAGCCAAGCTGATCAGAGTAGGCCAGCTGGGTGAGGGGCTCACCCCAAGGTGAGGGCTCTCTGGTGTGGAGGGGGAAAGGATGGAACCAAAGTGTTTCCTACCCTGAGAAAGTGTAGCAGTGATTCCCTAGTGATACCACCTCATAGAAATGTGATTTGGACACCATGTGCTCAAATATGCCTGCACTTCACCTTGGCTGGTCTGGCCTCCCCATCACTGTGTTTTTGTGCTAATGAATGAACGAGGAGGGGCTTTCTCTCCTTTTCTGCAGCCTTCCTGTCATCTTGCATACCTGGCAGGATGGCATCCACCGAAAGGTCGTGGGACATGAGCATCTGCCATCAGCAGGCTCTCTGTGGCCTGTGCCTCCTGCCGGGGGGCCCAGATAGCATAGTTCCCACCCAGCACACAGGGCTGGGGATGTGTGTGGTCAGTATTCTGTGTTTGGATGGGGGGTAGAGGCACCTTATAAAGTATCAAGAGACGAGGCCTGGAGCCTATTCCTCGTCAAAGACGTCCAAGCGCTAGCTAAGTGAACAAATGGTGGTGATGTGAGAAAACCAGAGTACGGCTCCCTTGAAGTTTGGGAGGGGCTGACTGGAGACAAGGTAAGGGAGGCAGGAGGTAAACAGAGACTTCTTATTCTCTCTGGGGACTGAAGCCATAGGGGTTCAGAAAGATCTAGACAGGACCAGAGATGAGAGGCCCGGGTCAGAAGTGGTGGTGTGAGATGAGCGCGACCGGAGGAAGATGCTAGAGGGAGTCAGACTCCCAGGCACAATTTTAGACCAGACCTATCAGGGCCTTCCGGCACCCAGCCGCAACATGAGGCTTGGCCCACAATTTTCTACCCGAGGTCAAGCCGAATGGGTCAGGGGCCTTGTTCGTTCCGGGAAGGGGCCAGACCTTCAGCGTGCATGGAAAAGTATGTGTAAGGCAGCTGATGACATTAGGTATGCAAGCGGAGAGGGCACAGAGTTATGAACCACTGTGCATGGGGCCTCCAGGCCGTGATCTCCTTGGTAGCCTGGGACCCCCGACGGACTGTGATCTCTGACCTACAGTGACCCCTCTCCTGGCTGGACCCCACTGTGACTGACTTTGACCTCTGAGGGCCTTGACTCACGATAACCCTTTGCCTGACTTTGACTGCAGGCTGTTACCTCCTGGCCAACTCTGACCCTTGTCCTCACAGGCCAGGCTTTTCCTGAGTCGGACCCTAGACTGATTGGGACACCCCATGCCCCGCCGGCTGACTGTTCCCCTTGGCTGCTGTGACCTTGTAGTGGACTGGGACATTTGATCACTGAAACCTCCTTTGACTGACCCAGAGTTTTTGACCACTTGTGACCTTCATGACCCTCTGACTGACTAGGTTGTAACCCCTGACCCTGACCCCAGCTGACCCTGTCCCACCAAGTGACTGACACTCTGTGACTGGCTATGATCTCCTGAACAACTGTGGCCCCTCAGCCCCCTGGGCCTAACCATGGCTGGCTGCCCCCCATGTCCTTGGAGCCCCGGCCCCTGCCCGCCTGCCCGCCCGGCGCTGGTGTTGGTGGCGCCCGAGGCGGTAAGGATTCACACTCACGCCCAGCTGCAGCAGGAGGAAGGCTGGTCGGAGAGGAAAGAGCATTGGACAACGACACGCGACTAGGGCTAGAGAGATTGGCTACGTCCTGGCTCTGGCTGGTGACGGAGGACTGTCTCCGCAGGGCCCCCTGAAAGGAGGCCCCGCTCTTGAAAGTATTGACTACTTCAATCTGCAACGGAGGAGAGAACGAGACAAGTTGCGAGAAGAACGAACACAACAGGTACACGACTGACAGGCGCAATGCCACGAGAAAGCCGCAGCCACGGCAACAATGACAACATCACTGAAATCAAAACAAAAAATACCAGACACACTCCAAGGCTCTGAAAGATGTCTGCTCAGGCTCCGGGCCCATCTGGAGGCCCCGGAGTCCCAGGGAGGACACAGGAGCCCAGCCTGTGTCCTGCTCTAGTGGCTCAGGGGCCAACGGGCTGGGTTGGGGGCTGAGGGTGATTAAACATGGTATTTGGAGGCAAGTGGGGGTGTGCTTTGCCCCCCTTGGGGCCAGGCATGGAGCCAGAGTGCTATGGTGGGGGGTCTGGGGTGGACAGACCTTGGCCCAAATCCCAGCTCTGCCACTTAAGAGCTAGGTGACCTTGGGTGAGTCACCTCTCTGAGTGTAGTTTCTTGTTTCTCAGAAGGGACAATGCCACCTACCTGGCAGGGATATCTGTGAGTGGCAAACCACCTGGCCCACCTTAGTGTTCCGTAAGAGCCAGGCTGGATAGGCACTCATGCCCACTCAAGAAACCACAGTCCCGGTGTCCTCCTGCAACCTGCAGACTCCTGAAAGGCTTTGTGGCCAGATGGCGACAGCACCAAGGCTGTGTGCACTGACAGCTGCCCCTGGAGGGCTGGGTGCGAGGGCTTTTGCTGGCGGGGGAGAGCCCAGGCTGCATCAGGTGGCTCGTGGTCTGAAACCTGCCTCTGTCCCCTACCCCAACTCTCAGAAAGGGTGTCTCCTGAACCTCAGTCACCCCTAAAACTGGAGGGGGCATACCTACTTCTCAGAGGGCTGTGAAGGCCAATGAGATGATGTTTGGGACAGGGCACTATGGGTGTGAAGCAGCCCAGGTGATCTACTGTTTATTCTGTTTGCTAAATGAAGAGCAAAGCCACTGGGCAGGACAGAGGAGGGATCTCTGCAACACTTCTCAGAGTGTGAGGGGCTGGGGCGGCTATGAACTTGCCAGATGCAGCTCTCCCAGGTGGTCTTGGTAAGGGACCAGTCCTCTCTTAGCTTCATAGTCCCCGCTGCTCCTTGTCTCATGGGGCTGTGAAAGCATGCTATGACCAGGCACAGGGGCTGGCTCCTGTGAGAGCCTGTGGCCTGTGTGTGGGCTGCACGGTTGCAGCATGTGGCATGTAGCAGCTAGGCAGCCTCTGTCCTGGGGAAGAAACCTGCGTCTGGCTGGACATGCAGCCCGCAGGAGTGCTCTGCAGGTGTGTTGTGTGCACGGGTGTGTCTGTGCGCATGGGGAAAACTGAGCTTTGCTCCCCAGAGCTGCCTCGAAACCCGGTGAAGCCCTGTGTGGAGGAAGAGAACATGCGCGCGTGTGTAGAAGCCACCATGATCCCTGGGCCCAGGAGAATCTGGGGCCAACCCTGGCCTGTAGATGCCGTCCTGGCCTGATGCAGACTAGTCTCCAGCTTGGCGGTGCCCTTCCTGGTAGCTGCCCTGCAGCCCTGAAATCAGTCTCCCCAGCCGCCTGGCTAGAGCCCTTCAGGCACCTCAGCCCTCAGGGTCATCCCCTCCCCTGCTCTCAGGGGCAAGTCCCTGGGAACCCCAGTCTGATGGCTCGCTGGCTGAGAGGGTGAGGTAGAATGTTCCTGAAGAGGTGGCTGTTTCTTTAGCAGCCACGGGCGAGTGCGTGTGAGGAACGTGACTGGTGAGATGGTGAGAGCGGGTCTGGACCCTGGCCTCTGCGGCCCTGGGGGGTGACAGGGAGCACGCATATCTCCATCACCCACCGGCCTGGCCAGGCGTGGGCCCAGCCCTGGGAGCCTCCTGTACCTGGGTTTGGATTCGATTTAGGCCCCGGAACCACAGGATCTGGCCCCGCCGCAGCTCTCGCTCGGCGTGGTCTATCTCCTCCACATCCTCGTTGAGCTCCTCCTCTGGGATCTCCTCCTTCTGCGTGAGCCTGCCCGCCTCCTTGAGGAACTTGAGCCTGCTGGTTGGGATGGTGGCGATGACCTGCAGAGGACCCAGCCAACGTCAGGGCCATGGGCGCAGCCCCCCAGTCAGCCTCCTTCCCCCCGTGCCACCCTCCCTGTTCTCTCACCCTCCCTCTCCCACTTACCTGATCACATGTTCAACTCACTACTTAACTCATCTCACCCATTTCTCGATTCAACCTTTAAATCTCTTATTGATTTGCTTTTTAATTCACTCACTCATCCAGAGTCAGGAGGACACAATGGAAAATCTTGGCCTTTAGGAGTTGGACCGATGTGAATACCCGCCAGACCTTACTGGTCCTGTGACCCTGGGCAAGTCATTTAACCTCTCTGAGCTCTGGTTTTCCCATCTGGAGAGCTGAGGGCAATGCTCAGGGCTGGATTGTTAAGCGACATGGTGTGTCTAAGTTGCTGTGCGCAGGCCTGGCCCGCGGCTGGCCCGCAGGCCTCTGGGCTGATTCCTCCTGAGGTCACTGGGTCCTGGATACCCAGTGTGAGCAACAGGGGCTCAGGGCCTGGGTGCCCTAAGGGAATGGCTGCCTTCCCAGCAAGGGAAGGCAATATGGGGAAAGGGACACGCCTTCATTCTTACTCTTCCCCCAAAGGGCTTGTCCATGGGGCTGAGGCCTGAGGGGCAGGCCCTATGGGGAAGCTGAGGTGGTGGAGGTCAGAGGCCCCTTATGTCTCCTGCAGGGACAGACAGGGGTTGGCCTGGACACTCAGCCTCAGGGTTCTCTGAGAGTTTAAGGTGGGTATTGCCTGCTGGCGTCATCCTTAGGCATTAGAAGCCGGCTTCCCCAGACACCGAGAGCTCCCAGAGCATGTGAGCCCAGTGAAGTAAAGACGGCCTGGCCCCGAGGTTATCCAGGGAATGGGGCTGCTAAGTCAAATCTAGTTTATCAACTCTCCAAAGAAGTTTCTTTTGAAATGACACTAAACTTTCTTCTTTATCTTTTAGTTGATTTCTGCCACTAGAATGTCCCACTCAAGCCTGAGAACAGCTTGGAGGCAAGAACATTGTCTCAGGTCTGTTGGGGCCCCACTGCCTGGATGACGTAGCATCTTGGGGATAAAGCTCCTTTGGCCCAGGATCATAGCACCTTTGAAATTTATGGAAGAGGACTACCTTTTGAGGAAGGGGTCCACACCCTGCCTGCATCTGGGACGGGGCACATCTCACAAGCACCACCACACCCTGGCCAGGTGCCTTTGAGCTGCAAGTTGTAAGCACTGTGATGGCGTGTGTGATGGTGTGTGTGTGTGTGTGTGTGTGTGTGTGTGTGTGTGTGAGATGGTGTGTGTGTGCACATGCACACATGTGTGTGCACTTTTGGAACTTGGGCAAAAGTAGAAAAGGGAACTGGTGAGAGAATGTTCTGGGGTCACAACTGGAAGAGCCCCTACAGAGCATCCAGCTCAGGGGTCCCCAAAGCCAGAAGGATCTCAGACAGCCACAGACAGAGCACCGAGTAGCTCTGCGGTGCGGTGGAGCTCACCCTTCTTACACTCCCTCAGGGCCCTCTAAAGGAGCCTCTGCTTGGTGTCTTGCCACTTACTAACCTCCCTTTGTAACAACTAGCCAGCTTCAGGCTCTGAGCCTTGGCAGGGCCATGATATCCCGTTAGAGTTTAATAACATTGTTTTCATTACATTATTTTTTTTGTTAGCTTCTATTTATGACAAGCGATATCAATTTTCCACTCGTGTTAATAATATAAAGTTGTCTTTTGAAATAAATTTCAGTTAAAAAAACTGATGTGATTAAAAGAAAATGTTAAGTAACTAACAGGATCAGTGTACCTAAATATAAGGTAAAAATCACTGCTATGGTACCCAAACGACCAGCATCGGGGACCTACGTCAACTCCCATTGCTCAGATGCCCAGAGATGAGGAAGGCCTTGTCTGGGGACAGACAGCGAGTCTCTGGCAGAGCTGGCACCCATTCCTGGGGCTCCTGGATTCCCCGGCCAGTGTTCTTTCCCTCCCCCCACTGAGAGGCAAGCTCCTGCAACCCATCCCGAACTTACCTGGCCCCAGACGAGCTCTCCTAACCCGATGAATATGCACCACAACCACTGGTCCAGCTGCAGTGGAGCGCAGCTAAATGGCTTACCCCCAAACTGCACGATCACTATCTGGAGGTCAAGGGAACAGAGAGGCAGAGACAGAGAGACAGACACCATCAGGGCCCAGCTTGCAGGCCTGGGCTCTCGGGGCACTGCGGCTGGGCTCCGGCTGCCCACTGCCCACCCAGACCTAGGTTAGGGCGGTGGCCTGGCTACCTGGATGGCAAAGGTGCCCAGCACGATGGTGCAGAAGATGGGGTTCCGGAAGATGCCATCAAAGACGTTGCGCTCGCCATGGATCTTGCGGGCGTTGATCTCGTTGAAGAGCTGCATCATGACGAAGGTGTTGAAGATGATGGTGTAGTGCTCGGAGGGTGGCGAGTGCAGGGGCGCGTTCCTCCCACTGTCGATCTGGAACATCTTCTCTCCTGCCGAGCCGAGAGTGAGGGGCGGGGCTGTGGGCTGTGGTGGGCGGCGAGGCCGGGCCTGCGCTGGGGCAGGGGGGCTTGGGGGGGTTGGGTCTTCGTGCTTGGTGCCATTGTCATGTGGGGTGGTGGCAAAAGTGCCTGTCTCATGGAGTGGCTGGCAGCATAAATGGAAGTGCCGTGGAAATGGTTGGTGGGTGAGCAGGTGTGTGGCACTTCCTTGAGGAAGCCTCACCGAAGACACCTTCCATGGGGCAAGGACAAAGTGTGGGAATGGGTCAGAGAAGGGGCCAGTCCCTTCCCCCAAGAGCCTCAGGCTCCTGTGGGGCTGGGGTGAGGGGCATTCATGGGCGCCTGGGCACTGCCTTGCACCGTGTGTACTCAGGGTTCGGAGCTGTTATCAGTGGAAGAAGCCCTGGCTTTGGGGTTGGCCAGAACCGGGACAGGGCTGGGCTCTGCCCACGTCTTGCTGTGTGATCTTGAGCAGCTAACTTCACCTCTCTGGGCCTCCACAACCCATTGGCAAACAGAAAGGTGGATGTGAATCCAGAATGCTGAGTCTGGGCCAAGGTGTCCCGGGGGACTCACCCACAAAGAGCAGTGTGAAGATGAGTGTGAGCTGGTAGACAGCGTGGCCCAGGATGTTCTTCATCATGGTCCGCGAGATGAGCGGCTTGTTGCGGCCGTACGGCTTCCTCAAAAGCAGGCTCTCGGTGGGCGGCTCGGTGGCCAGAGCCAGTGAGGCAAATGTGTCCATGATGAGGTTCACCCAGAGCATCTGCACGGCCTTCAAAGGGGAGTCCTAGGGAAAGCAACCGCAGAGAGAGCCGTCACAGGGGAGGCCAGCCCCACCCGCTGCTGTTAAGTGCCCGCAGGCATGCGTGTCTGCGCTGGGGTCTCAGCAGCTTTCTGCTGGAAACTTGATTCTCTCTGCCCAGGGGGTCTGGCCTTGGCTGGCCTGTCCCCTGTGTCCCTGAGCAGGCACAGAGCAGGTTCACTGAGGCTTTCCTTGGAGAACAGCTCAGACCTGCCCACCTGGGCCATTTTCTTCTCCAAGGAGAAAATTGAGCCTCCGGGACTGATGGCCACCCGCTCTCTGTCCTCCAGTAAATTTCGCCACATCCCTGCCACTTCCCCTCCTCCCCTCCAGGCATCTCGCCTTCAGGCTAAGCAAGACCTCCCCAACCATCTCCAACACAGACAACACCCCCACTCTCCGTCGCCTCCCTCTGCCCCCTCCATGCTGCCTCTCTCCCCTCAGTTATCAATGGCTCCAGTCTCTCCCATCCCACCTACAATGCCATGACCCCGTCCCCTTTTCACTACCACTCAAGTTCTCTTTACCTCTTATTCCACTTTAACATAAGCAATTATTGTGTGTGCATATGATTTTAAAAGTAACGTATTTTCATGGTAGAAAATTTGGGCAAGTGAAGGATAGCAGAAGCTAAAACTCACGAATGACTGCACCACTCATAGGTTTCCACTGTCTACAGCCTGGTGTGGATCCTTCCACACCTCTCTGCCTGAGACTGGGGTCACATATTCATACTGTTCTGTGTGCAACCAGGTCTACACTGCCCAAAGTTACAGAATCCATTTGTCCCCCTCTGTCCTCACACCCCTGCGTGCCTTGTTCCTGACAGCCAGATTCTGGCCCCCAAAATGCCTTTCTATTATACAAGATCACTAGCACCTTACTTGTTACAGTCACGGAATATATTTTCCAGCCCCATCTCAGTGACGTCGCTGTCAGGTTTGGCCACTGACTCCCCCTTGCGCCCCGACCCCACTCTCCTGGTCTTCCTCCTCCTCTCTGAATGTTTCCCTTCCTTCCCCGTTTCCCTCAGGGCCCCCCTTTCCCTGCCTCTGAAATCTGTGCTCCCTGTGGCCCCTTCCTGGGCCCTGCTCTCTTTCCACACCTGTGCCCTGGCTGCAGGGGCCCACCTCTCTCCAACATCACCCTCTTTCCAGCTCAGGCCTCTCCTTGTGGCTTTAGCCCCATCAACTGGTGTAACGGCTCCTCCAGGAAGACCACAGATCCTGTAAGTCCAACAGCCCAAACCGAGCTGTTTCTCACCTCTGTGCTCTCCATGTACCTCCCGAGGCCCCCTCTGCCTCCATCCCATCCATTCACTCACCTCCTAGATGTTTATCATAGCCCTCCCTCCTGGCCACTTCTCCCACCTCTGCCCTGGCTGACGCATGCTCCCATGCCCGTCAGCTTCCTCCTGCCTATACGCCTTCTCCGATCACATGCCTCTCGGGGTCAGGCTCCCTCCTCCCCCGCCCCCACCTTCTCACTAAGGCCTCCATGGCCCTGCCACCAGCTCAATCTAAGACCTCGGGCAAACTGATAGTCTTCTCGGAACCTCAGTTTCCCCATCTGGCATCAGTTGGTCTCAAGAAGCCTCATATGAGTTGCCGTAACGTGGGAGTGTCCCCTAAACCACCACTAGAGGGAGCTTCTCATCCACAGACCAGGAGAGAAGGCTCTTGAAAGTCAAAGGGACCCCTTCAGCCACCCCCAGGGATCTGACTCTCAGGGCTGGGGTAGTAGGTGCTGCCATGTGTATCCCCAAGGGCTCAGAATGAAATAGAGGGGAGCAACATTCCCCGGGCCACACAGCTCTTTGGGGGTAATGCTGGTCTCGGGGCCTCTGGTGGTTTCTATGGTGAGGAGCTTGTCTGCCCACGTGGCTGCTAGGAGGGGCCAGGCCTCGGAATACCCTTGTTGCCTCCCCAGGCCAGGCTGGTCAGCCCCTGTGGGAGCAGGAAGCTGTGGGAGCAATGGACAGGTGACCGGCCTGTCCACACTCTGAGCCGCAGTGCCTGCCTCTGTAAAATGGGGATCATCACCATCCCCACTGCATGGAGCCGCATGAGGAAGTGGGGAGCTGCAGACGACGGGGCCTGCAGTTGGCTTCCCTGGGTTCAGGACCCAGGCTGAGATCCTGACAGACAACTGCCTCTCTCAGTGACGGAGCCTCCAACCCCTTCCAGCTGCCCCCAGCTAGCCTCAAGAACCCAGGCCAACAGGCCTTTCCAGACGCACTCCTTGTCAGAACTAAGGTCCCCTAGGCCCCACCGGCTCCTTGTCCCCATCCAGCTGCCTGATGCCCCTTGGGCCCTGCCTTGCCTCTGTTTCCTTCTAGCCCTTTATTTGGCCAGGAGCCCTGGCTTCCCTGGAGGATCACTCCTCGCATCTCCTGGAGCAAGGGCAGACTTGTGCCTGGGTCAGGCCGATGTGGAAATGAGGCCCGACGTCTCCCACTTGCCGGGTGACCTTGGGCAAACCCTGCCACATCTCTGGTCCTCATTTCTTCTGCTCCATGGTGCTGGCGACGGTCCCTGAGGTCTGTGATGCAGTTCCTGGTCCTCAGCAGACACTCCACTGATGGGTGGGACAACCTGGGATGCCCTCCCCCAGGCTTTGGCATGCCTGGCCCTGCCTGCCCCACCTCAGAGGACCCACCTGTGTGATGCAGGCACCCGTGAAGGCCACGATCACGGCCACCACATTGACTGTCAGCTGGAACTGCAGGAACTTGGAGATGCTGTCATAGACATTGCGGCCCCACATCACTGCCTTGACGATGCTGCTGAAGTTGTCATCTGTCAGGATGATGTCTGAGGCTTCCTTGGCCACATCTGTGCCTGCAATACCCTATGGGGGTGGGGACAGGAGCCTGGGTGGGGCGACCGGGGAGGCAAGCAGCTCTAGCAATGCTGTCCTCACCCCCTACACGTCCCCCCACATACACACACTTAACTGCCAGCATAGCTAGACCACACAGGACATGTGCACATGTGCACACAGGTTGTATTGCACACACACACACATGCATATACACACGCCTACTTCTGAAAGGTCCAGCCCCCTGAGGCCAGCCCTCTGCCTTCAGAAAGCCTCTCCCTGGCCCCTGGCCCCTACTCCACTCCCCCACCCCAGACCCATCAGTGTAGGGAGAGGGCTGCCCTTCCACGGAGACCCTGGGGGCTAGGCTGAGCCTTGAGAGCGCTGGGCACATAGGGGACATTGGGTGGGCTGAGTGAACTGGAGGCCCTGAACCGCCAGCTCGAGGCTGCGTCATTCATGTCCCCCAACTCCCTGCCCACAAGCTCCGGCCAGACGTTGCCCTAGGACCCCTGCAAGCTGCTCCTACCATGGCGAAGCCCACGTCTGCTTTCTTGAGTGCAGGACCGTCGTTGGTGCCATCCCCTGTCACCGCTACCACCTGCCGCTGCTCGGTGTGTGTGCTGTCGATGATGCCTGTGGGACGGGGGACTGTGCTTAGGGCCCTGGGTGCTCCGTGGGTCAGGGGCAGCCCAGCCAGTCCTGATCCTGGAGGACCCTGGGCTGCACGGCCTCGTCTATGGCTCCTACCCTGCCGCCCCTGTCCCTTATGGCTCTCCCCAGCTCCAGGCTCACCCCTAGCTCCCAGCACCCACAGGGGACGTCAGGCACCTTAGCCCAGTGCTGGCTTGCAGCCTTCCATGGTCTGGGCCTGCTCGCCTCTCCAGCACCCTTCCTTCTCTCTGCAGCCCATGGCCACATCAGCAGCCACCCTGGCCAGAATCGCCTCCCCTCTGCTGACACTCCACAGGCCCCTCTGTTCTCCAGAGGCCAGGGTTTTGCTAGCGGTCTACCATGTGCTCACCCAGAACCTTCTCTGGGAGGTCCAGTCAAACATTCATCCTCAAGAAAATCCTCAACAAATAACAGAATGAACGGATGACATGTGGCCCCTGTCATTGAACTGGAAAAAGGTGGGCGAAAGATGTCATCATTGGGCATGCATAGAGTTTGTCGGCCCCTGAGCATGGGCAGGACAGAAATTTGAGTGTCAACATTGACATGTCCCTCTCTCATTCCTCACATGAAATGCATCACCGAGGCCTATGTGGATCCTGGCTCTGAAATTCCATTGGAATCCTTCCACTTCTCTCTGTCCCCATAAAGGCCCCTGTCACTAACTCCAGGCTCCCCCTCCAATTGGCATAGTAGCCCCAGGGGCTTTCCAACACCTGAGTGTGAACCTGTCCCACCAGCACCAGGTGAAAGTTGTTCGCTCACTGCCCACTTGGCTTCAGGGTGACATCTGCGTTCTTAGCTCCTCTCACGGAGTCCTCCATGTTCAGAATTTGCCTATTCCCTGATCTTTTCTTCTCTCACTCCCCATACCCATCCTGGCCATCCCTAATCTGGAGTTGACTACAGGAATGACTCTTAGTCCTGCAGAGCTGGCTCTGCTTGACCCTATCTTTGTGCAGGCTGTTCCCTGGGCCAGCTGTCTCTGTCACCCACCTGTAGTCTCAGCTTGGAGGCCACTCTCCCTTGGAAGACCTTGTGACCCCTGGAGGACCCCCACCTGCCCTAATCAGCTCCCTTCCACCTGTGTGTCCCCTGTCCTGCGCTTGGCAAACAGCAGCAGCCTGTGGAATGAGGAATGAGTTCCCTAACTTGGGGCGCTGTAGCCCCCACCCCAGCTCTTTGCAACGGTCAAAGTTCCACCTGCTTCAAGGCCCAGCTCCAAGGCATGTGCTCCAAGAGTCATCCCAGCTGCTCCTCCGAGCTGATTCCGCTGCCTAGGACTATCTAGGCATGTGAGGCCTTCATCCCCATCGGTTCCCTCGGCCTGCCTGGGTACTCCTCCAAGGCAGGGAGGGAGCCAATTTTTTTTCTGTGGCTCCCCAGGCTGGCACCAGCTTTTTCACAGCCCTCTTACTACTCCAAGTAGAGGGGGCAGCTGGGAGAACACCTTCCGCCAGACCCGTCTGCCACCTCCAGTGCTGGCATGACCCTGCTGTGCATAGTCACCAGGGTGCCTCCTTCGGCCACCTCCTATGGTCACATCCCTGTCCTGTCTCTGGACCTCTGAGCAGCTGTTCACGCTGTGGGCCACCCCTTCCTCCTCCCCAGGCTTCTTTCCTTGTCTTCCTGGGCACCACTGCTCCTGGCTGTCCTCCCACCCACTGGCTGCCACTCCCTAGTCTCTGCTGACAGGTCTCAGCCTCTGTCCATCGCTCAGGTAGGAGGGCCCTGGGTTCAGCCGGCTCCCCTGCTCTTCAGCTCGGCATACCCCACTTGCGTCTTTGTCTCTGGCCAGCTCTGTCTCCTGAGCCCTGACTCCATGGCTGTCCAGCTCTCTTCTGGACATCTCCACTTGGATGTCAGGGGGACTCCAGCTCAGCCAGTCATAAACTGAGTGTGTCAGTGTCCCCTCAAATTTTCCCCTTCTCTCGCAAGTCTTAACACCCACTCTAGCATGCTGGCACACAGCAGGCTCTCAAACAGGTGCAGATTGACGGAATCCTGGGTCCCCCAGCTCCCTCATGCCTCCACCACATCCAGAGTCGCTGGGCCCAGGCCCTTCTACCACCTAAATAGTTCTCAGGCCTGCTGACTTCCAGTCCACCTGGACGGTCACCACCCTGGTCCAGGTGTCACCTCTCACAGCGGTACAATCCTGGTAGTCCCTCTGCTTCCATGCCATTGTCCACACAGCAGGGAGTGAGCTTCCTAAGACAGTATTTCTCCCTTCAAGGCCTCCCACACACCCCACCCTGGGCTGACAGGGCAGGTCACTGGCTTGGCGTGCAAGGTCCTGCATGATCTGATGCTGGCGCCTCCTTCTCGAGTCTCCCTCCCTTTCTTGAGCCAATTGAACTTCTTTCCAGTCCTTGAAGGTGTCCCTGGGCTTTCAGAGCGCAGTTCCCTGCCCTGCCTGAAACATAGTCCTTTCTCCTGGGTCCCCATCCACCTTCCACGGCCTGTGATCTGACACCAGCAAGAGGTTACCCCGATTACTCTTCCCTTCCACCAGTGCGGCCTTTAGCTCTATGTAGGGAAGCCGGCTGGAGGGAACCTGGACCATGAATTCCAAGAGGGAAGGACCACGTCTGCCAAGAGCAGGGCCTGATATATAGCAGGTTCTCAATAAACATTTATCAGGACAATGAGTGAATGAATTAATGAGTGACCTGATAAAAAATGGGGATAGATTGGGACCTCCTGCTTGGATATCTGGGGTTCTGGGTTTCTGTTCCCAGGCCAGGTCTGCCTCTGTTAATGTCCTTGGGCAGCACCTTTGGGGGAGAAATCCAAGATGCCCTAGGGATGACCCCAGCCAGAAACCTTCCCTGTATGGCCATCTTACAGATGGGAAAATTGAGTCCCAGAGGGGGAGGGACTTGCCCAAGGCCACAAATTATGTCAGTGGCAGAATCAGGACTTGAAACCCAGGGCTGTGTGACTCTGAAAGTGCATCTAGCATCTGGCCACCTGGATGGGCTCAGCAAGGGGTGTGCCCCTCACTGGAGGGA
Source organism: Hipposideros armiger (assembly GCF_001890085.2). Lineage (NCBI taxonomy): Eukaryota > Metazoa > Chordata > Mammalia > Chiroptera > Hipposideridae > Hipposideros > Hipposideros armiger. Next base: position 1,291,811 of record NW_017731502.1, on the reverse strand, counting down.
GACAGGGAAGTAGAAGGATGCAGGTTGTTGGCTTCATCTCTCAGGGTGCTATTCCCAGGATAGCCCATCCTTGACATCCTGGTTACAGATGCTGGTTAGGGGCCTCAGAGGTAAAGCAGACCACAGGTCTCGAAATCTCAAGCTCTGGGGCCAGAAAGAACATAAAGACATGAAATGGGCTGAGTGTCAGACAATAAGGAGTGGTGAAGGCTGTGTCAAACATGAGAGAGCAAGGTCTGTATAAAGTGTTCCAAATTCAACATAAAAAAAGGCATTGTAAGACCCAAATAAAACACAGCTGTGGGCCCCTTTCAGCTCTCAGGCCATGAGTTTTGGCCCCTAGATAGGCAGTCGCATTGCTTCCTACAGGAGCTTCCTACAGAGAGAAGATTCATAACCTCCTCATCTCACTATCCTCTTAGGAGGCCTCCACGGCTGTAAAGGGGATGAGAGAAGGGTGTCCCAGGTGTGGGGAGCCCCAGGCAAAAGCCCTTTTCATCCTGGAAAGAAGCTGCAGATGCCAGAAAACAAAGGCCTGGAGAGGCGCGGCAGCTGGGCCTCAGCATAGCCTGGCCGCCCGAGGCTTACCTTTGACCAGGGTGTGCTTGTCCGTGGGGGAGGAGCGGGCCAGCACTCGCAGCTTTGGCCAGATCTTGTCGATTCGTTCCTGCTCAATCTGGAGAGGGATGTGGGAGGGGGTGGGTTGGTGAGGTTGGGGAGAGAAACTGAGGCCCGGAGAAAGGAGGGGACTTGCTTAGAGTCACTGGGCTCTTGGCACACTGGCTGGCTTCTGTACAATCATGCAGCTCCCGTGCCTCCCGGCCCCCCATCCGAGCTCGTCCCTCTAAAGACCCTTCGCTCTGGGCCACGTACCTCCCCCTTCTCATTGCGGATCCTCCGGTTGAACTCCTTGCCCTCAAGGCACAGGAAGTCCTCCCCAGGGTGGATGATGCCACACTTGATGGCGATGGCCCGGGCTGTGTTGATATTGTCACCGGTGACCATGCGGACCGTGATGCCTGCCCGCTGGCACTTTCGGATGGCTTCTGGGACCTGGATGGGAGGGCAGGGGCCATAGGGGTGGAGCCACCTTGGGCAGGCACTCCCTGCCTTTATGGATGCAACAGTAAGCCCTGCTCACAGGCAGGTCCACCGAAGGGGCCCTGATGACCAAGAGATACTGATGGCACATGGACCACCTCCTCCTGTCCTGTGCCCATGGCAGGCATTGTTAATTGATCACAGCACCCTCTGATTAAATACTCGTGTGGTCTCAGAATTCTCCTCTGCAGAGTCCCAGGCAGCTGCCACCTATCAACTGTGATAGCCCATCCTAGGATGAAACCCATGGCTATCCTAACCTGGACAAAGACTTTGAGGAACACCCCAATAAATACCCCCTCAGATCTGACCCCCTTCAATCTACTATTGAAGAGGATGTTGTCTCTGCTTTATCCACATGCACACTTTCTGAAAACTCAAGGATAAGTACATTCATGTATTTTCAGGATTTTTTTTTTGGGTGGGACATTGCATTTAGGATCATTTTATTTACAGACTGTGACATTGGCTTAAAATAAATGCAAATGATTATGCTTCATATAAAATATGACATTTCCCTGCGAGAATAAGAACTGCCTCCTGCCCTCTCTGTCATGAGAGACTGATGTCTGGGCCAATCAGAAGCCGACAAGGTCCTTTCCCCTAACCCTGACCCCCACCGCAACTCCCACCCCTATGTAGTGCTGTGGATTTCCCCGGCAATTAGGATATAAAACCAGCCTGGAACTGCCGGGGCCCTTTATACACAACACTGGTCAACTGAACAAGATTCTTACCCACAGGCACTGAGAAATAATAAAATAAGGCAATATTTGCTGCAAAACATTTTTGAGTGGGAGAGGACATGTCAAGGACAGAAAACCCTGTGGTATTTTAGCACTGTGGTACTAAAATACCAAAGCACTTTAGACTCTCAGGCCTGAAGGGACAGAGTCCTATTCCCCATTCCTCCTGTACATCTTGGTGCCTGGGAGCTGTTTCCACCCCAGAAGTGTCGCAGGGAACTAAGAGTGTCAAGACTGTTTTGGGCTAAAATGTGTCTGCCTGCCTCACCCCCTACTGATACACTGAAATCCTCACCCCCAGGACTTCAGAATGTGACCTTACTCGGAGACAGGGTCTTGAGGTAATCAAGTTAAGATGAGATCACTAGGGTGGGCCCTCATCCCGTGTGACTGGTGTCCTCATAAAGGGGAAATTTGGACATAGACGTGCACACAGCGAGAAGGCATAGGTAGAATAGGGGTGATGCTGCTTCACACCAAGGAGTGCGGAAGACAGACAGCTGAGCGCCGGCAGCAGACAAGCGGCCTGGAGCAGATCCTCCCCTCATAGCCTCAGAGGGAGCCAGCCCTGCCGACGCCTTGATCCTGAACTGAGATAATGCAGTTCTGCTGTTTGAGCCACTCGGTTTGCTGTACTTTGTTACAGCAGTCCTAGCAAATACGAAGAGTTAGAATGTTGGTCCCAAACCTGACTGTTGACAACTCCTGCCCCTTGGTCCCCTTTCTGCCCTGAGGAGTTTAAGAAGAAAGAAGTATCTGGTCACTGTGCACCCCATCCACACCGCCTGCTGCTCCTTCAGCCCAGAGCACCATCATCTCAAGCCAGGGTCACTGCGCACGCAGCCCCTCCCCAGTCTCTCTGCCGTTGACCTTGCCCCTCTTACTTATTCCCCCTACCCTGACCATCAGCGACCCGCCTGAAGCTCAGCCTGTGGTGTCACCCTCCTTCCGGGACTCCACCCGGCCGCCTGTAGAGAAAATCCAGAGTCCTGAGCACAGCCATCTTGGGGTGGAATGCGGAATGAGTGCCACAGAGGTGGAGTCCAGGTCAAGGTAAGGAAGCCTCTCTAGCCACCAGAGACCAGCTCTGTGGTGTGAGGTAGTGATCTCCCTGCCGTAGAAGGACTAGAGCAGGTGAGCTGATCATGGCCTCTTCTGCATGTATTTCCAGGGCCGAGGAGAAGCTTTCCGGGGCCTACGCAGGGCTCGGGGCCCACGTGAGCAAGGCCTCTGCCTCGTGCCATAGCCAGCTGCTCATGTAAGCAAATGTGACCTCTTTTTATGGAGCTGGAGGGAGTGGGGACATGGAATGTCCAAGATCCCTTTTACATAATTTATCATGTCCTCACAACGGCTGTAACCGGGCTGCAGCCCCCTGCTGACTCCTATCCCAGAGGACAGGAAGGAGCCGCTATTCTTTTGGGAGCACACACCTTTATCTGGCTCCTGCCCCGAAAGGAATAATTTAGGTTATGTTTATTTCAAAGACGTTTGAGGCCTTGGAGTTGGAAGGGGCTTTAGGTCAAGACCCTCTGCTCATTGCCTAGCTCTCTTCTTAGGTGGCCCTGACAAATGGTTGGCCAGCCTCTGCTTGCATGCTTCTGATGATAGGGTGCTCACTTCCTTCAAGGCTGATTGCTCCCCAGTGGAACAAATCTATCGTATCCTCTCACACAATTGTTCTTTTTTGAGGTAAGAAAGCCATTACTCTGGATCAGACCTGAACTCTGGAATGGAGGCAGGGTCTTTGTCTTTGGTAAAGATCTGTACAAAGAGCACAGAGGAGGGTGCTGTTACTTTAGAAGGAAGTGAGTGGGGAGAAGAAATCTGTGAGAGCTTCCTGGAGGACAGGATGTTTGAGCTGCTTCTTTTCAGCCAAGACTAACTGAGGCTCTGGTCCCTGGCACTCTGCCCTGGCGGGGTGACACAGATGACCACTTCTTTGTGGTCCTGGCTGCAGAGAACTGTCTTGTGAGGTGCACAGGCAGAGAAGGTGGGAAGGGTGCTGCAGATGGATTGCTTCGGTTGAGCTGGAGGGGCTGAGGCTGCGGGAGGGTCTGTTGGCCATGAAGCAGGAGAGAGGCCGGAGGTCCAAAGGTACCAGAACCAGGGACTTGCTCCTTCAGGCCTGGGAGCCATGGCAAGTTCTGAACTGGGAATAAGATGATTTGGGCCATGTTTTAGAAAGGCTTATACTTTCAAGACTGTCTCAGAGAGCTAAACTCTGCCTGCCTGGAATCCCTACCCCGTGGACCTCCCCCCAAGCAAGCCGGCTTGGGAGAAAAAAGAGGAAGCTAATTTTTATGGCCCCTACACTTTTCACTGTGTAGTAGAAGCTTCCCTGCCTCGGGAGAGGGCTCAGGGACCAGAAGGCTGGGCTGGGCTTCGCCTTGGCGTCCCACCCGGACCTTGGTTTCCTTGACTGTAAAATGGGGATGATCGTCTCCCCCCTTCAGAGAGGCTGGAGAGTTCTGTGACATGGGGCAAACAGCACCAAGCATAGGGCCGGCAGATGCTGGTGGCGAGGGACAGGGGAGGCTGGCAAGACCCTTCCCTGAACTTTAGTTTTCCTTGCTTGTTCTTTCTATTCCAGGAGGGATGGAGGGATGCAGAAGGGGTGTGCGGATGCAGAGGCAGTGCGGGTGGGGTGCAGCAGGCGTCTGGAGGAGCAGGTGTGTGGGTGGTGGGTTGGGTGGACACCCCACCATGACTCCTGGGTCAGGGACCTTGGGGGCCTGTGACCTGCCTCAAATGTTGGGGGATTTGAGTCAGACCTGGAAACACCTGAGGAGCCTTCCCAGCCACCTTGAGATACTCCACTTCTTTTCTGGTCAGTGGCCCCCTCAACTGGACACTTTTGTCCTGCCCTGCTTTACGCTCTCGTGTGTTATGCACACACACTTCCCCCAGACATTTCCTTAGGCTGTGGGCTCTGGGTGGGGGGGGGACTGCCAATCGCTCAGAACCCTCGTGGGGGCCTGGCACAGAGTAGGTGCTCCCAAATGCGGGGCCTCACAAGCCATCTTTGTGCTTAAGTCCCTTGAAGCCTGACCATGGACATGTGATTTTATACAGAGCCAGGTGAATGGATTTGGACGGGGACTGCAACCCTTTACAATTCAGCTCTAAGCTCCCTTTCTGGTATTTTCTCTCAGAAGTCCAACTGGGATTCTGTTCACTAGTCCCCAACACTTAGCATCCCTTCCCACCTCTTTGTCTTTTCCTGTGCTGATCCCTCTGCCTGGAATGTTCCATCTTTCATGGGAAATGCTCTCTACTCATGAAGTCATCCTTGATTCCGCTAACCCAATGGGACACTTCCTTCAACTGCTCTCAGTACTTCCTTTTATCGCTCATTCATTTATTTATTTGACAAACAACTACTGAACATCTTACTATTTTTGGCACTGAAGATCCAGAGATGATTAAGACTCAAGGCCCAGAGGCATCAATCTGGTTGAAGTATGCTTTCTACATAGATAAAATAGCTGTAAAATTGAAAAAAAAAATCCTTCTTTTGCTAAAATTACCCTAAATATTTCTCACTGAGGAAAAACAGCCAGGAAATGGGCGCTTCCTGTTTTCATTAAATAAAGGCTTTTAAACATCTGTTGTTTCTGGTGACAGCTGTTGTCTGTGACTCCAAGGACTCCAACACCCCCGGATAGCCCAGCGAGCCCCAGACCGCTGCTCTCCTGATGGCTTTATCCACACTGGCTTCAATCAGCCTCAGAAAATGTACCCGAGGTAGCATCTTATGGTGGGGGTTTTTGGCAAGACTGTTTTTATTTGTTCTGTCTTTTGTCTTCATGAGGGTGGAAGGGTCTGAGATTCGCCCCCTTGACAGAGGGGGAACTAAGGAACCAGAGTTTGCTTTCCTGTGGCGGCTGCACAACGAATCTGAACATGTTTGTAGGACCTAGGGGTGGTCCAGGCTGAGGTTTGCACCCTGGCTGGCCTCAAGGTTGCCCAGGAGAACTTGACACAAGTACACGCACCGTAGGCATAGATACTCCCCAAGGTCACGCAAGAAACTGGTGACAGTGGCTGCCTTTGAGGTGGGAACCGGGAGACTGGGGGTTGTTTGGGGGGCTACTTCACCCTGTCTATGCCATTGAGCCTTTGATTGGCTCCACATGCATAAATTATCAAGCCTAAAAAACAAATAAAAAACCATTGCTGCTGGTCTCCTCAGGCCCTGCGTCCACCCCTGACCCTCTGGGAGATGATGAACCAACAGGTCAGAGCTTTTATACCTGCAATGGTATCACCAGTAACCCTGCTACGCCCTTCACTTGTGAACACCCAACTTTCCACCTGTTCAGATGGGGAACTAAGGCCCAGGGAAGAGATGCCCCTGAGATCTGCTGTGAGGGAGCGGCAGGGACAGAATTAGAACGCATGCTTCTTGACTGCTGTGTCACTCCAGTAAGTCACTGCTCTCCAACACAGCACACGGCTTCTAAATCCACATCCCAGGGTGAGCCAAGGTGAGAGAGAAGGTCACCAACAGGGATGCGCTGACGGAGGGAAGTGAAGAAGGGCTAAGTGTAGGCCTTCCAGTCAGCTGGCTCAGAACGTCAGAGCCTGGCAGGGACCTGAGTGGCACCTGGGCCAAGGTCCCATTTCACAGACAAGGAGACTGAGGCACAGAAAGGGCAAGTGGCTTGTTAGCGAGTGGTAGGGTTGGGGCGTGGATCCAGGCCCCCTTTCTCCACTGCAGTGGCCTCCGGGATGAAAGTGTATCCAGCCCTGCTGGGTGGGACAGCACCCTCCCCCCACGGTCTGCACCTGAAGCCAGTCTCTGGATGATTACACTGTTAGCAGAAAATTCCAGGGACCCACCTCAGTCCTTCTCTCTCCTCTCCTCACCCTCCTAACTTAGGCCCACTTGCTCTTTCACTTTTGTGGCCCCCAGGAGAAGGCCTGGGAGAGGAAGGCAGAAAACCTGTTCTAATCTGGATTCACTCAGCCACGTAACAGAGAGACTTTGGGAACATCACTTCCCTGTTTGGGCCTCAGTGATTTCATCTGCAAGTTGTGGGTGTATAAAGGTATTTGGACTAGATCAACAGTGCAAACCTTTAGTGGATTATGAAATCAGTTTTGTGTGTGTGTGTGTGTGTGTGTGTGTGTGTGTGTGTCTCCAGCATTTTAAAAAAGAAAGAAAAGAAATATAAGAGAATAGAAAATATTTAAGTGCATTACATTACTTTGTGAAATTCTTATTTTGGTTAAGCATGTGTGCTTATTGAATCATAAGATAAAAAAGTCATGGCCAAAAAACTGTGTGTCTGATGCTGTTTTCTACTCCACCTTAGGGTGTTTCCAAGGCAGGGTGATGAGCCAGGAGCCCTGGGTGTGGGGACGACAGGGGGAGTCTGAGGATGGGGAGGACAGGGGAGCCACAGGCTGGCCTTGTGAGCTGTGCAGGGACAAGTCTCCGTGGCTTGTAAGGAGATACGTCATGGCGCAGCCTGAACCCATTAGCAGTTGGTAATGAGCAGGAATCCCACAGGGAGGCTGAAAAACGGCCTGTCTGTCCAGGGAGAGATGCAGTCTACAGAAAAACGCGTATGGGCTCTGGGGCCAAGCAGCAGGCCACAGGCTGCCTTTGCTGTGCTGGGCTCTGGGTGGGAGTGAGGAGGCGTGTGTGTGTGTGTGTATAAGATGAGCACCAGGTACATTATTGGGAGACTGGGGTTCAAGTCCCATTCATTCTCATTCATTAATTCCACCAACACTTATACCTTAGGCCAGATTCTGTGTTAGGGCTGTTATGTGTCACTGAATCCAGTGTAATAAATCTACTGAGGAGGGTCAGAAAGGAAGGGGACTCACATTTATGGGCCGCCTATCTTGTGCCAGACACCTTGCCTGTTGCTTGTATATATGTACAGGATATCATGTCTCACAATATCCTGGTGTGTGTGAGTGTGTGAATGTGTGTGTAGAATACTATAGGGTTGTCAGAAAAGTCAGGATGTATTTTTTCTATGTTTTTCAAAGGTCATTTATTTATATAAAGAACAAAGATCAATCAATGATATATTGCCTGTTTTGTTCAATAACCTTTTGCCATCTTTCAGTGAGCTTCATAATTTCTCATTCATAGAAGAACCTGTCTTTCTCGGTGAAAAACTGAACAAGGCGCTATTTACAGCCTCATCTGAATTGAACGTTATACCATGCAAGGAATTTTGAAGAGAGTGAAACAAGTGGAAGTCTGACGGTGCAAGGTCAGGAGAGTATGGTGGGTGTGGCAACACATCCCATCCAAGCTCCAATAATTTTTGATGGGGGATCAAACTTGTGTGTGGTCTTGTGTTATCACGATGGAAACAACTCCTTTATGATTAACAAGCTCTGGATGTTTCTGGATGATGGATTCGTTCAAACTGTCCAATTGCTGACAGTACACATTCGAATTGATTGTTTGGTTTCTTGGTAGGAGCTTGAAAAACACAACACCTTTAAAATCCCACCACACTGAGAGCATAACCTTCCTCTGATGCATGTCTGCTTTCGATGTCGTTTGAGGTGAATCATCACGTCGGGACCAAGACTGTTTGCTCACCACATTTTTGTAAACAATCCACTTCCCATCACCAGTTATCAGTCCTTCAAAAAAGGATCGTTTTCCTCATGTTTAATGAGCGTATTGCAGATGTTTATATGCGCCGTCAAATGAACTTCTTTGAGTTCACGCGGAACCCAAATATCGAGCTTGCTTATGTATCCCAGCTTCTTCAAGTGGTCATGAACGCTTGAATGATGGATCTTCAATGTTTCTGCAATCTCTCATGTTGTGTAACGTGGGTTTGACTTGATCAATGCCTTTATTTTGTCGTCATCAACCTCAGTGGGCCTCCCTGACCGAGGAGCGTTGTTGAGATCAAAAACACCAGCACAGAATTTCGTGAACCATCTTTGGCACTGACATTCTTGTAGAGCATTGTCACCATAAACTTTATGCAACTTTTCACAAGCTTGATGCGCGTTCTTCCCTTTATGGAAGTAAAACAGTAAAATATGGCGAAAATGCACAGTTTGTTCTTCCATCTTCAACTTGTTGTAAAATCTCCAAAACGCAACCAAATCACTCAATTTTTTTTCAGAATGAAGCTAGAACTGTCAGCTGTCAAATGACATAGCGATAACATAGATGTAAATGACTCTACTACTTCCAAAAATGAACTAGTGCCATCTGTTGCAAAAATGCATCATGACTTTTCTGACAACCCAATATTATTATCATCCCCAGTTTACAGATGAGGAAATGGAGGCTAAGACAGGTATGTAACTGGTCCAAGGTCATGTAGTCAGTAATGCTGGGACTTAGGATCCCAGGTGTCTCTGATGCCTGAGCGCACACTTTTGACTCCTCTCCCTGCTGCCTATACGTGAAAGTCCATGTCTGTGAAATTCTAGTTTCTCTTGGTCTTTGGAACCAACATCGGGGCCAGGAACTTGGTGAGCATCTTGTCTACCCACTTTCACTTGAAAGAAGGGGAAACAGGGCCTCCAAGAGGAGCAGGGAACTGTCCAAGGTCCCTAGAGAATGGTGTCAGGGCAAGCAGGGAAGACTGAAGTTGCCCTTGGTGGAGGAAGGTGGTCCTGGGGGCCCTGTTACTAAATCCCACATCCATGGCCAACCTGGACCAGCCAGGGCCTGGCTGGGGAGGCAGGCCTGGACCCAGCAGCTGTGAGTCTTTGGAGGAAGGGAAGGCCAGCCCTTCCTGTGCCTTGCCTTGTGTCCTGGGATCTGACCTCGGGCCCCACAGGGTAAGTTGATTCACTCTGCGTACCACAGACGTGTTTTGGAGACTTGAGGCAGCCCCTCCTCTTCCCACAGCCTCTCTCTGGCCTGAGTAACCTGACTGACCACGCACATCCCACCCTTCCCCGACCCTGAAAATCCTCAGCACTGCATTCTTGGCTCAGATTCAGCTAGAGAAGACTGAAGACCTACTATAAGCTGAGCACCACATTAGATGCACTTAGTCTGTCTCCTACCTGGGTCCTTATGGGAAGGGGTGGGCTGTCATCCCCCTTCCCTTCTGCTTGAGAACCTGCCCTTTGGTTACCTTTCTAGCTCTGTTCCCCTGGAAACTGGATACAAGTAGACTGTCAGCTGTGTCCCCAGGCAAGCATTCGATTGTAAATTGATTGGTAAACTGGACCTGGATGGGTAAATGCTGATGGGGATGCCACACTTAGGGTTTCCTGAATGCGGTGACCTTTGTTACTCGTCATCTCTTTTGCAGGGACCTTGAATGTAGGCCTATGGATTTGTTACAAGAGATCCTGGCTCCTGTGGGGCAAGAGGCTACTAAGGCAGGGCAGCCCCATGCCTGTCCCTTGAGGGACCAGAGGGAAGGTGTCTGGGTGTTTGGGTGGATGGCTCTAGGACTGCTGGCAGGCAGTGGGTTCCGCCCTATGCCCTATGACACAATGTCAAGTGTGGCTGATGCTGGTCGATGAGTCTGAATGTTTAGGAGCATGTAAGGAGAAAGACCCCTTGGGTGTTATAGGGAAACTGAGGCTGAGAGAGGTGAGGCAATTTATGCCAGGTTATCCAGCAGGCTGGACTTCTAGCCTCCACCCGCTTCCCTGATCTGCTGGTGGGGGCCTACCTCGGGCCTCACGGGGTCCTCGATGCCCACCACGCAGATGCAGGTGAGTTCGTTCAGGATGTCATTCTCATTGTCCCAGTCGGGCTCAGGGTTACTGGGGAAGTCCCGGTAGGCCACACAGATGGTGCGAAGCCCATCACAGGCCATGGGCTCGATCACCTTCTTCACCATCTCATCCCGGTCACGGGGCCGGAAGACCCGGGGCTCCCCTGACCCATCGAGGATTTTGCAGCACCTGGGAATGGAGATGGGAGATGGGTAAGGTCCAGCCAAGAGTCCAAGGATCTTCCCTCTAACAGGCTCGAGCTCATTAACCCCGTACCCCTGGGGTGATTCCATTGTGTAGCCAGGGTTGAGGACCCCTGGGCTAGACCATTCCTCTCAAGGTACAAGTGGGGAAACTGAGGCCTGGAGAGGGGAAGTGACATGCTTAGTTCTCCAGGCTTATTTCTGGCACCTGGAGTCAGAGAAGACTGGCTAACAGTGAAAATTGCCACCATCAGCCAATTATATGCTAAGGGAAGTAAAATAAGAGAGATCTAACGGTGATAATGGGTAGAACTTCCTATCAGTGACTAAGGGAGGAGTAGTGTAGGGCTCGCTAAAGAAATTTTTAAGAGGAAATAATGGAAAAAGCACTGGGCAAAGGGCCCTGGAGGTGGTCTTGCTGTGGGACACTGGGCAGGGCCCTCTCTGTTCCTCTGGGTGCCAGATGGCCCCCCCAGCCTGGCCTGCAGGACCGTTGGTGCTGCACCCCTCGGCTCCCGCCCCACCCCCCGTGCCCCTGCCCGCTCACTGTGCAGCTTACTTCTTGAGCACGATCTCAGATGCGCCCTTGCTGTACATGCGGAAACTCTCGTCGGGCAGCTTGATGACGGTGCTCATGGACTTGCGCACGGAGTTGAAGGTGTACACTTTATACAGCTTCTCCTCTGGCATCTGGCTGCGCACAGGCTCGTAGTCCTGCTTCAGGTCCAGCACGAAGCCCAGCAGGCCGCACTCCGTCTTGTTACCCACCTGCCGTGGCAGGGCGCCCTCCTTCTCTGGGGGCTGCAGAGAGAGGGGGAGGCTCACAGCGGGGTGCCCGAGGCCCGGGGGCTTCTGCTTCATGGTCTGAGGGGTGAGGGCCAGGCCCTGGCTGCCCCCTCTCCCCTCAGCAAGACTTTCGTCCTACCCCCGCACCCTTAGCCCTCTGCATCCCAGACACAATCCTGGCTCCTGGTGCAAGGAGTTAAGCAAGATCAGCTTTTTAAAAAAATATGAGCTATTTCAAACATAAAAACATGATAGAGAATAATAAGAGAAACAGTTGTGTGTCCACCACCCAGCTTTGCAGAACCTTAGCATTATGCCATATTTGCTTCTAATTTTTCTTTTTAAAGAAAGGAAACATGACAAATAACATTGAATCCCCCTGTGTATCTCTCTCCACCTGCATAATCCACTCCTTGTCCCAGAAAGAACCCTTGTCTTAAATGTAGCATTAATCATTACTGTGTCTTAATGTTTTATTTTGAGATCTTTCTAGATTCACGTACAGTAAGGAATAATACAGAGAGCTGTCATCTGCTCTTCATCCAGTTTCCCACAGTGCTCACCTCCCGTATGACTGAGAACATCACCACCAAGGCTGACGCTGATGTCATCAAACTGACCCTACTCAGATTTCCCCGTTTCACAGGCACTTGTGTGAGTGTATGTGTATGTGTACATATGTGTGTGTATGTGTATATATGTGTGTGTACGTGTGTGTGTACGTGTGTATGTGTGTATACATGTATGTGTGTGTTTAGTTCTACACAATGACATCACATGTGGATTCCTATGACCACCACCATGAAGATATACAACAGTTCATGACAAGGATCCCTGTGCCACCCTGTTTATAGCCATAGTCACCTCCCTTCCATCCCCCTCCCTGGCCCTGGCAGCCACTAATCTGTTCTCCATCTCTATACTTTTGTCATTTCAAGCATGTTGTAAAAATGGAGTTATACAGTATGTAACCTTTGAAGACTGGCTTCTTTTTGTCCTCAGCATAACCTCCTCGAGGTCTAGGCATTGTTGCATGTGTCAATAGCTTGTTCCTTTTCTTTTGTTTTTAAAAGATTTTATTGGGGAATTGGGGGAGGGAACAGTGTTGGGGAATCGGGGAAGGGGAACAGACAAGTTGCTGTCCTTTTGTTCTTCAGTCTAGTTGTGGAGGACGTCGCTTCACTGGCCCATGTTGGTATTGTGATCAATGCGCTCTTCCCGGGTGAGGCAGTTGCTTGCTGGCCATTGGACAGCCGCTCACGGCGGCTCACAGCAGCTCATGAAAGTGTACGCCCACTGCTGGCCAGCCCCACTGCAGCCTATGCCGTCACTGGTGACTCACGGCAGCCCAGCTCCAGGTCGAGCTGTTGCTTACCATCTTAGCTGTAGAGGGCAGTGTCACTGGCCCTCATGTGGGATCCGAACCGGGGCCCTCTGGCCTCCCAAGCCAGCTCTCAACCAACGCGCCACTCGGCCGGCCCTAGCTTGTTCCTTTTCACTGCTGAGCAGCATTCCATGCTATGGAAGGCCCATCCCTTGTGATCTCAACTTAGGTTCAAGCAAATGGAACTGCTGTTTTTGTATTTCAAAATGGTCAAACATTGGCAATTTCATGTAGTTTAATTTGATGTATGTCTGTCTGTATGTGTGCACATGTAGTGCTGTCTTGCACGTTGAAACCTTCATATAAGGAGGCCGTACACAGTCTTCTATAACTTTCTTTACTCATGTACCATCACCTTTTTGAGAATCATCCGTGTTTAGGGTGCTAGTTTTAATTGTTCTATGGGTTCCATTCTGTGAATATGCCACAATTCACTTCTCCATTCTCATTCTTCCTCCTCTTTTTCTTCTCTCCATTCTCTCATTTGGTTCACACTCTTAGGCACTGGCTTAAGTACTAGCCTCCCACCAAGTGCTGGGCTGCATGAGTACCCCAAGCCCCTGCCCAAAGACACTCAGCGAATCACCCAGCACATTGTCCCCAGCACGTCTCACTTCCTTGGGCAGCTGCCTGAACACGAGCTGCTTCGTGCCTCTGCACTTGCATCCCGGCTGCTCCCTCCTCTTCCCCGCCAGGCGAACCCCTCCTTGCCCTTTAAGGGACAGTTCAAATATCTCCTTCTCTTTGAAAACTGTTTTGTGGGGCCTCAGTTTCTCCATCTGTAAAATGGAGAGACTTGAGCAGATGATCTCTATCCAGCTGAGAGAAAAATCAACCCTTTTCACCACTTTCCTCCACGTGGACGGTGGTGAGGGATGGTAGAGTAAGGTAGAGCTGCATGGGTGGGGACGAGGTTCAGAACGTCCTCCCCGCTCCCACGCCATGCCGACCTGTCTCCAGCATCATGAGCCTTGGAAGGCTCCCCAAGCTCTTTGGTGGGATTTGATCTGAAAGGAAAGGAATCTTTGATACAGATTCCCATTTCTAATATTTGGGAAAATAAATTCTAAGCACTCCCCTTTGTATACTGTGATGTTGTGCTTTTAAAATTTATATATTTACTTACTTTTTACTTTAGTTTTTTTTTTTACAATTTTATAATTAACCTTCTGGTGATTTCCAGAGTTTTATGTATTTTCCATAACAGTTTTTTTCCCCTTCCACTAATGAAAGAAAATGACGACACAGAGGACTTAAATAAAAATGCCTAATTACTTACTTGCCCAAGAGAGCTGAGCAGTTATGCCTGCAAAACACCCGGCATTTTATTACCCTCTGTGAAATATTTTAATTTTCCTCTAAAAGGATTTCAAACAATCCATGGTTGCAAATGGCAGAGCTGCCTCCTCCGTAATTCAATTTCTTTCCATGAACTTGAGCTCTGAAATCGCCTACGTGCATTACTGACAAGCAGGGGCCCGCCCCTTTTCTCTCTCTCTCTCTCTCTCTCTCTCTCTCTTTTTCTTGACAAACCCAGAGATTTTGCTGTTGCTATAGACTTTCCAAGAGCCTTTTGATCTCCAGGGCTCCAATACTGTAAGAGATTTAAAGTGTGGGTATTGTTCCGGTTTTGATGGATGGGAAGCAGGCCCAGGAGGGAAGGGACGTGCTCATGGTCACTGAGCTGCAGAGGGGTAGGCCTGTGGCTTTCCCTCAGCCCCCTGACTCCCAGTGCATCCTCCATCCAGCACAGTTCCCCACGTGGGCACCAAGCCCTTTGGGGGTGCTGGGTGTAGCCACAGACTTAGCTTCGGGGGAAAATTCGTGCTCCTGTGTTGGGCTACTGGGGAGTGAATACAACCAAGATCAAGAAATGATCAGTTGAAGAACTACAAGCTATAAGTAACATCTGCAAAAATGAGATTAAGAAATGTAGCTAGCATGTACCACCTCACACTCATTAGGATGGCTATTACAAAAAACAAAACAGAAAACAAGTGCTGGTGAGAATGTGAAGAAACTGCAACCCTGTGCACTGTTGGTGGGAATGTAAAATGGTGCAGCTGCTGTGGAAAACAGTATGGTGGTTCCTCAAAAAATTAAAAATAGAACTACCATATGATCCAGCAATTCCACTTCTGGGTATCTACCCAAAAGAATTGAAAGCATGGACTTGAAAAGATATTTGTACACCCATGTTCATAGCAGCATTATTCACAAGAAGCCAAAAGGAAGCAACACAAGTGTCCACTGACAGATGAATGGATAAACAAAGTGTGGTGTATACATACAAGAAAATATTATTCAGCCTTAAAAAGGAAGAAAGTTCTAACACATACTATAACATGGATAAACCTGAGGACATTATGGTAAGTGACATAAGCCACTCACAAAAGGACAGACAGGCGTACTGTAAAATTCCACGTATATGTTGTACCTAGAATAGTCAAATTCATGGAAACAGAAAGTAGGATGGTGGTTGCCAGGGGCTGGGGAGAGGGAGAAATAGGGAGTTAGTGTTTGATGGGTTCAGAGTTTCAGCTAGGGAAGATGAAAAGTTTTGGGATGCGTGGTAGTGATGGTTGCACAACAGTGTGAATGTGCTTAATGCCACTGAACTGGGCACTTAAAAATGGTTAAGAGAATACATTTCATGTTAAGTGTATTTTATCATAATTAAAAAAAAAACTTAAAAAATTCCCCAAAACAACCCAACAACTATAGCATGGTAGACGGTAGCTATTGCAACACCATGTTTCTGAGTGTGTTAGAAAACACCTTTCTGCTCATTGGCTGTCTCTGGTGGCCTCGCCTCCTCACCCCTCATGGACAGACACTGGTGGGTAGCCTTCCAGGATACCCGATGAACCACCAGCCAGCCTCCAAAGCAGCAGCAGTGACCATTTTTTGAATGTAGACTCTGCTCACCACTTTATTAAGCTCTTCATGTGCATCATCTAGCTGTATCCTCCCAGCTCCCTGGGAAGCCGACTGCTATTATTCTCACTTTACAGTTGTCCACACAGAGGCCCAGAGAGGTGAGGTCACCCTGCTCGTGAGTGGCTGAGCTAGGATGTGACTCCAAATGTCCCCGGCTCGAGCCCACAGCACAGCTCTCCCAGCAGTCCTGCCTCTCTTCACTAGCTTGAGATTGTTGGGGATTGAGAATCCGAGAGGGAGAGGCTGTGTCTTTCTTGCTTATCTCTGCCTTCTACTGTGGGGTAACCAAATGAATGAATGAATACTTTTGTGTTTGTGTGTGGGGTGCTGCCAATGGGAGGCCAGATGGGATGGAAATGTGTCAGAATTTTGGCCTCCAGAATTGCCATCTAAAGGCCTGCCTCCTCAGGAGCTTCTCAGGTGTCAGGCCTCCTGAAGAGCATGAGGTGGCAGAACCATGCCAGCAAGCCACAAGATCCTTCCCAGAGGCTGGGAAGGCAGAGGTCAGTGTGGGGGTCCAGGACAACAGATCAGGACAGGCTGGAACCCCTGGGGAGACACTCCTGGAAAGGAAACCCCTTGGGGACCTTCCCAAGCTCACCAATGCATTGTGCACGTGTGTGTGTGTGTGTGTGTGTGTGTGTGTGTGTGTGTGTGTGTGGTGAGTGTGTGCAAGGTGAGGGGGTGGGATGTAAGGATTAACAGCTCTGTTAAAAATCAGAACTCTCCAACAGGGGTTATTTGTTTTAAACTCTTCTCCCAGAGATGGTGTTTGCAAAAAACAAAACAAAACAAAAAAACAACACAAAAAACAAAACAAAAAAACAGTTGTTGAATTCCACACGAAGCTCCCTGTCATTTCACATGCCAGAACTCCACCCCCTAACCTACCTCCCCATCTTAATGCCCTGCAAAGTCACTTCCAGAGTCTTCTGTGCCAGGGCCAGAGCATGGCTTGACTCAGGGGGACTTTGAGGCTCATTTGAATATTCAGTTGAGCCTTGGGTTTGAGCCAGGAGATCTGAGGTCAAGGGTTGTCTCTGTTTCTCAGAGTCACTCCCTCCTTCGCCCCTCTCTTGGTGCCCTGGTTCTAAGATTATGGGGAACACAATCAAGCAGATCCTTCCTACCTATTGAGGGTTTACTGGGGTCCTAATTGCAGCCGCCGGAGTTTAGGAAGGGTATGCTGTGGACCTGGCGTTTCTAACTAGGTTTAGTTTGGCTTATTTATTCAGGAAAACCATCCTTCCAGGAAAGTCCTTCTTGTTCCTTCCTTCAGAACCACTTCAAGGGCTCCAGGGAGGTTTGCTTTTCTCTTAATAGTTTACATTTTCAGAAATATGCCATAACTTTCCAACAACTTAGCTCCACAAGCACCCATCTCAGTTAAATAATTCAATGTTAACCTTAGTGTCAGCCTACTTTAAAAGAGCTCTCATAAAAATATAAAATTCAAGGTCGCTCGGGTGGTGTCAGAATGCAGAATAAATGCGGGTGGAAAAGGAGGATGTTTTCCCCAGAAAGCACGGTGCCTCAAAAGTCTGAGGAAGGAGCTATTTCCATCTAAAGCTCAGCTGTGCCTCTGGGAAGCAGCTGGGTGAAGAGAAGAAGCTAGTAGAAGGCTTGATGTTCAAAGAGTTGGAGATGGCAAAGGAAATCTGAGGGTGTGCCAGGATTTCTGAGGCAGGGAAGCAATTTCTGACTAAAAGATGACTCACATAGCTTCCCTCGGAGGGCAAGTCTAGTTCCTAATGGTTAGAAATAAGAGTGGGAAGAAAAAGCTTCTGCCACCCTCAGAAGAGATGGGGCATGGGGTGGAGGCTGGCCCTCTGGAGAGTCCTCACGGGACGCTTTCCTGGCCTCCCTGCTGGTAGACTTGGCCCTGGTACCATCTTCCACCTGTGTCTGGAGTGGTTCTGAGCACTGCGAGAAGAAAGCCTATTAAGGACTTGTCTGCTGCTACCCAGCAACCCCCAGCCCTCCCAGCCTCACCTCTCATTATTCCAGCCCGTAGACATGGCCAGGCCACAGACCGCCACATTTCCTGAATGAGCTATGCGTCTTCTGGTCTCTGGGCCTTTACAGGGCTGTGCCCCTGCCTGGAATGCTCCCTTGCCCACTTGGTTAACTCCAGGGTTCTCTGGGCCCAACTCTACCACTTGGTGGTCAGGAGCCACCCTAGGCAGGTTACTTAATGTTTCTGTAGCTCAGTTTTCTTAGCTGCAAGATGGGAGTGATCATATTGGCCTTGATTGCCTGGAGGGGATGTGGAGGGTCAAGCAAGACAGAGGCTGGCACAGAAAACAACAGAGGGTAAGGCTCAGGAAGAATCAGAGGCAATAAGAGGAATAACTGTTGTGGACTGAGTGCTTGCTACATGACAAGCACAGTGCTGGGAGCTCCACGCACATCTCTCATCTGATGTTCACAGCAGCCTTGGAGCTGCCTCAAGACAAAGGTACAGCCACATGAGTTGGGCATGGAGTGGTGGTAGGCTGGCTGCACAGGCTCTGGATTCTATAGACCTGGGTTCCAGTCCTAGCTCAGCCTCTTATCTGCTCTGAGACTCCAGGCACATTCTTTTACTCCTCCCAGCTTCAGTGTCCTTATCTATGAATTAAAGAAGTGATGTCACTCACTTCATGGGATCACTGTACAAGGCAACATGAGGGAAGCACGCAGCATTGAGCCAGGGAAAGTGAATGTTAGCAATTATGATGAATTATATGCTCAATTTACAGACTGGAAAATAGAGGCTTGAAGAGGTTAAGTAACTTGCTCAGGGTCACACTCAGGTGGTGAGTGCCAAAGCCTGCAGTTTAAATCCTGGTCTAATGGACTTTGGAGCCAAAGCTCTTAAGCATCACTTCCTGGACTAGGGGTTAGGACAGCTGGATTCTAACCCTAGTAACCCCTGGGGTGACTTGGCACAAATCCCTCTCTGTTTCTGGGTCTCAGAGTAAAGTGAGGGAGCTGGACCAGGGGGTCCCCGAGATTTATGGATCCATGTAGATGACATCCACATACACTAACCTTGCAAATACTCATCTACTTTAAAAAAAATTAAATAAAAGGTGCTAGCTAGTTGGAAGATGTCTGCATCAATGCAGACTAGAGAGCTGAGGGAAGTTGCAGAAGAAATCACCTCAGCAAGCTGGAGGTGCCAATAGAACACTAGGCACTGGGGCTAGGGCCAACTCCTACCTCTTTCTGTCACAAGAATAGGAAAGTAGAGGGAGAAATATCAGTCCTGTCCTGAGCTTCTTATCAACTCACATTCATCCATCCATCACTCACATATTCAACCATCCATTCACTCATCTATTTGTCCACCCTTCCATTCTACTGACCCACATCTACCCATCCCATCCATCCATCCATCCATCCATCCATCCCTCTCCCTACCTACTCCTCATCTCATTGATTACACACACACACACACACACACATACACACACACACACACACACACACATTCACCATTCAATCCACCTACCTCACTCTCTCCCACCCAACCAGTACTTCCTAAGGGCCTAGGTCAGGGGGAACAGAGATGACTCGGCCATGTCTTTCACTCTCAAGGAGCCCATAACCTCAATCAGACAGCAAGAAGACACAGAAGAATTGGTGTCCTCATGGAGGGGGAACTGCAGCTCTACCCAGGGTCTTATTTTCCCAGGCCAGGCTCATTTATCAATCACAGCCGAGGGACAGTGTGGGGGAACATTGCATGCCTTCCCTGCTCTGTCTCCTCTCGCATGGCTTATGAGGTCCTGCAGTCCAGGTTTCCCAGCCTGCTTTGGAGGTGGCTGGAATTCCACCCTGGACTGAGAAGCTCCTGCCTCTGCTCAGGCCTCCTCTGGGCCTAGACAGGCAGTCCCTAAGAGCCCCTTTGGCCCAAATGGCTGGCAGTCTCTAGCTGTGAATCTGACTCTCTGGACCCTAGGCCTTTCTTCCCAAGACCACCATAGGCTAAAGCTGCGACAGGATTGGATTTAATGACCAAGAACTTGGTCTGGACATCCTACTCAACAGCTGGCTTTAGGGTTTGTGTAAGTTGGCTTTGCCACTAATTAATTGGCTGTGTGACTTTGGGCAGCCCTGCTGTCTATTCACATATTGGCTAGCTTCTGCATTGCTACAAATGGAATCCCCTTAACGGGCGGCTGCTGAACAACAACACTAACCAGCTGTGTGCTGAATATATGCATGACACTGTGCTAAGCACTTTGCACTTACTAACTCACTTCATCCTCACAATAATCCTGTCATGTCCCCTAGAAAACGGAGGTACAGAGAGTTTAAGTAGCTTGTTTACATTCACACAGCGAGCGAGGGATTTGAACCCAGGCGATCTAGCTATGGAGGATGAGCTTTAACCATCACCTAGTCATACCAGGGGGCTCTGCTGTCCCTTCCACACTGGTGGCCCTCAGCCTTCACCAAGGAGAACAGTGTGGCCAGGGTTCTTTTAGGAATGACCCAGAGAGAGAGGCACTGAGGGTGTCAGGGTTCAGAGCATAGAAGGGGACACCAGTGCCTGAGAGGTAAGTGACGTGGCCTGACTATAAACCAAGGATTCCAGTTCCTAGGTCCCCAACCCCTCTCCCGTTTCAGCAGTTACACCTTCTCTGCATGTGGAGCTGACTGACTGACCCCTCTCCTTTCAGCCACCTGGACATAGCCTCAGTCGACCGACGTTTGGATATTAGATTTGCGCGTTGCCGCCAGTGCTATGAAACAGCCTAATTGAGACTTATCACTGCAGTGATGCTGCCGCAGCCCTCCCGGCAGATACCAGACTCCTTTTTTACTGTGACTGCATAACATACATCTCAATCCAAGTCCACCTCTCAGGGCTCTGCCCACGTGGCTGCCCTTTTGTGTGCAGCCAGCTCTGGGCATCACCCCGCTCCCCTCTTTGTCTCATCTGAAGTATAAGATTATTAACAGCATCTCAGTTATGTCAGAAAGGCCTGGGGAACAGAAGACAGCATCGTTGATCTCCCTTGAATCCCGAATTGGAGCTGGGGGGTATGTGTGTGTGTTGGGGGAGGGGGTGCAAGGGGTACAAAGACATTGTCATTTCTGGCACCCACCCCAGGGTTCTCTATCACCTGTCTGCGTGCGTTCTCCTGACCCACTTTCTCCTTTTGTCAGTTCTGCCTCCCTCAGCCTGCAGCTCTGGGGTGATGCGGCTGGCTGCCTGCCACAGCAGAGGGGGTGCAGTTCTTGTAGCCCCAGTATCTGGAGGCAGAAGCCATCTCCTCTTCCTTCTCCCAATAGCCCTTGGCCCCTCGCTGCTGACTCACGTTCTCCTCCCCATTTCAGTAAAGCTGCTAGCAGCTCCCACAACCCAACCTGATCATGAAGATTTGAGCTGGTTCAGGGGCAGAAGAGGGAGGTCAGGGCTAGGGCCCATTTGGCGGGTTGGCGAAAAAGTTCAGCTGCTCACCCAGATGCCCGCACTGCAGAAATACCCTACATCAGGGTGCCTGGTGTGAACAATTCTGTGTTTCTCTTCATACAAATGCTGGGTAATTACAAAAAGGCAACCTGTGCTTCTAAACCAAATAGGGATTACAGCATGATGAGTCAGGCATTGTAGCTGAGACAAGAATAGGAGAGATTTTCTTCTCAAAACTAGTAATACCACTACTATCACTAACAACAACAACATCATTGGTGGTAGGTTGTGAAAATGGCCATGGTTAGTTGCCTCTCTGAAGCCATGCCCTTTGCAATGTGACTCTGCAGTTCCTCTCATCAAGAGATGGAGTCTACTTCCCCAACCTTTTGAACCCGACTTCTGTTAGCTAATACAATGGGCAGTGACAATGTGAACAAGCCCAGTGTTAAAAGACAACAGTCCCCAAATAGAGTCACTTGTGCTAAGCCCACATCACCAGAGACTTAGCACCTAACCTAACTGCAGTTTTAGCCTCTCCCAGGAATGTAATCTTAACCAGTCAACCTGGAATTTCCTGGTCAGCACTAGTGAGGGAATCCACCTGATAGCCCCCTTCTGTCCCACATAGGTAGGTTACCTAAGCCTGAAACAATCCGCTTTTCCCCCTTTCTGCCTATAAAGCCTTCCATTTTGTGCAGCTTTTTGGAGCTCCTTTCTTTCTACTTGATAGATGGGATGCTGTCCGATTCATGAATCATTCAATAAAGCCAATAGGATCTTTAAATTTTACTCAGTTGAATTTGTGTTATTTGATACTGGACAAGCCCGGAGGAGGTGGGGCCACACAGAGCAGGGATGAGTCATCCCAGCAGGGGCCGTTCTAGTCAGCCCACAGTCCTGCCAAGATCAGCAGAGCTCCACTGAGACCAGAAGAACCACCCAGCTGAGCCCAGCCTGGATTGCTGACTCGCAGAATTGTGAGCTAAATACAGTTTATTTTTAGCCACTAAGTTTTGAAATAGTTTGTGATGTAGCAAACGCTAACTAATAAATGACATTCTTTTTTTTTTTTTGGTCATACAAACATCATAGCTTAAGTTAAAGAGAAACAAGTCACTTACTATCTGACCTCCCCAAAATGCACCAGCAGGGTTTAAAAGCACGAATTGCATTGCTCAACCTGCCCTGAACTTCTGTATCCCCCCACGGATGTCGCTCTCTCTAGTGGCGCCTGCCCCACTTACCAGAATCTTGGTGGTGTAGGCGCTGTTGATGGCGATGGCATTGACCAGCAACTCCATGGTCTTGGCGTTGATGGAGCTGGGGTCGGGGACCTCCTTGTAGTGGACATCACCAATGTAGGCCTGCACCACTGTCATGCGATTGGTGGTCAGCGTACCCGTCTTATCTGAGCAGATAGCTGTGGCATTGCCCATGGTCTCACAGGCATCCAGGTGGCGTACTAGGTTATTGTCCTTCATCATTTTCTGGGGGAAGGAGCAAGTGAAAAGGCAACAATGAGGAGAGGGAGTTGAGGGCCCAGGGTGCAGGGGCGTGGGGTGGACACATAGTAAATGAGGCAGGGCTGCTGCAGTCTGCCCGTTTGCTTCCACACATGAAAGGATCATGGTGGCTATAGCCTCTGACATCTGTGCTCCTTTTGTGTGTACAGCTCTTTTATTTCTCTTTTATTAGTTGAGTGATTTAAAAAATTTGACTAATTGACTTTATTAATTTGGGTTATAGAAGCAATCTACATTCTTTATGGGAAAAAGAGAGAAAATGGTGATAAGATTGGGTCCTTTCTGATTATTTCAAATATTTTTCCCTAACATAAATAACTATTCCTTATTTGATTAGGAATTTTCTCATCTGTACCATCTTTCACTGGTGCCTGGTTTTTATTGTCACTTTGGTTTCACCGAAAGGAAACACATTTAGGAGATACATGTATTTATAGACATAGGACAATACCTGGAAAAATATCAAGATATTAGTGTCATTATCTTTGGGTGGTAGAATTATAGGAAATTTTTGTCTTCTTTTAAAAAATCTATAGATTCTGTTTTTTTCTGTGAATGCATATTGTAACTTGCATGATAAAAATCACGAATTTCTTTTAAATAGACAAACAAAAAAGAAAACAAAGCAGCCTTAATGCTACCACTCAAAACTGATCCATCTTACACATCAACATCCTTTCTTTTACATTTATAACAAAAATGGAATCCTACTATACATATTTATTATTAATTTTCTAATGGATTTGCCCCCCTTTCTCTCTTCCCAGTTTCACGCACCCAGCTCCTTCCAGGTTCTCAAGGAAGTAATGCAAATACAGTAATTCTCTGGGAAGCACTGGTCTTCATGCATGCCCCCCCTATCACGGTGACTCAAGATGGCAAGGAGGGACCCTGAAAAGCTGTCAGAGTAAAAGTTGCTGAATTAGATGTAGTTCTAGTCTCTGCCTAGGAATTTGATTTTTAAAATTCTTGCTCCTCATTATAACTCTTTATAACAAGGGTAAAAAAAAAGAGTGCAATTAGAATAATTTTAATAGCAGTTTATATTACTAAAAAATAAGCATTGGTAGGATTATTTGCTTTTACAGTTTCTATTATTGTAACCTGTGATAAAAGTAACAATAAATGTATGTTGAATGGATGATCAACAGCAATTTGAATTTGCAACACACTTTACAGTGTGTTGTAAACAGTCTTCTGCATTTATTTTTTTGCCTGATGTTATAAGAATCCTGTGAACTTGGGAGGATTAATCTATTTTGGCAATCGAAGAGGCCAAGGCAAAGTGGCTTGACTAGGCTCACACACCTAGGGAGGGTTAGATTTGGGATTGGAACCCAGCTCTGTTTATTTAACCTGACAGCCTGGATCATTCCAGCGGGCCTCTGCCCATCTGTACTCTCTGACAAGGGTTTATGTCTGTTGAGCTTAAAAATGCCGAGGCCTGTGTTGCCTAATACGATAGCCATACATGACTACTGAACACTGGAAATGTGGCTGGTCTGATGTGAAATGTGCTGTAAGTATAAAATACACATCAGATTTTGAAGACTTATTGTGAAAAAAGAAATGTAAAATATCTCATTAGTAATTTTATATTGGTTACATGTTGGCTTGATAATAATTTGGACATATTGGGTTAAGTAAATAATATTATTAAAATTAATTTTGCCTATTTCTTTTTACTTTTCCTTTTTAACATGGCTACTAGGAAATTTAAAATCACACAAGCGGCTCATATTACATCTCTGTTAGACAGCGCTGATCTAAATGGTCATCTCTACGCTTCTGATGGTGACTTCTGGGGGGTAGGCCCAGGCTCAGAGAGGGTTGGGGCGCTGCACTAAGTTTATCGAGTAACTGTATAAGTAATACTATCTAAGACGGCTGAAGGCACCAGGTGCCAGAGATACAAACCACAGGTATAGAGGCCTAAAAATATCTGTATGCGATCCCCCCAAGCCAAGTCTGTATGACTTTTACGGAGACCCGAGCTCAGCTGCGTGGCTGAGGCTCTCACTCATGGCTTTGTGAGAGTCTTTGTCTCCAGGCCCTGGGCCCCTGAGCAGCGTAGTGAGCTGACCTGTTTGGGCTTTGGTTTGTGGGATGGAGTTTCTTTGAGAACCCTAAAAACAAGGAGACGATAACGGCCATATCCTTTACACAGAGCTGCCACTTTCTGGCATCTGCCTAGAGATCTCTTTTCTGTATGAAATTACATCGGCGAGCCCAGCCCAAATTCCAGCTTGGAAACTGACGCTCGCTGTGTCCTCCGGCGGCGCTGCCAATGTCTCGCAGCGAATGCCTTATTTATAAACACGCCCAGGCCTCCACCCTTGCAGGGACATCTGGCATCAGGGCCCTGGGAAACAGGAGTGCAGCCTTCCTTCTGAAGTGTGAAAACCACAGGGCCAAGGGTAGAGAAGAACCCAGGTGTGAGGACCTGGGGGTGAGGCAGGCTTGAGGTGCCCCCAAGAGGGCCGGACTCGCGGTGCCTATGAGGATGTCAGCCCGTTCAGCCCAGCACTCCAGCTCTGCAGATAGCCACAGGCCTGGGAGCAGGGGGAGGTGGGCAATGCCATCGGGGCAGCATTTAAAAAGGCTCCCCAGACCCAAGCACCCACAGTCGGCACGCTTGGGCCCACTTGCCCTTCATAGAACTGTTTTTAAAACCTCACATTTTCAGCCCAACTCCTGAGAGGAGGGAGCTTTCATAAAATCAGTCGTCCTTTTTGTTTTAGGCTTATTTCTTTTAAACGTTAGGAAGCAACCTCTGATATTAGTGTAATAGTCATATAGGTTGTACAAGGCTACTATGAGGCCTGAGCCTACGACGGCCAGACCTCTGCTGTGGTGGGATGCAATGGGTTTGGGCCTGCATAGTGATGTCTGCATTTCATTTTCTGTGTATAGTTGGGTTGATTGTCCATATTTAAAAACCAGGAGGGTTTATACTAAGTCCAGATTTCTGGCTTCTCTTGAAAAAAATGTAAACTGGGCCTACATCCCTTCAAGGTGACGGTTGGGCTGAATAATGACTGTGTGTTTAGCTACGGTGTGGCTCTCCAATTTGCCACAGGCCCCGGGACTCCCTGAAGGCAGTGACTTTTGGGTTCCTGCACACATCTTCTCTCTGGCTTCCAATGTGTCCACCCCCTTCTTCTTAACTCTTCTCCCACCCCCAGCGCTGGCCCCACTAGCCACCCTACAGACCCCCCAGCCGGTGGCAACCTAGCACAGTTTGCATCAGCTGGCCAGTCCTGTTCTCGCCTTCTCACCTTCACCGAGTAGGCCAGCGAGATGGTGACAGCCAGAGGGAGCCCCTCAGGCACGGCGACCACCAGCACCGTCACTCCAATGATGAAGAACTTGACAAAGTACTGCACATAGACAGGCGTGCACTCGGGTAGCCACGGCTTCTTGTTGACCACGAAGGTGTCCACGGTGAAGTAGAGCACCAGGATGATCACTGTGATGGCCGACATCACCAGGCCTGCAACACGGGTGGGAGGAGACATGCTCAGCAGCTGTCTTGGGGCTAGAGGCACTCTGAGAAATGAATGTGGACCAAACCCTTGGCCCAAAGGGCTCTGGGGTCAGACTGGCCTTAGCTCACATCCCCGTTCTGCCACTTACTTGCTTTGGGGCCTGGGACAAGTCCGTGATCCTCACAGAGCCTTAGTGCTTCCTCCGTACAATGGGGATGCACATTTATTTCACATGGTTTTGTAAGGATCAAATGCAATTACTGCATGTAAAGTGCCTAGCACAGTGCCCGACACACAGTAGGTGCTTACGAAATGTGTGCTGAGTGATCATGTGAATAAGTAAGGGCTGCTGGCATAGCGCTCTCACACAGTAACGTTGTGCAGTTGGTACCATTTATTTACTCATTCATTCAGGCAGTAGGAACAGAGCAGTCAAGAGGACCGAGACCCTGTCCTTGGAAAGCTGGGATTCTAGAGGTGGAGACAGACAAGAAACAAAAACGAAAAAGGTAATTCAGATACAATAATGCTCTGAAGAAAATCTCCAGATGACGTGCTAGGCTGAAGCTAAGAAAACAACCTATATGTCCCTGGACTGATGAATGGATAAAGGAAATGTGGTAGACACATACAATGGGATTATTCAGCTTCAAAAAAGAAGGCAGTCCTGCCATTTGCCACAACAGGGATGGACATGGAGGACATGATGCTAAGTGAAATAAGGCAGAGGAGAAGGACTTATAAGAGGAATCTACAACAGGCAAACTCATAGAAGCAGAGAATAGAAGGGTGGTTGCCAGGGGCTGCGGGGAGGGGCGGAAGGAGTTGTTTTTCAGTGGGTATAAGGTTTCAGTTATGCAAGATGAGTAAGTTCTAGAGATCTGTTGTACAACATGGTGCCTATAGGTAACAATGTGGTATTGTGCACTTTAAAATTGGTTAAGAGGCTAGATCTCCTGCTAAGTGTCTTTACCCAAAAAACAAAAATCAAAAAAATATTCAAAAGAACACAAAGAAATTTTTGGAGGTGGCGGATATGTTTAGTACCATGGTTGTGGCGATGGTACCATGGGTGTATGTATATGTCCAAACTCATCAAGATGTACACATTAAATGTGTGTAACTCTGTTGCATTTAAACCATATCTCAATAAAGCTAAAAACAAGAAAAAACGACATGTGCAGGAAGGGAGAGGCTACTTAAGCCAGGGTGTCCAGGGAAGACTTCCTGGAGGAGATGATATATGAGCAGACAGAGGAAGGATGAGAAGCAGCAGCCAGGTGGTGACTTGCAGGAAGAGAGTTTCAGGCAGAGGAAACAGCAGGGGACTCTGTTTTGGATGAGGAAACTGAGGCTCAGGGAGGGGACGTGACTTGCCCAAGGCCACAGGCCAGGGAGGCATTGTAGAGTTAGCAAATGCAGGTGGCTACCTGCTGGGATCCCCTGGGATTTCTCCTGCCAGTTCCACGTGCCCATCCCCATGTGTCGCAGGTGCTGTGCAGGTGCCTCTGAGACTGCACACATGCAGCCTCTGCCAGAGGAGGATTGTGCTTGGGCGATTGGAGTCTCCTTGTCAAGATGTGCCTGGGAGTGCACCCCACCCCAACTGGATGGCCAAGGTGCAATGGTCGATGTGGGGGTCCAAACACCCAGCCCCCTTGCTGCAAGGCAGGACAGACCCTGCAGAGGTCCTCTGCTCCAGGGCTCCCCGTGGAGCAGGTGGATTTCTCCCCAAACCTCAGCTGTATTCAGCTTCTTCTCCCATCTGTTGTATCCTTTGCCCTCTACAGGTCTCATTTGAGAGCACTCCCTCCCAAATCCCATGCCCACCAATCTCCAGCTCTGCTTTCAGAAAATTCAGCCCAAGAGAGAAGCAGAGGTGGGATATGAACCCTGAAGTGCTTGACTCTGAGCTCCACTCCAGGCAGGGCCAAGGAGGCAGAGGGGCAGGGGATGAATGAGGACTTTGAAAGCCATGGGTTGTTCTCATAGCTTTGTTCCCTGCCCCCCAGTGCCATGTTTCCTGGGAATCTTCTCCAGGGTGAGGAAGAAGGAAATCCCTGTGCCCTTGCTTCTCCACCCCCACCTCCAGCTGTGGAGCCTCAGAGCCCGCTCTATCCCAGCCTGACAGTCGCAAGGGCGGGAAGCCAAGCTCCCAGCAGCCGGGAGCTGTCACCAGGACCCTGAGTTTAAATATAGATAGCCAAGCCTGTAATTTGCCTCCCTTCTCCACACTGCAGTGCCTATAATTAGAGCCGGGAGACAGCCACGGAGGAGCAAGCAGCCAGGTGGGGAGGCCTTAGCGGGTGCCACATCCTTACCCAGGAGGGGTGGCCAAGGCCACGTCAGACGGGCAGGGCTCACCTTGCAGCTGGATTTGGCTTCCTGAGCCAGAGGGGCTGTCAGCAGCCTTCACCTGCAGCTATCAACTCAGTTGGGAAGGCCAGCTAGTTGTGCTGGGGATCCTGACACTGCCCTCAGCCTCTTCAGCCTTTGCACTGCACTGCAGCTGGGGTGGTCACTATGCAGCCCAAATGTATCCCTGCCCTCCCCTGCTCAAACCTCTTACATGGCTCCCACTGTCCTCAGGGTAAAAAGCCTGAGCTGCAAACTCCAGGCCCTGCAGGATCTACCGAGCCTCCAGCCACCACACCTGCCAAGGGCTAAGTACTCTGTGTGCATAATCTTGTTTAATCCTCGTAGCAAGCAACCTGTGAAGTTGAGACTACTGGGTATCCCAATTTCTCAGACCAGGAGGCGGAGGCTCAGAGCCAGGAGAAGTTACCTGCCCAAGTTCCCACAGCCATAGCTGGACAAGAAAGCAGTCAGTGTGCTCCACACCCCAGGCTTTCAGCTTCACTCTCCTGCCTCTCTCAGTGCTGAGTGTCTAATGTATAAAGACTCAGACAGGGTGCTGTGGTGGAGAAGGTGACCGTCTCACGTAAGCCTCCATTTTGCAGATGAGGAAGTTGAGATCCAGCTTGGGGCAGGACCCTGCCTGGGGTCCTACTGTGCATCCCCCCTGGCAGTACCCACGGTGGCTGCACACTCACCTGCCTTGCCGATCTGCACAGCCAGCTTGGTGAGCTTGCCCTGGAGCACCGACTTCTCCTTCTTGTGCATGTTGGCCTTCTTCTTGTCGTCAGCATCACCTCCCTCGGCACTCTTGAGGGGCTGCATCTCCATAGCGGCCGCCCCGTCTTGCTGTTTGGCTGTAGGTGACAGAGCACACGTGCACACACACACACACACAGACACACACACAGACATGCACACACAAACAGGTCAGCCTACAGGGTGGGGATGTTGGCACCCACCCTGCCTGCCTGGGAGTGTAGTGAGGCATTCACTACCCCCGTCCTGGGCCCACACATGGCCGGCACAGAAACCCTGTGATGGAAGGTTTGCCTCTTCCAGCTGGAGACTCTGGTCCCAGGGCCACTGGCTACCTCAGACCTGGAATCCAGGACACAGAGGGCAGTGACGTGGCGCCAACATGGATTCCCAGCAGGAGTAGCCTGGGGTCCCCTCGTGGCCTTTTCAATGGCCGCTTGGTTTTCCCCATATTCAGACAGGCTTGGGCTTTACGCGTTGATCCTTGGGCCATTTTGTTGGTATACTAAGTAGTCATCAGACAGCAGGGACAAAAAGCGGAGCTTAAAAGGTAAAAGAGCGTGTCCCTGTCCATGTACCAAGCCCTCTCCTCCTCTCCTCCTTCAGTGCAGGCCTGACTGGTGGGCCTAGGCCCTACCCCTCATTTCCTAAGGATCTCAAAGAGCCAGCTTCAGTCTTCAGCTAAATGGGGAATGTAGCTCAAAGGCTGGGAAGAAGCTGGCTGGCGGGTGTCTCATTCTCACCAGGTGATGCCTCCATTTGGCCTGGAACCATGTGAATTATAGCTACACCTCCCCTCCCCCCCAAGACGTCAGGCACCCACAGCTGTGGCCGTGTCTGCCTCTGGCATGGCCCTCAGAACTGGAAGGGAGGGGCTGCAGGGACCACAGGAGCTGGTTAATACAAAAGGGTTACCTTTGCTCTGGCTGGCGTCCACAGTGCCATCCTGCATTTTACCTACACGACAAAGAATTTTAACAGACAACAGAGAACAGACAATGCACATTGGTCATCATGAAGACGCAACAGGGCCACGGACATTCATGTCACAGACGGAGGAAGGGCCAAGCCGACTCCGTCCCTCCTTACAGGGGTGCTGGGGATGCCCCAGAGACAAGAGCAAACCTGGCCACCGTGTTGGCTGCAGGGTCTGTCTTGATTTTCTGGGGGCTTGGAGAGAGTGTTTCTGTGGGAATTATTTTAGCAGTGAGCATCTTACAGATTAAACAGCCTTTACGGGTAATAGGGAGCAGAGTTGGCTGGCAGGGAGCAGAGAAGTGGGGGTTCTCAGGTCTCCAATGAGTAATTTGTGGTTGGTGCCTTTTGTGGGCTGAGAGGAGGCAAAGGGAAATGAGAAAGAAAGAGAGAGAGAGAGAGAGAGAGAGAGAGAGAGAGAGAGAGAGAGAGATTGATTCTAGAATGGGGAGAAGTTTGGCCAATGTGTTCCTTAGTTTCTGGCTCCAGGAGAAATATTACTAGTTTCACCTTTTCCTGCTGAAGGGGTGTGAAGCCACAGCGTGGACAGACAACCCTATGCCCAGCTCCACCAAAAGTGACCCATGCAAAGGACAGGCAGGAGCTTCCCAGAGGTGGGGTCTGAGGTACCCCAAGTGTGTCCAGGGGGCTTGGTGGGAGTGCCCTGGTTCCTGGAGGAAGCTACCAACCTCCCCTCCATCTGCGTGTGTGCTTTTCATTCTGAGGTGACCAGCTCAGGCCATAATAGACAGGAGGGGTCGGGTTGCTGGGCTCCCATGGGTGCTCTCCACCTCTGGTCCAGCACACCAGGGCATGATGTTGCCTACTGCTGGGGAAAGGGCTGAGTCTGGGGTTCCCCACACCTTATTCAGGGCTGCCTGGGACGCTCTCTTCACAGCCAGAGGCTTGTGAGCTGTGGATGGGAGGGACTGGTGGCTCCTACCTGGTGGCTGAGACACCTTCCTTCACTTGTTGGCACTGTGGGGGAAGGACACCCTCCCATCCACTGAGCCTGCCCACTGAGCTCACCCAGAACCCTGCCCATGGGCCTCACCACCTCTGGAGGGGTGTGAGGAGGTCAGCCACTCATGGACAGTTGCTGCAAAGGTAATTCTAACAGCTCATGTTCAAGAAGACCCCACCATGTGCCAGGTGCATACATGATCTCCACGATGTCATCTAGTCCTCACCACATTTCTACAAGGGTGCTCCTGTATTACACCCATTTACAGATGAGAAATTGAGGCTCAGAGAGAGAGAGGGCCTGCCTGGGTCTCAGTGGGTAAATGGAGAGCTGGCCCCAAAGCAAGTGCATGTTTCTGCCCAGTTAGGGAGAAAGCATTCATCCCTCAGCGCCTCTGAACTCAGGAGAAGGCTGTCAAGTTGGCACTGGGGGAACTGGGCTCCCGAAACCCCTGTTTGGACACCAACTAGCTGTGTGGCGTTACCTCTCCCAGCCTCAGCTCCCACCTCTGTGAAATGGGAATGCAACGTTCACCTCCCTAAACATCTAAAAATTGCCTTGGTAATAGCCACTGGACCATTCAACCTTTTGCAGTTTGCAAGTGTCATCTCCCGTCATCTTCCCGACACCCTGCAAGGTGGGTGGGAGGGCTTTTCTCACTCATTTTACAGATGAGGAAACTGAGGCCAAGGAAGGTTCAGAGGCAGCGCTCAGATGATGATAACCCTGTCGCTGCATTATCAGTGCCATAAGCACGGTCGTCACCATCGTCACTCACGGTATAGGTGACCCAGAGGCAGGCACTGGCTTTCCTGCATCCCAGCCCCACATTCTCTTTCCGAGGAAAGCACAGTGCTCTTCCCACGGCCTCTCCTGGGAAGGCTCAGCGACCCACCTGGGGCTTAAAGAGAAAGACCCCTGGTGCTCTTTTGTGAAGTTCCTTCCATTGGATTAAGAAACAAAATAGAAAAAGGCCTTTTAGAGCAAACAGGAATGAATTACAACAATTATTTTTAGTTTTAAAAATAATTTTACTAACTGGGCTAAAGGGCATGGGAGGACTCTGCTTCAATAGCTGCTTTTAGATGGCACAAAGGGGCCTTTATTTGCATTGCATATTATCAGAAGCAATAGCTCCTGTGTGTGCCCATTAACCGAGCTAACAATTTCCTCTTTTATTTCCATAGTGACCACGTGGCCAGAAAAATAATCACCAATGCATACGTTTGAGGAAGGGAGCGGTGTTCTGGGGGTGCTCTGGTGCAGATGGCATGATTTCCCAGAAGCAAGGGACTTATTGGGGGGCTCTCTTCAGCTACACTGGTACTTGCCTGGCCCCAGAACTGTGGAGGGACAGCCAGTTCTGGCTCCACGTGGGGCCTGGAGGATGGGCTTTGTTTCAGGGGAGCTGGGATGGAAGACAGGACCCAAGATGGGGAAGTAGGGTGGAGACTCGGAGGCCCCTCTGCATCAGATGCCAGACGCAGCTTTGCCAAATGGGTGTGTTCACTTCATGCATTGCCAGGGACATGGGTGTGAAAGGCATGGCTGCGGAGCATTCATGGCCTGATAAGCAAACTTTGGGGAGATAGACCACTAACTCGGAGACCTGGGAGGTGTCACGTGTCTTCTCCGCTTCCGCATTTCTTCCTCTGTGAAATGTAACAATTTCAGCCAAGGTGATGCTTATGTAAAGCATTTGCAAAGTGCCCTGTAACTGTCTGGAGTTAAGACTCATGTATTATTAATCATGACTATAAGAAATGTATTAAATAGTGATATGTTAATAACTGCAAAGTAAATAATAAAATAACAGTGGCAATCATAAGGCCTCCAGATGAATGGAACACACCCACCTTTCAGTTGGGACAGGGCTTGGGGGAATAAAGGCAGGGGAAATACTGTCACTGAGTTTGTTTTCTATCTCCAAGTTATCCCAATTTGGCTCAGAGGAAGGAGGGGAGAGGAACAGTTAATTCTCTCGCTCACCATGCCTCAGGCCAGCGCCTCTCAACCTTTAATGTACTCTGCCTGGAGTCTGGAGCCTGGAGCCTGGAGAGCTTGTCAGAAGCAGATCCTCATTCAGTAGGATCTGGGGTGGGGCCAAAGATTCTGCATTTCTAACAAGCTCCTAGGAGATGCTCAGGCTTCTGGCCCTCTGATCACATTTTGAGTGACAGCTGAGAGTACTGTTTCCCAAAGTATATTATGGGGCATACCAATCCCATAAGATTCAGCCAGGAAAGGTCCAGCATGGGAAGCCTGCATGGCTCTGTCACTCTCCACTACACACCAGCATATTCAAGGCTCTGTGAAGTCCTGCAACAAGGAAGAAACCACTTCTATCCAGTGGTTCTTAAACATTTTTGATCACAGGACCTTTTTCTTGGGGGAAAGACCTCTTGATAGCCTTGTGAAATTTACAAGACACACGCCCGTAGGGAAATCCCGGATTAGGGAAAGCAACACACATTTTAGAGCCAGCCAGGCCTGTGTTCAAATCCCAGCTTCGCTACTTTCTAGCTCTGTGACCTTGAGCTAGTGTCTTGATTTCCCTGAGCCTCAGTTTTCTCATCTTTAAAGTGGGGATAATAAGCTGTATCACAGGATTGTCATGAGGATTAAATGAGATGGCAAGTACGCATGCTAACGTGCCTGGGGTACAGTAGGTGGTCAAGAAATGACAGTTTCCCATCTTTCCTGCAGTTTTTCTGCTGTAGTTTGGAAGTGAAGGTACTCTTTTTTGGGACCGGCCAGCCCAGATGCAGGCTCGTTGCCCTGGAGGAGGCAGGATGCCACATCCTGCTTCCTTCTCCCCCAGGGCTGTGGGTTTGCCTACCGCATTTCTCCCTGTCATCCCCGTCACCCCTCCCTGACGCATGACACCTCCCACACCCCAAGCTGTCTTCCTTTCTCCTCCTTTGCCTGAAATAGACCCACACCCGAATTAGCCCTTCTTGGCAAGGCACTGCTTACAAAAGTGTCCTGCCCAGCCCCTGACATCTACAAGGTCACTTTGAATTCAAATCACTTCCATCTTTGGTCATTTTGAATCCAGGTGGCTCAGCCAGAGGTCTGGGGCAGGGGATGGGAAAACTCCTGTTTTCCAGGAGTAGTGAGTAACTCACACAATGGTGGAGAAACCTGCAGCCCAGTGCCTGGTATGCACGGACACCGGGGCAATGGTTTCATGACCGAGCCCTAACAGCTTTCAGCAGTTTAGGAGCAGCTTGGGTGGCTATCATGGTACCTAATTTGGGGACAGGGGGCATATCTGAGTAATAGAAGCCTCACTGCTTTGAAGATGGGAGGGTATAGAAATAAGAAATCTTCTAAAGTCTTGGAGGCAAGCAAGTGGAGTTCCTTCCTGCCTGTGTCTGAGGTGGTAAGATGCAGGTCCCAGGTACAGTGGCAGCCCCTTATCCCCGGGTGGGCCAGTCAGAATGCAGAGACCCAGGACAAATGCTCCAGCACAGGCAACAGCAAGAAACACCAGTCCACATCCAAGGGACAGAACGAGGCCCGAGCCCAAGCGAACCCTCTGCCCATTCGCTCCATGAAAGAGAAGAGAAAGAAATGTCTACCAGTGGCTCAGCCATGCTATGGGGTGGGGCCAAGTAGCTGAACCCCGGCCTGGGTCCCCCTGCCTCAAGGCAATTTTAGAGTCGAGGACTGGAGCCTTTACTGGGGACCCAGACGCCAGCTTCAGCCCAGGACCTGACCCCAGGCCTTCTTCCCAAAGCTGGGGCCAGGAACGTGCTTAGGAGAGGGCCACACAGGTGGGGTGCTGCTTCTTGGGGCCAAATCGGAAGCCAAGGTCATGTCCCTCTTCCGGGCTCTCCTGGGGGTCAAGGGCCCAACAAGAGCCAGCGCTGTTTTGCCGCCGAAAGTGGGCGTGGAGCAGATTCCCGGTGGTGGCTTCTCTCTTAAGCACCTGCCCCATATGAGAGGACAACTGTCCGGGAGCTGCCCATGCACATCCAAGATCTGTGTGGTCCAGAACAGGGAGAGGCCAGCCCAAAGTTGGGGGTGGGGGAGAGAGATGCCCATCCACCGGAGACCGAGAGCTCGCCATGGGAGACGTACCATTGACTAGGCTGGCATTTGCACTATCTGCAGCATTTGAACCTGCCGCACCATCGGCCGCTGCGGGGGTGGGAGGGATGGAAAATGCAGTGTGTCACAATGGAGAAAAGCAACAATGCAGAACAGCAACAACAATAAAGACATGAACCAACTGGCGGCAAATAACATGACTATTCTTCAAAGAAAATCTCCGTTGGAAATCAAGAAACTCAAATTTGGGGGTGGGGTGAGATGTTCTCACAGAGATGCCAGAGAAGTCGGGGGCAAAAACTCAGACATGGAGGGTCTTTGAAATAAAACATGGAGGATGATCAATATGGTTAGGCAGATGGCACTTGTTCTGTGGTGAGGTCTGGACTGATGTACCCTCTTGGCCCAGCCAATCAGGTGAGTCCCTGCCAGAGAGGGTTCTATGAAAAGAAGGGGTCTGGCTGCTCATCAGGGCCAGAGGGGCCCAGAGCTGTGAGTCAATTCAAAATATTCAACAACCAGTGCAGTGCGGCACCGGCCATTCTGAATGGGTGTCACTATGACCACCATTGCGCTTACCGTCTGTTGAGGGCAGGGACCTAGCAGGATTCCTGCCCTTGACTCAGGCCACTGCCCATGGCCACCTACTCCTTCCTAACTAGTCCTTAAAAGATTGCCTCAGTAACCCCCATGTGAGATGCCCAGCCATTTAAAAAGGTGACATGCCGCATTTTGTGCATGAGACAAGAGAAGTACTAGTGTGTCTTCCTTACTTTAGAAATTAAAAATGATACGGGATGGTCAAGTTCACCCTTGTTCTTTCTTAGGGGAAGGGAATGGGTTCTGTGGGAAGGAGAGGGAAGAGACACAGCTGGGTGGGGTGGAAGCAGGTCGTGCTCTGTGGGGGGTGGGCAGGGGAGCAGGGCTGTGGGGTCCCACGG
The DNA here is from genome assembly GCF_001890085.2 of Hipposideros armiger. Taxonomy (NCBI): domain Eukaryota; kingdom Metazoa; phylum Chordata; class Mammalia; order Chiroptera; family Hipposideridae; genus Hipposideros; species Hipposideros armiger. Next base: position 1,255,498 of record NW_017731502.1, on the reverse strand, counting down.
TGATCGGCCCCTGCATGCATGTGTGTGGGGCTGTGTGGAGGCAGTGCTGGTGCCATTGGCATTGGCCGGCAGGGTGAAGCACTGGGAGGGCAGGTAGGCGGAGTGGGGTGCTGGCTTGTCCTGTGGGGCTGGCATCACCCGGGGCACAGCCCCTGCAGTCAAGGAGACTCCTCCCTGTGTGCTGGGGTCTAGGGCCCGGGTTTAGTGGTCAAAGGCTACTGCTATTCCTAAAAGCCCCTGAGGGGTGTCTTACTGTACCTGGTAGCTGAAGGCCATCCCCCTTCTTCACACCTGTGTGATGATTTTTGAGACATATTAATGAAGGAGAAGCACACACAGCCTCATCTGCATGTGCGCGTGCACACGCGCGCGCGCGCACACACACACACACACACACACACACACACACACATTCCAGCCCTCCTGGGGTCATCTGAAATGGGGACCCAAGGCTGGTGGGCTTTAAGCAATGTCCCTGGTGGAGGTGATGGATGGCAGTGCTTTGGGGGCCCAGCCCTGGCTGTGCTGCTCACGGGACCTGAGAGGCAAGGCTGCCCCCACATCTGCCTCTGCCATATTGCCTCCACCTCTCCCTTGGGGTGCATGTACATGTTAAGTGAGGGACCCTGACCCATGCTCCAGGCAAAGAAAGGCCTGTCTTCCTACTGGAATTTTCAAAAACACAGGTCTGGCCTGTGGGCTCTGCCCTTCACCCAGGCCCCAGGGAGGCCATGGAAATGGGCAAAGACTGCCGCATCCTGCCCAACTACCCATATCTGCTTCACTGCCTGCATCGAGGGGCCACAGCTGGCCATAGCTTCTGTCATTGCGTGGACATTGTCCTGACATGCTCTGGGCCTCTTGGCCAGGACTTTGTTCCCAGTTTCAAACTCAGCTCTCCCCTTGCTTTCCAGGTCTGGATTTCACAGATTACACCTTAGCTCCATTGTTCCTGTTGGTGGGGCAGCAATAATCTTAGGGGGACCCCACTAGGAAATGAGTTTCACCCTCAGGAACAAGTAACCTTTGATTGTGACCCAGGCTCTGTGCCTGGTTGACTTCTGGGAGCTGAAAGTCGCAAGGATGCCCCTAAAACTCAAGGAGGAGCTACCTGCCATGTCATCTCCTTCCCCTGGGCTCCAGAAAGTCTGGGTACTGGGGACTGTCTTCTGGAGCTTGGGGAAGGAGAAAAGACAAAAGACTGAAGATGTGAGAGGAGGGCTTTCCTGAGACCAAGTGTGCGTGCTGGGTAAGGAGCCGGCTGTGCTGGGGCCAGTGGCCTGGGCCTCTTGTGTCTTCCAAGCATCTCTCTTCTGCTCTGAAAGGCATTTGTAGCCCAGGCTTCCAGCCTGCTGCACTGAGAGGGGTCCAGAGAATGAGGACTCTTTTTTTCCATGGGGGAGGAGAAGCCAGAACACAGTTGAGATGGCAGCTCTGGGGGCATAGGAGAGGGACTTACAGCAATTGACTCGGAGCCATGTTCCCCAGAAGCTCCTGTGCCCATATCTGGAGAGAATCTATAATGGGTGGGTTTGTTGCTTTGCTCAGTGGAGTTGACAGTGGAGGAATATGCCTGAGTATGAATTTCTACTTGGTATCAAGAGTGATGATGGGACCAGGTCACGCTTGAGGCTGGACACTCAACAAATGCTCAGCACCCTTGGATTGGCCTGAGGGGAAGGAGAGGCCTCTGTGACATGACTGGACAAGACAGAGACTGGGACAAGACCCTGGAGATGGAACAGACAGAGCCCTTCTGGCCTGAGCAGGGCCTCGAGGACGCAGGAGGCGGCTGTTGGCACAGGGCATGAACATAAAAGGCACTCAATAACTATTTTGTTGAGTGAATGATTCAACAACAAAAATATGTGGCCTTAGGAGCTCCTCTTCTGGTCCTCAAGGGGGTTGGGCTTACCTTTTTTGTCTTTCTTCTCTTCCTCCTCGCCGCCAGCCCCCAGCAGGGTAAAGATAATGCCAGTCTGAGAGTTCACACCCACGGCAGTCACCACCATCCGTCCAGAGCCCTCCATCACGTGGGTCCCTGGGGAAGGGGATGGAAACCAAGTTACCATTGCACAGCCCAAGCCCCCTCCCCAAAGGAGTGGAAGGAATTCGGTCCCAGTGGGCTACTGGCAATTTGCCTGCTGAGGTCCTAGGGCACCATCCATGGTTAAGGTTCCAACTATGAAACTTTTAGATGATTTCATCTTGGGACATCACTGTGATGGACCTGGAGCTCAAAGACTCAGTTCTCACGTCCCCAGGCCTATCATCTACTATCCTCTCCTGGAGACAGGCCTCCTTCCCTCCCTCTCTCTCTTCCTTTCCTCTCCCAACCTTAAAGACCAAGTAGGGACTACTCTCTCTTTTCCTCATTGATTGATCTAGAACCGGACCTCCTTTTGCCTAATTCTATAACCACTAAAGAAATGCCAGCTAAGCTCTTTACAGGACTACTGCAAATGGGGTCCACCCCCTCCTAAAGATCTGGGGAAAGAATCTAGAGCTCTGTGAAATTGGGTGAAAAAACAATAACATCTTTATTTTCACAAACATCTAACTGAAATTTAGCATTTCCTCCCATTATGAATCTAGGCAACAAATTCCAGGAGTGTTAGTGGTGCCCCAATGCCATTCACATGTTGCAAGAATCAGAAATTGTTTTCTTATCACTTGATAGCAGTTATAGATGTCATGATCCTTACCCGTGTTTTACAACTAAGGCAGTTATTAAGCTGACTGCTGATCTTGTTACGCAATGTGCCAATAAGGAAGCACATATGTTACCATACCACATGTTAATTTTTTTATTACTTTAATTATTTCAATCTCATCAGCTTCCTTTGTGATCCAATGTATTTTATTTTATGCATTCCAAAGTGTTATTCCAAGTAGGGGTGGCACACGATGATATCAGACTTCCCCAGGGGTCCAAGGTGCAAGGAAAATTAAGAACTCCTTTCCCAGAATTTTAGATTTTTCTAACTGGGTTCCAAAGGGCCCTGGAATTTTTTCAGAGGACAGCAGGAGCAGCTGTGTGTGTGTGTGTGGGGGGGCAGGGTGCGGTGAGGAGGGAGGCCTTCGGTCAGAGAGGCTCCACTTTTATTCGTCTTCGGGGTTTCTGTGTCAGCTTTTGTTTGACTAGATGGTCTTGTTGCTACTGGAAGGCAGGCCCCTCCACCGTACAGGTCAGGGAACAACTTGTCCAAGACCACTCAGGGAGTTTGTAGCAGAGTAAGGATAAAAGACAAAGGTAAATCCACTGAAAATGTGGTCTATCCATACAATGGAATATTATTCAGCCTTAAAAGGGAAAAGAATTCTGACATGCTACCACATGGATGAGCCTAGAGGACACTATTCTAAGTGAAATAAGTCAACCACAAAAAGACAAATAGTGTGATTCCATTTACATGAGGTCACTGGAGAAGTCTGATTCAGAGACAGAACGAAGAATGGTGGTTGCCAGGGGCTGGGGGGAGGGGAAAATGGGGAGTTAGTGCTTCATGGGGACAGAGTTTCACTTTTACAAGAAAAGGTTTTGGAAATGGAGAGTGGTGATAGTTGCACAACAATATGAATGTACTTACTGTCATGGAACTGTACACTTAAAGGTGTAAAGTGGTCAATTTTATGTTATGTTTATTTTACCATGATAAAAAAAAATTGGAAAAATAATATGAAAAAAAGGGAAAACTTCTGAAGCTGTGGCTTCACTGAGGAAATAAGGTGACCCCAGGGAGGGTAGTTGGGACCCAGGGCAGGAAATGGACAACAGCTATGACAACCCAGTTCTGAGGGCAGGAGACAGGCGGCCCTCTATCTTCAGGCTAGTGTTGGAGATGCACGGCCACTGCGTCCTGCCTTAGCAGCTTTCACAGAGCAGGCGGACCACTCACAAAAACAGAGTTGGCACCTATGGCCCTGAGGCATGTCATCTGCAGAAAGCTCAGGGCACACCTGGCGAGGGCCCCTAAGTCCCACCAGCGGCCACTCTATTTAGTAAAGACTCTAGGTAAGTGAACTTTTGCCAGTCAGGCACTCATTTTTTTTTAGTTATTAGTTTAAATTTTTTCCACTCTGGGTAGAAAACGTAGCACATATTTCTTCGCCAGAGAAGTCAGAATCTAGTCTTGGCCTGGAGCAGTATCTGGGACCATCCTCAGGCCGCATGGTAAGAATGAACCAGGTTTCCTAGACAGGGTGTGAGGGCCCCGGTGGCCATGAACACTGACCCCCGACGCTAAATGGCCTCGATGACCTGCTTCTTGAACTCTTTTTAGAGTTTTTCTTTCTTTCTCCTCAAGATTGATCTCCACTTCCCCCTGTTTTCAAGGTAATTTGTCTCTAACAGCCTTCTCTTTGGTTTCCAATTCACTTCAGACTTGAAGTCTAGGTCAATAAACACCTTAGAATTGTATTTAAAATAAATGTCAAGAGGTTCTGCGTTAGGACCTGAAGCAGTTTCCTTAAAGCTAGGAATCTATTTGCACTTTTCAAGAGGTATCGTCCACCCTTCCCTTTCCCTTTTAGGATCTGAGTGATATCGTGAGATTGTGGTGCGTGTATGTGTGCGCACGTGTGTGGTGTTCCAGCCTCTTGGTCTCCAGGATCTCAGGATCTTATAGTACTTTACAGACAGACAGACACTCTCCAGTAAGGTCCTTTAAAGCAGGTAAAGGTCAGTCTGTCCATTCGTAGATGGATAAATGAAGCCATGAAGGCTCCCAGAGGGGGCACGGAGCCCATGAGCTATAACAGAACCCAGGTCCTTAGATGACAAGCTCTTCTGTTGGCTCCTTGCCCATTCCCAGGACAGAAGGACAGTGCTCTTTTGTCCCTGAGCAGGGAATAGGTGAGACCACAGAATGAGCTTGGACACTGATTCCAGGCCAAACAGCCCAGGCCTGGTGTATTCCCATCACAGGCAGACCCTGGAGCCCACCTACCTCCCAAGGGGGACAAATTGGGAGAACCAGGGCCCAATAACAGGACCTTGGTAATTATAGTAATTTGCTGATAAAATGCTTTCTTGTGCACTGGCTCAGCTCAGGTGGGGGCTGACAGGGAGAGGCGTTAAATATCAGCAATGTTTGACAGATGAGGAAACCGAGGCCCAGAGAGGTCGCGTGGGCGTGGGGGAGGGGTCACTGCAGATCTTTAAATAAGAGGGAGGACCACACCTCACTGCATTCACAGCGTGCAGACAGCAGTGATGGAACCCAGCTCTGCCTTCTGTAGGACACCTGCTGTGCCAGGCAGTGTGCTAAGCCCTTCACATCAGTCATCTCACGAGTCCTCCTCGGTTTACGGAGGAGGAGGCTGAGGCTCAGGGAGAAGTGGCTTGCCCAGACTCAGAGCTGGGGAGGGGCACAGCCAGGAGCCTATTCTCTTTGTCACACACCACCTCTCCCTCCAGGAAACAAGGCCCTCACACCTTGGTCTCAAACGCATTCGTGAAAAAGTCTGCTTTGCCTGGGTGGCAATGGAGAAGCTGCTCCCCATCTCACCAGCCCTAGGTGGGATGGAAAAAGACACAGGGGGCCAATTTCCACCCAAGATAATCAGACCCCAAATCACCTTCTAATCTAATCACTCCCATCACAGCAGGGAGCTGGCAGCTCTATACTGGAAGGCAAGGAGGAGGGAGGACGGAGGAGGAAGTTAGGGAGGTGGCCTCTGGCCACGACTCAGGGGACACCAGGTGAAGGCACAGCATGCCCCTGCCAGCCTCGGAAGACGGAGCCCTGGGTGCTCCTACAGGCCTCAGCAGTAGATGGGCCTGAGGAGTTGGGGGTATCAACCTCCCCCTCTGGTCCTGCTGCCTTCTGGGCCCCAGCCTCAGCGCTGACCACTGTCCCTAGCTCAGAAAACCTCCAGAGCTCCCTAAAGTCCAAATGCCTTGGTCAGCAGCCCCTGGGGCAGACCCCAGCCTTCTTCTGGCCTTTGGACACTGATTCCTGCCCCATGGTGTCTGCCTTGGGGGTGCGCCCATCTCACCAGGCCTTCGTGTCCAGCCCCACCCTCCTCCGCCTTTGCTTGTACTGTTACCACTGCCTGAATGCCCTTCCTCTACCTCTCATCTGAAACCTCCTCTTTCAGGCTCAGGACGAATGCCCCTCCTCTTACTTAGGTGGCCTTTCTGATCCCCACAAAGGGACTTAACTTTTTTCTCTGAATTCACCCCTGTGGTTTCTCCTAGGGATGCTTCCAGGCCTGGCCCCTCCCACCAGATCGGGAGCCCCTTGAGGGTAGGCTTTGAGTGTGGGTCTCCTCTTAGCCTCCCGCAGCAGAGCCTGGCTTGCAGCTGGAACTCCGGCATCTTTTTTTACTGCTACCTCCTTGTCTGTGTTTTCCACGGTGGGCATGTGTTACATTTATAACGGAGAACGCCACAACCTCAAGAAGCCATCCTGGCGGTTTTACAGAGTCTAATTCATCTGAGCCTTGCCGTCCTCCCTGCCCTTCACTGGGCCATTCCTCTCTCCTACCAGGACCTCAGGGCCTGGCTGCTCCTCGTGCCAGAGGAAGAATTGAGCGGACCAGGTCATTCCCCTAGGCTGCCATAGCCCAGCTCCAGCGTCCCCTACAGAGGGCAGCGCTTACCCCAAGGGCTACAGAACTACAGGCGTGCAAGTGACAGGGTGGATGACTACATCTCTCAGAGGAAAACCTCAAGGGCTTTGGGCAGGAGCAGAGGTGAGAACCCTTTGGGTGTGGGGCCCCGGCAGGGCCTTGCTCCATGGCCCCTTGGGCACCATCCATAGCCCCCTACCTCCTCTAAGCTCCCATGGAGCCCCTCAGAATACTCCAGCATGGTGAGGGGTGAATAGGGAGGGCCCTGGGCCAAGGAGGAGGGGACCTGGGGACCAATCTGGTGTCTGCTTCTGATTTGCTGTGTGATCTGAGGCCAGCCTTCTCCTCTCTGGACCTCGGTTTTATCTTCTGTAAAATGGGGAGCTCTGGCTTAGCTCTCACCTCTCAGTGATGAAGTGTGAGTTCCCTGGGGCCCCTGGAGATGAGGGCCGCCCCGGGGTGGGGTAGGTCAACCTCCATCAAAAGGCTGCACCTTAGGGAGTTTAGATCTTGGTTTCGATGGGGCCAGCAGAGGCTTGTGCAGACAGGCCGTGAAGCCCGCTGATTGTGCAGACAGGCTGTGGAGCCCGCTGATTGGGCAATACTCTTCCATTTGATGGACAGACATGAAGGGGCAACTCTGTGCTAGGCTCTGGGGCCTGAAGGGAGGGTCCCCTGGGGTCCCTGCCCTGTAGGAGCTCATAGTGTAGTCGGGTTGGGGGGAGCAGACAGACATATAGATCAATAAGGGTGCGAGACAACAGAGATCCAAGGGCCCAGGCGACGGGCAGGGGGCACAGGCCACGCAAAGGTGGGGAGGTGGGACGGGGTGACAGCAGCGGATCAGCTGGGATGAAGCTCAGGGCTCATGCGGGAAGGAGCACGAGAGAAGCTGGGTCATGGAGCAGCCTGCTTGGGGGTTGCAGGGTTGGGAATTTGCTTGGTATTCAATAGGGAGCCACTGAAAGTGTTTTTGTGGGGAGGGAGGAAGAGACCTAATATTTATTGAGTGTTTACTATGTGCCAAGTACTGTCTGAGCTGTTTCCTCCACCTGGCTGTCACGGTTATTCTGTGAGGTAATCCTCATCTCCCCATTTTACAGACAGGGAAGCCATCTCCTGAGAGGCCATCTCCGCCTTCAGCCTGTGAGGGCAGAGCTGGGGTGGAGTACGGGTGGGGCTCTAGCCTCTGTTCCTTCCACCTTGCCGGGAAGGCTTATGGACAGAGTTGGAAGCCAGGAAGCAAGATGGAGGTCGGAGAGGGGTGGGGCAGCTGTGTCAGCCACCAGCTCCCACCATTCGTGAGAGAAAAGGAGCTCAGGCCCAGGGGACGCTGTGGTTCCTGCCGGCTGGACGGCCTGTCTTGTGCCACCTGTCCGGTCCCACCTGAACGTCGCCTTTGACCTGGCAGCAGAGGGTGGGCCAGGACCTCCCTGACTGCAGTCTCGAAGCCCATCTCTGCGTCACACTTGTTCTGAGCAGCAAGAAATGGCCCCACCTGGCCTGGTCCAGATGTTGGCTGTCTCAGGGCCAAAGGCTCACATAGTGGCAAGTGGGGTGCACTGAGCCCCGAAAGCAGAGCTGGAGGGGCCCAGTTTTACCAAACAAGGCTTTTGAGCCCAGAAAGGGCAAATGGCTGATTGAGGTTGCATGGAACATGAGGCAGAGGTTAGGGCTTGAACCCAGGGCCTCTTGCTCTCCTGGTTCCGGCTTCCCAGGTTGTACCTTCTGTGAAAGGTCCCTTTCTGGGGATAGAGATATGAAGAAGGGATGGAGGCCATTTTTGGAAATCATTATCTGCCTCCAGGCGCCAGCACCCAACGAAGCCATACAATTCCCAGCCCAGACGCAGTTCTTCCATCATTATTGTTATCAACACAGTTAATAACAGTAATAACACGCACTGGCAAAGCCCTGGGCAGTTGGCAAAGCGTTTCAGCGCCCGTGAGCCCGTCCCCCTCACAACAGCCCTGTGAGGTAGGCTTTGGTACAAGCACAACCCCAAGCCCTTCCACCCACCCTTGGCCTCTCTGGCTCAGAGAGGTGGAGTGATGGCCAAGGGTCACACAGTTGTGAGCGGTGGAGCTGGGACTTGAGCCCGTGCTCTCTCCACTACACCCCGCTGCCTCTCATGGAGAAGAGGCAGGGTAGTGTAATGGAGAGAGCACGGGCCGAGAGGCAGACTGGGCCTTCCTGCAGTCACGGTGTCGTCCTAGGTGCCCTGGAGGCGGCAGCAGTGGTGGCAGGTCCGGCTCTCCATGCCTGGCCTATCATTCGGCGGGCGGGGTGGACAGCAGGCCCAAGAGGGTGTGCTGATGTCCTGTGCAACCTTGTGCTGTTAATGCTCTGGCTCCAGGGGTGATGGAGGAGGATAGGAACCCTGCAGGGGGCCAAACCAATGGTCCTGCTGGAGCCAGACCTTGATGCTTTTGAGGACAGCCCCGACCCTGGCCCCCTGGCCACTGTCCCTTCCACGGCCACAGTGATGACACCTAGTCGCTGGTTCCCCAATTGAATTTACCATAAGATGCTTCAAGCGGGCCATGTTGCTGGGTAATGAAAGTCAGGGTCCTTGGAGGTGAGGTCACATATGGGGGCTGCAGGAAGAGCACAGGGCTGGGAGGCTAGGCGGCTGGAGGGCTGAGGTCTCGCTCTGGCCCTGCCCTCTGTGGGGCCTTACACTCCTGCTCTGGGCCTCAGTTTCCCCAGCTGCAAATCAAGACAAGACCAGGTTCTCTAGGAATCTGTGAATCTCCTGAAAGGCTGCAAAGCCACAGATATGGGCCTCTATTTCTCATAAGAGGGATCATTGCTTCCATGGGACTCCCATGGGAGCTCATGACCCAGCAAGGTTCAAAACCACTGGCCTTCCATAAAAAGCAAAGGAAGGCTGCGGGGCCGCACTAGGATAAAGGAGGCTGAAGGGGCAGGCCATCTAAATGCCACACAGTGTCCTGCGCTGGGTCCCTGGGCGGGGTGGGGGGGGAACACTGTGGGGACAGCTGACAACCGTGAACATGGACAGTATATTAGGTGACAGTATTGAACCAATGTTGAGTTTCCTGGATTGACAGCTGTGCCGTGGTTATGCATGGGAGTATCCCTTCTTAGGGATACACCTGAAGCGTGACGAGGCTCAGGCCATCACGTGTGCGTGACGAAGGCGAGGAAGCTCCTGCGAGAGCAGACGGGCACAGTGGTAACAGCAGTTGGATCAGAAGGAAGGGAGCATAGATGGTCTTTGTACTGCTCTTGCAACTTTTCTGAAAGTTTGAAATTATCTGAAAATACAGCACGAAAACAAAAGAAACGGGCCCAGGTCAGAGTTTGCACGCCAGGGCCCAGCCATCTATTGCTTGACCCACGCAGGCTTTAAAAGAATAGGGATTTCTTGCCAGCACTTCAACATTGGGAGACTGTACGTGAATATCTGGGTTGCTGGCTCCCCTTGCAAAGGGAACATTGCAGCCGCACAGGGTGGCACGTCTGCAGGCAGCAGTGGGAGGCAGCTGTGCTCTGGGTTTGGTTCCCACGCGCTCCCTGCCTGCCCTGGGGACCTCAGGCCTGTAATTCCTGAATGTTTCTACTGTGCCTGGTCCGAAGAACCTGACACGGGCCTGGGCCCGCCTGGCTGTCCTGGGGAAGCAGCCACAGGCCTTTAGGGTTTCCTTTGTGGCCTGAGTGCTGGGGACACCTGAGTCTTTCTGACAGCTAGTCTGCCCCGTTTGTCGGATGGGAGGACTTGAGCTCCTACAGGGCAGAGGTGACCACTGGAGCTGACGGAGGGCCGGGACCTGAGTGCTGTGTTTCCAAACGCTGAGCTTGCTCCACACCACACAGCACCTCACACCGTACATTTGCAAAGGACAGTCCCATCCCTCCGTGACATGGTCCCCACAACAGCCCTGTGGGGTAGGCAGGGTGAAGGACACCCCACCTGCTCCTCCATTGCACAGACACAAACGTGCAGGCAAAGGGACCTGTCTAGGGTCACAGGCTGGGCCCACTGACCCAGAACCAAAGTGTCCCTTGCTTTCCTCTAGACTGAACCAGACGCCACGAGAGGGGTTCTGAACTACCAAGAGTATCCCACAGGCATCCCCAGCCTGGTCCCGAGGGTCATCTGACTGGAAGGCCTCAGTACAGGAAAAGGGTCTGACCCGTTTGGTCATGCACAAAAATGAGCATCCAAACGGCAGCTATCCAGAGTTCAGAGCACTGGGGAGGACAGCAATCAGGGAAACCTTCTGGAGTAGGCAGGCTTGTGTAGGCTGAGGGTGGGAGGAGGTGGATGGCGGAGCGAAGGCCGCCAGCCCAGAGAGAGGAAGAAGGGAGAGAGGCACGTGGCTACTTCGATATAATCCCATAGCTGGGGTGACTCTCCCATTTTACAAGTGAGAAAATGGAGATTCAGAAAGGGGAAAAAGCTTGTCCAGGGTCTCCCAGCCAATTAGGGGGGGAGTTGGGATTTGAACTCAGGCCTGTTTCCCCCTCAAGTCCAGGCTCCATCTGAGGAATGGAAATGGAATCAACCCATCATGAGCGCCCCTCTGCTGGCACCATGCTAGGTAAGGCTTCACCTACATCATACCCCAGGACACCCCTATTGTCCTCACAGGTAACCTGAGGCGCAGAGGAGTGAAGCAACATGCCCGAAGCCACGCAGCGTTCATTCCAGAGCCTGGATCCGGCTCAGCTGGTCCAACCCCGCTCTTTCTACAACAGGGCATAGCCTCTCTCCTCACTCTGGCAGGCAGTGCCTGAGCCCCTAAGGTGTGCAGGACCCAGGGGTGGAGTTGGGCATGGCCTCTCCATAGCCTCAGGCTCAAGCTCTTGCCTTCAGACCTGTCTGGGTGAGAGGATGGATGTAGAAGTGCATCGCGGCGGCGTCTGTCCTGGTGTCTGTCCATTTGCATATGATCAGGGATGGATGGGACCCATAAAAGTGAGACTCATTATATCTGTTTGGGTGGCGGGACTGCGGGTGGGTTTTGCTCTTTATTTTATTTGAGATGGTTTGTACAGGGCAAAACTCAATCCGCGTTATGAGGCTGTGCCTGGAATGGGCCCAGCACAGTGTGGGTGTCACAGGCCCACGTGTGAGTCCCAGGCTGTACAGGGGTGACTGCCTGGGGGCCGTGGTGGTCAGAGAAGGCTTCGTGGAGGAGGTGGGCCTGAGCCCATGGGGGGGAGTTAAATGAGCAACATGGAAGGGAGAGGGCCATTTGGGAGGAGGGAACAGCTTCAGATGGAGCTGGACAGAGGGGACTGAACAAGGCGGGTCTGCTGCAGAGGTACAGGGTGGGCGTGGCGAGGTGAATCTATGGCTCTCACAGCGGGGAGGGGCCCTGAATGCACCGTCCATTCAGTGCTTGGGCCTACTTTACCACACTCTCACCCACGACCTGTCCAGGCCCTGCTCACGCACAGTCAGTGGCCGGTAACTCACTACTGTCAGGCAGCCTTTTTTGCCGTAGCATGGGTCTGACGGTTACAGAAGTCTTCTCTTCCCAGTTAGATTGCTTTCTATCGGGCCGACTATGCTGCTTTCTCAGCTTTCTCACTGTTCTTTCCCATGGGCCTCTTGCCTCTCCCCTGCTTCGTACAATTGTGTTTCTAAATGTCAGTGCGGCTGCTCACAGTCAAGTTTCATTTTCTTCAGGCTAGCTCCCCTGCGCTCTGGCGATCTCTGTGGGTCCTCACTCTTGCTTTCTTCCTGCGCCCCCCTCCCTGGGCTTGTGGCCTCTGTGAACTTAATGGGCACACTTGCCATATTGTGACAGGACACAGCTCCAGGGAAGGCCACTAGAAAACTTCCACCAGATAACCAGCAATCCAAGAATCTGCACAAACCAGCTGGGACCTCCTGGCCTCTGTCACAGCCTGCTCCACCTTGTCCCCGAGGACTTCGCGGGAGACCGTGGCTGCTGTCTCCTAACATCCAGAGGCCTAGGGTCTACTCCAAACCTAGGCTTCCAGCCAGCTGTCTAGGTCAAAACCAAAGCAGTTGGTTAAACTTGAGCTTGGGGGCCCCATAATGCCTTTCTTCTCTCAGTGCTCACAGACCACCCACCCCTAAGCTGAGGACCAATGCTGACCCTACTGTGACCCTACTGGTTCACCCAGATTCTTGCTGAGACCAGGAATGCCTTTTGTCTGTCCCTAGTCCCCTGTCCTTCACCACTGAGGGCCGAGTCTCCAAGGGCCTGCAGGCCTCAGCTCTCTCTTAGGATACCTTGGTCTCCTGGGACATTCAGTCCCTTTGGAGATATCCCGCCACCCCTTCCCAGTTATGAGGCTTCTCCTTGACCAGAGGAAGGGACACACCCACCCACTTAGGCCCAGCAGCACCTCCCCTCGACTTCCACTGATTCAAGTGACCTACCTGGCCACTTCTCCCAAGTGTGCTTGCCTCTCTGCTAACTACTTCAGCCCAGAGGTTGGAACCAGGGACGCAGGGCCAGGACTCCAAGCTGTCGTGTGGCCCTAAGTTCCAAGAAGGCATTTGGGGCTTTCCATGATCTCTCAGTCAGGCCCCAGGCCTTTGCACTTGCTGCCCCTCTGCCTAGAATGCTCTTTCTTTTCATTATTCTGGTTTTGGCTCAAATCCAATCTCCTCAGACATGCTTTCCCTGACCAACTAAGATTCCTGTCCCTTTCCTCTGGGTCTCTATCTCATTACCATGGTAGCATGTCTTTGATTTATCATTATCTGAAATTACCTTATAGATTTGCTTGCTTGTTTCTTTACTGTCTCTTGGATTCTAAGCTCCAGGAGGGCAGGGACCTTGTTTGTTCTATTAACTAGTGGCACACAGTAGGTGCTTAATAAATGTTGGTTGAATAAGTTGTGGATAAATAAATGCCCCAGCCCTGACTCATTCCTTTTTCCAACCTGCCCAGTAGATCTGTTGATCTCCCTCTTTGTATTTCCAGGGTGTCCCCACACCCCTCCAGACCCCTGTGCCTTTCACACATTTGCATCTGCTGGGAGGTTCCTTCCTCCACGACTCTGAATGGTGGGCTCCCGAGACCCTTTAATATCCAGCTCAGTTCCACCTCCCCCTTCTGTTTCCTTCTTGGCTTTCTGACACCTCCCTCACTCCTTCACTGCGGAATTAGCTGTTGGCAGGTCTGCTCATCCAAGCCTATCTGGCCTGGGGGCTCCTAAGGCCAGGGGTGGGTTCCAGTGCTCAGCCCAGGGCCAGGCCCAGGGTAGCTGACTAGAGGATGTTTGCAGAGCACTGCTGGACAGTAAGACTTTTGGTGCCCCTGTTGGGGGTGGGGTGTCACCTGGTTGTGCCTCACCTCTGGAGGGTTTTCTTACCTTCTCTCTTGCCCCTGCAGCGGCCAGAATGAGATTTAAAAAAAATGTAAATGTGATCAGCTCACTGCTTAAAACCATTCCAGAGAATCCTTATCATATTCAGAAAATTTCCAGATTCCTGGCCATGGCCCAGAAGGCCTGACACCGGGCCCCCCCACCTCTCCGTCTTGCTCACAGTCCTCCAGCACGGTCCTGCCTTTGGGCCTTTGCACTTGCCATTTCCTCTGCCTGGCATAATTTCCCCCAGATAGTCACAGGCCAGCTCCCACTCATCACTTACACCTCAGCTCACACATGGCCTCCCCTGACCTCCCAAGCTCCCTGCCTCCCATTGTCCTGCTTTATTTTTGTCATATATCTGTCACCCTCTGGAATTTTCCCATTGCGTCTTTCTCCTCACTACACCACCAGCTCCTCGGGGCTGGGGCCTTACCTGCCTCATCCATTGCTGCTTCCCTATCACCCAGCCCAGTGCCTGGCACACAGTAGGTGTCCAAAACGATTGTGACCTGACTGATTTTTTTTCTTATCCCCGATGAGAATGGGCTTCAATGTTCGACTTTTCAGTAAACCTAGTCACTAGAAGATAAGTTCCACAAGGGCAGGGGTTCTTTGTCGATTTTATTCACTGTTATCCCCAGGGCCTAGAGCAGTGCTGAGTGCACAGTAGGCTCAATGCACGTTTGCTGGGGAAAAGGGAGGAAGCTCTCATTTGGGGCTGAGTTGGCCAGAGATCTGGAGCCAAGAACCAATGTGTGAGGCCCTCCAGCCTCATGAAGGGGGCAGTTCTCAAGAAGCAGGAATTGGCTATGGGAGTGAGCCTACTGGTGGGCTGCAGCTCACCTGACAGCAGCATGGGGTCCTTGTCCACGGACTTGCGCACCTGGTCAGACTCCCCTGTCAAGGAGCTTTCATCAATCTTGAGGTCATTGCCCTGGATGAAGAGGCCGTCGGCAGGGAGGAGGTCGCCTGGTGGGAGGAAGGGCAAGGGAGTCAGCAGGGTCTCAGGTGGCTGGAGAAGCTGGAATATTCCCTTAAAGATGTAATTACAAGGGCAGGTTCACCACTGGGGATTGACTGCCTAGAGGTCCCAGGGTGCAGGAACCAAGATGGTGCCCATCACAGGCCAATAGGCCGTTGAAGATGAGCCACGGTAAAGGGCCCAATGCCTGGAGGGCTGAGGTTGGGCCAACAACAATCTCAGCTTAAGCAGGCATGCTCTTTAGTTTATTAAGTGCTTCTCTTGGCCTGGTGTGGATTTGGGGCCCACTTTTCTCAAGCATTCATTCTCTGGTCTCTGCTGTGATTTGGGGAATTCTTTTGGAAGGGATTAGTCTATCTTGGCGAGTTGGAGGATCCTTTAAAGACAGGCACATTATCAGGAAACCAAGCCCCTGAGAGCTGAATGAGGAGGGGTACTCCTATCTCTCCCCCATCTTCTGCCTCTACTTACCCAGGACATATGTTGTCTAAACCCCTTTGCACCACCAGTGTGCTTACCTTCTCCATGGCAGTGACACAGGCTTAGAATGTTTGCTCATCCATGTCCACTCCCCATAATACCTTCTGTAGCCTCACAGTCATCCATCCACAGCCAAATCAGGGATGGGAAATGGATTTCATCTCATAAACACATTCTCATAAACAGTGTTAGGGTCCTGGAGTGTTATGTTGAGAAGGCTTCTGAGGCTATACCTAGGCCCTGAGCTGTGATTGATTAGTAATGTCTGTGATGGGTGGAGGTTTTGAGAGTGGTGGCACATGTGCCATGTATTTGCCATTTCTGATTTCAATGGATTGTGGAATCCTACCCCTTCCAGGAAGTAGCCTTCTACTTCCGAAGGATCTCAGGTGACATTTTGACTTGGGATCAGTTTTCAAGGACCCACCCCCTTCCCTGGGCCAGCCTCTTTGGGTCCCGTTGGCCTGTCCCACCTCTGCTCAGACTCCAGCTCTGGCACCCGGCTCTGTGGCTGGGACACATACCATATTTGATTTGGGCGATGTCTCCAACCACGATCTCGGCCACAGGGATCTGGACCACCTGGTTAGCCCGGACCACCGTGAACTTCTGCTCCTGCTCGATGCGGCTCTGCAGGCCCCGGAACTGCTTCTCTTTGCTCCAGTCATTGAAGGCTGTGACCAGGACCACACAGATGACTGAGAGGAGGATGGCAGCCCCCTCGATCCAGCCTGCCTCTGCCTCCCCTTCATCTTCTGCCCCGGCCTGGGCTGCTGCACATCCTGCAGAGAGCAGAAGGAAGCAGGTAGGGTGGGGTCAGCCGGCAGAAGGGGCCTCATGGGCCTGGATTTAAATCCCAGCTCTGCCAAGTAAAAAAGGCTGATAATCAGATGATCATGATCTATTTATTCAGTGTGCCTGGGTGCCAACCCCTGTGCAAAGTGTTTTACACACATGATCTCAGAGGCACTCACTCTGCCCATTTCACGGATGTGGAAGTTGAGGTTTCTTAGAGAGGCCAAGTGACTAGCCTAAGCTAGGAAATGCAAGTGGAGAACTAGGGTGTCTAGCTTTAGAGCCTACCATCTTAGCCACTTTAGTCTTCTGTCTTTGTTCTAGCTGTGAGATTGTGGGTAAATGACTTCACCTCTCTGAACCTCAGTTTTCTCATCTGTGAAATGGACAGAATATTCTTTACCTTGGGGACCTATTGTAAGGGTTGAAATTTAATAAGGTAAGCTTCATGGTGTCTTTAGCACAGACCTGGCACACAGGAGACGTCTGATTCATGAGAAAAGAGAAAAAGATGGAATAGGATGAAGTCAATAAATATTACATGTGTATTAGGGTCTAAAACACAGTTTTTTTTTTTTAAGATTTT